>NC_041382.1:153832488-154076268 GCF_002162155.2 Triticum dicoccoides | reverse complement strand
AGAGGGATGGCCGGGGCGGCGGCAGACCGGCGGTGGGGAGTGTTTTCGGGGCGGGCGGCTGTTTGGCCAGTGGTGGCGGGCGGCTCAGAGGGGTGGAGGTTGAAGATGAACTACAGGCCCTTGATTTCGTATCCAACGGCTGCAAAATCGACTGACCAGAGATGAAAAAGTCAGTCGACTGACGTGTAGTCTCACCTCTAGTGCATTCAGTTTCGACAGCAAAATTTAGTTTCGATAGTTAAGTTTAGTTTCGACAGTTAAATTCGGTTTCGACAGTTAAGTTCAGAGATGAGCGGCCGATGTATGTTATATCTAGCACTTTGTGGTTATGTATTTTACGTCATCTATTGGAGATGCTATTAGAATTCCACTTAGGTTAACGTTGTCTCTCTTGTCCTGCTTCAGCCTCGGCGTCGTACAACTCACCGGAGTTGCTTCAATGACGAAACCCTCCATCACACCAGAGCAGTACCTCGGGCTCCATCTCCAGACGCCTAAGATCTTCTTCCCCTCCTCCGACAACCAAGTCAGCCGGAGCATCCTCACCGGCCAACCCGCTCACGCTGAGATCGACATGGCTTCGCCAAAGAGGTTGTACACTTGTTGCATCTCTTTTTTACTCTACATGTTATATATATATATTGTCCATTGAGCACACAGAGTAACAGGAAATACGATTATTTTATCCTACTATATGACAAGTAGCGAGGTACCAGGCAACTTAGCTATCCGTGATGGACTCTCTTGAACACCATCATTATTTATCTCTGCGCGTTTGAGCTGTGCATTTGTCGATGGCCCTGGGAGCTGAGCTAGTAGGGCAGTGGCCTGGGTCCAAAGTAATAGAAGTAGCATAAAAACATTTTTAGCGTAGGCTTTTCCTTGCTCAAGCCTGCCTATTAGAATCGCCAGTGCTTGAAAGGAAAAGTGAATGAAAAACATAGGAATTGGAAAGTTTCCTATGGTACTACTTTTCATGAATTTGGTGCAAAGGAATGGAGCAAACGAAAACTGTAGGATTTGTTGCTTTAGTGTCTCCTTGTAAGAAAAACCATAGGAATTTTAATTTCCACTTGTCCTCCTTTTCAAATTCCTATTCATGAAGCACAAGACTAAGAGATAGTAGCATAATAGCATTATAACCGTACATTTTCTTGTGGTTTGACTTAATCTCGCCATGCTTCTTTCCATCCTGTGTTCTTTCAATTCTTGTGAACCAAACACCCAGATTGGCAGAAATCATGTGTTTTTAAATTCTCTATTTTGCACGTGCATTCCTATCCTATTCATGTCTATTTCCTATCCTTGCATTGTTAGAATCCTCAAATTCAAACAAGCCCTTGCACAATTACTTCTGTTACACCTTATGTGGTTTGTCCTGCTCCTACGGTGATGTGTTCCACCCTAGCTCAGCTGCTCCAACGACGGAAGGGTTCACAACAGCAGGGATCCACTCTCCAGACTATCTCCTGCCACCTCAGATCTTCTTCCCCGCCGCCGGCAGCCACGACAACTGCAT
The DNA here is from genome assembly GCF_002162155.2 of Triticum dicoccoides. NCBI lineage: Eukaryota > Viridiplantae > Streptophyta > Magnoliopsida > Poales > Poaceae > Triticum > Triticum dicoccoides. Next base: position 154,074,749 of record NC_041382.1, on the reverse strand, counting down.
TACCATCATCAACTGAGCAGATGACCTTGAGGACTACACGGGTCCGCAAGAGAGGTCGCAATCTTCTGTGTCTGCTTACATTATGCATTGCTTAATATGATGACATGCTACTTTATCGTCGTGTTCACCTATTAGACTCCGAGTCAGGTCCAAACTTATGCTGAAACTTGAGTTTTTAAATGGTTGTGGGGTGCATATTGGGGGCATCAATCGGTACTATCTGTCTACTTTCCAGTTAATCTCGGGTGTCTACTATGAGTTTCATGTTGGGTGCAAACAAACATTAAAGGAGCCATTATCTGTATTTTTTAACTAAAGCTATTATCTGCCTGCTATCATTGGTTTTGGGTCTATCCACAGTTTGCTACCAACACTCTGGATTAGTGCGTGCACTCCTTACATAATCTCACTATGTTTTATTCCTATGCATGTCAGTTATTGTACACAATGGAACTGAACATGTAGAGCAAAAGAGACGAGCCTTGCATGGAAATAAAATTTCATGCAGGCGTCGCTCCATGGTGGGCGCAAAGGCAGCCCCCCTCCACCCATTTTGGATCATAATCAGGAGGAAGATAATTGTTCTGAGGGGGATTCAGAAGCAGAAGACCACTCCTATTTACCCCATGAGGTCTTCGCTCTAACTTGGCATGCTGATGTTGGTAATATCATGCATATAGTGCCTTGCATTGCTTACTGTATACATCAAAGATGTCATCTGCTTAGTTTAGACATGCTTTGTGTCAATGCCATCTGTTTAGTTTCTTTATCGTATATGTGAATCATGCAATGCCATCTTGTTTAGCCAGGCATCATATATGTGAATTTTGCAATGCCACCCTGGTTAGCCAGTCATCTTATATGTGAATTATATCATGACATCATTTTTTATTACGTGTTAAATTTGTCAACAATTTTAGTACACTCAATTACTCTTCCTGTGCATCAGCCATTCGGCACGGTCATGGAAAAATCTGGAGTGGAAACAAGGTCTTCAGAGCAGACAATGCTATCTGACGAAGCACATGTCTTGCTGGTTACAGATAGCTCCTCAGAGGAGGATTCAGAGATAGATGACCAGTCCTATGCCCCCCCCCGAGGTGCATGATCTAACTTGGCAGGGTTATGTTGCTCATATCGTGCGTATGGTATCTTGCATTGCTATGCCATTTGCTTAGTTTAGACATGCTTTGTGCGAATTCCACCTGTTTAGTGTCTAATTACCATATATGTGAATTATGCAATGCCATCTTGTTGCAAGACATTATATATGTGAATTATGCAATGCTATCTTGTTGCAGGGCATTATATATGTGAATTATGCAATGCCATGCTGTTTAGCCAAGTGTCATATATGTGAATTATATCATGCCGTACTTTTTTGTATTTCTCATTGCTTTTGTTGACAATGTTTGTATATTCAACTACTCTTCCCGTGCATTAGCCATTTGAATTGGTGATGGAGAAATCTGGAGTGAAAACAAGGTCTTCAGAGCAGACAATGCTACCTGCTGAAGCAGATATCTTGTTGGTTATAGATAGCTCTTCAGAGGAGGATTCAGAGGCAGATGACCAGTCCTATTATCCCTCTGAGGTGTATGCTCAAACTTGACAGGGTCATATTACTCATATCATGCATATGTTGTATTGCAATGCTTAGTTTTTACATCATATACACGATACTGAATGCCATCTCCTTAGTAGACACATCATATATGTGATTGCCCTTTGCTCACTTCCTTAGTATATAAATCATATATTTGAGTTATATCATGCCATGATGTTTACATAGACAGCATGTATCTGAAGTATGGCATGCCAACCCATTTTCTAAAGACATAATATAGTTATATCATCTCATCCTGTTTACATAGTCATCATATTTTGAATTATGTCATTCTATCCATGAATTATATCATGCCATCATGTTTCCATCGACGGCATGTTTGTGATTTATGGCATGCCAACCACTTTAATAGACACATCGTAAAGTTATATCATGTCATCCTATTTACATAGTCATCATATTTTGAAGTATGTCATTCTATCCTATTTAGTTAGCCATCATACATGTGAAATTGTGTCATGCTATCCTGTTAATTAGCCATCATATATGTGAAATTACGTCCTGCTATTCTGTTTGGTTAGACCACATAAATGTGAATTATTTCATGCCCCGTTTTCTTCCCTACTATCCATTGCACCTGTCTATCTTACAATGTCTATACATTCAATTACTTTTCTTGTTTATCAGCCATTTCAATTGGAGGGGGTGATGGCAGTATCTGTGGGAGTAAAAACACGATCTTTAGAAAATATCGTGCTACCTGTCGATGGAGATAGAACCACGGTTGTACTTGCCCAAGAACCAGCCCCACCACACATAACCCAGACTCATGCGGATTGTACCCCTACCCAGTTGGACAAAGAACCAGCTACACCCCTTCTAACCCCAACCCCAGCAGATAGTAACCCATTTCCCATAGACACAATACCGTCTCCACCACAGAGCACCCAAACACGAGCAGTTAGTAAGGCAACTGCAGTGCCCAAAGCACGAGGACCACCACTCCGAACCCCAAGTCAACGCTTGAAGCAGAAGAAGAATTGTTCTCAGGTCAGGTTCCGTAGCTATGGTTCATACTACTTTGCTCTTGCATCACTGTATTTACTCATACCAACTAATTTCAAATTTGAAGGATGCAATTGAAACTCCAATGGCGCAATAGGTACGTTTTAAACCTATTTCTTTAACGTGTTTGCTGTTGTAACTTGCTCTATGTTGATTTCAGTTTCAATTGAATAAATAGTTATGTTCTCATGCCATTCACATTAAAAGTGTTGTTATTGCTGTGTAATTTCCCACACCTATATTCTGTCTATGCTGCTTTGTCTTAAATAGGTATGATTCGAACTGTATCTATCTTGATTTGGCAACATAAACTAGAATGATATAGACCATACAGTGACCATACTACATAGATATATGTTTGTTTCATGCTATTATCCTGTCCACCTTACTACTGAACTGGTTTACCAAAATGATTTTCATATACTACATTGTAAACCTATGATGTGTTTGTTTGTTTCTCTTTTAGAACGCGGATAAAATATTGGAGAAGAGTACCCCGTTATTCAATGGTAAAGGAAGTAATGCAGATAAGGTTAAAGATAGTGAGACATCCCTGTTGGTCTCCAAGAAAGCTGATACAAACTATATTGAAGACACTGAGACAACACCAAAGTCTTGTCTTGATGTAGTGTTCTTGTTACTGGCTACTACTGCTGGCACCAGCTCTTTGAACTCGCTGCCTGAATCAGTTCGGCTTCTTGAGTCTCAACTTCAAGTTGAAAGACATCGATCAGATGTTATGCGACAGGAAGCCGAGGGACTAAGGAAGTCCTTGTAGAATTCAGATGCATACTTTCTGGTGCAACACCAAGTGTTGGAGGATTAAAGCGCCAAACAAGAGAAAGTTAATAAGCTTGCTAAGCATCTTGCCAGCATTATGGGTACCCAGGATATTGTTTCTTGAGCTCTTCTGAAGTGGTTTCAGTTCCGTACTTGTTTTGCTGCGGCGTTTATATGCTGCTTTGTTCCCTATATTTGCACTGGTGGCAAACTTTGATGCCCAGTGGATGTAATATGTGTAATAGTCGTGATAGCCTAGTGTAAGTTGCTTGCTAATTTATTTCCTTATTGTCTTGTTTATTTGTTTTCTTTTAGTCAATGCAGTTCTTTTTCTGCGACTTGCTAGTGGCCGCAATAACCTATTTTTTAAACTAGGCCACAATAACCATGGGCTACATATTTACTGTAGTTAACATGGGGCTCCTACGGGCCGTAGAAACAATGGGCCTTCTACATGGCATAGAAACAAGCCTTATACGGGCCATAGACACAATGGGCCTTCTACGGGCCGTATCATCAATGGGCCTTCTCCGCGCCGTATGATCGGTTGGCCAAACATGGGCCAACAACAGACCACATTATGGCCGTAAATGGGCTAGAGTTGAAATCGTCCGTTCATGGGCCGACCATAACGGGCCGTCGTTAATCAGCCGTATTTGATGACGCTATGAAAACGGCCCAATGTATTAACGGGCCACAAACGGGCCGACTGTAACCATGGGCTAAATTTGGCCCACAAGCAGAAAATGACAGTAACAGACCGTAAGTAAACAAATACTGGAAATGATCCCAAGAATAAATGGGCACTGAGAAGGCCGAAAGATAACATGGGCTGGAAACGGCCCAACAGAATAATGGGCCCTTAATGGGTATAAAGTGATACACTGTTCATTACGGGCCAATTTCACCACGTGTCGTTAATGGGCCGAGGGTTACTAGGGGCCTCATATGGGCCAAAAGACGTCATGGGCCATACATGGGCTGGAAGTTAAAATGGGCTGGAATTATATTGGACAGCCCAGATGATGCTACTGGGCCTAATTCGGATAGGCCGTAAACGGGCCCTGGGTTAGCGGGCTATAAATGGGCTATATGTGAACAAACCGTTAAGACGCTTGCCGTGGGCCAGCCCGCCACCTTTTGACCAAGTCAAATGGGCCGACCTTTTCACAGGAATGGGCCTCTGTTGGACCGTGCCACATGTCGACGTATCATAGGCACTTTGGGTCCAATGAGTGGATAACATCTGTCCCAACGGTGAGCCGACACATGTTTCCTCCAACCAATGATGATTTTACACATGGAAAATCCCCATTGGTCGGGGCTGTTAACAGGTTATTGGATCCAAAACCGGACCCAATAGCTTAACGGTGTTCCGTTATGGTGGATGCCACGTGTCGGTCACCCTTGACGAAGCACTTATGTGACGCGTGATTTATCGTCATGGAAGTGGACACTTCCGTGATGATAATTTTGGTAATGTCATGGAACACTTCTATGACAACACAGGTATGACTATCTTGATTCTGTCATAAATTTGTCATGGATGTACATGCATGACAGAAAACGTGACCTACTGTGACAAACATGTATCATCACAGAAGTGTATTTTTTGTAGTGCATGGATTGCACCATGGAGCAAAGCCTCAAGAAAACGGCGGCACACATTTACAGAGTACAGTATACAACATGCCTGTCGCGTTCGCGTGGCACCCCAGGCGGTCGGTCGTTCTGGCACGCCACTCTCCGAATGAAACGCGCATCATATTTTGAGATAAGCCCTATAAACCGGAAAGGAGGGAGTATTACTACAACAAGCTATCCCTCCCGCTCACGGTGGACGAACATGCAGCAGTGGATTCGATACTGTAGAAGCAGTAGTAGTAACATCATTGTTCATCTTCTCGAAGAGGTGAAGAGCCAAGCGCAACTCGAATGTGGCAGTTGCGAACCTTGGAGCACGCATATAGCCAGGTATGTGAGCCCACTATTGTAGTACTTGCTAGTATAGCCCTGTAAACAAGAAAGGAGTATTTGCCTTTCTAGTGATTTCAACAAGTGACTAGACTACAGCAACACAGAGTACATATGGAGCAAAAATGAGTGAATCTACACCATATATAAATACGTAGTTCTCTCGTTTTCCTCTCCGCCTTGGTCGCGGTACACAATATTGAGTATACTATCATCTAAATTGATGAAGTCACCATAGGCACCTCGTCGTCGACGGGAACGTCTCCTGACACGCGATAGACGCGAGCGGCAGTCGCCTCCATAGGTGCTTGAATGCCAACGAGGAAGAGGGTAGCGGTTCCCGAGATGTTGAACGGTCAATGATGCATCCTCAATTACATGCAGAGGAAATTAATTGGAGAAGCAGAATAGAGCCAGCGCGATGTGAATGCAGCAGTGTTTGGACTCTCATATGAAGGTGCCCCACCACTCCAATCCATCTACTCGTAGTCTCTACGCAACACTGCTCACTCCAATCCAAGACCAAGTGACCAGAAGCCACAAGCACCTATGGAGGCGATGGACGCGAGAGGCAGTCGGCTGTGCCAAATCATCCAAGGCGCCGGCCTGCGGCCCCGCACCGCACAACATTTCCAGACGGTGTCGGCGACCACCGGTGTCATAGCCCTCGCCGACGCCGGCTTCGCCTCTCGCATGGACGACATGATGGTCAACTCCATCTGCAAGTTCACCATCGTCAAGAAGCACGCGGACGACCTTGTCATACTGCTCCAGCCCGCGCGCCCAGGCTCCTCATTGCCTGCCACCCTAATCGGCCTCCATGGTGAGAACTCTTTCATTCCCTGGTGGCACTGCAGGTGCCGGAGGTCGTGATGAAGAATGTGCACCTCGAGGCCGTGCTCGCTGCGCCTTGCCATGCAAGAAACCGTCGACCTGCACATCCACGTCTACGAGGGAATCATCTACATAGGCCACTACAAGGCCAGCGAGGACAGAAATAAATTGGCCTTCTTCCAGCGACTGGAATCTTTGGACGCCATTTTTCAGAAGCACGTCTACCTGGCCACGAAAGCCGCTGCTACTTACTTGCCGTTCGGTGGGCCGGTGCCCTGAGTCGAGGAGGTGGACGTCGTCGATGGATGCATCTCTTCTTCTTGCCTCCTGTAACCAGCACTACATCACCTCATGGACTTAATGTATTATTAGTATAGTACTCCCTCCTTTCCAAAATATAAGTCTTTATAGAGATTCCAGCGAGTGACTAAATACAGAACAAAATGAGTGAATCTAGTACACTCTAAAATATGTCTACATACATCCATATGTTGTATTCCATTTGAAATATCTAAAAAGGCTAGCCAAGATGGATTTAATCCCGATATTCACTTTATCAAAAGGCTCTAATGGGTCGGTTCTGAATCTTGCAAGTTGGGAATCAATGAGATGTGTAGGCATCTTTGTTGTACTTATTATTTGAATCTTATTTGTTGGTTATGAATCTTGCAAGCTGGGAATCAATGAGATGTGGAGGCATCTTTGTTGTACTTATTATTTGGATCTTATTTGTTGGTTCTGAATCTTGCAAGCTGGGAAACACGGCATGATGATGTAGATGACAACAACCATATCAAATAGTTCAAACTTGGTAGTATTATCTGTGTGAAAGTGCGACAAATGTGATGATCATGTGCATCTTGAGAATAATAATTCTAATTGTTGTGCATGTTGATCGTGTGGCACTGATAGAATGAGCCAATGCATTGCTTGTTTTAAGTATTAATTTCTGTTAAAGCTAATTAAATTTAAGTAAAGTGACCACTAACTCTTGATATTACAGTATCAATACAGACCCGCTTGTGAACCGACGTGTGGCCAGAGTAGGTTTCTTAATGGAGGCGTTTGAATGCGCCGAGGGTGCATCTTCTGCCGGGCGTGTAGCGGTGAGGGAGGGGTAGTAACTGTTGTCTCCTATACACACTCAGTTTACTATTGAATCCAGTTCCCCAAGAGCTGAAAAACAAACTGCTGCTGCCTACTCACTCGTTCACTTGAAGAGACTCCAATGGCGAGCCGAGGGGTGAGCCTGCTAGATATGAACTTCAGCAAGGAGTTCCCCTTTGAGTTCGCCGTTCAGTCCTATGGCTGCACCAAGTTGAATGTGATGTACACCAACGATCCGGACTCGGTGAAGCTCTGCCTCGCCGAGTTCCAGCAGTACCTATAGGACGAGAAAGCACAAGGTCGCAGGACTAGACCTTGTGCCCATCCGTTCGTCTCCTGACAGGGACTAGCGGATCGCCGTCGCCTAGGTATGTGTGCAGGACAAGGTTATCGTCTACCACTGTTGTAGGGCCATCAGAGGTTCTGGAGCATTCGCCCGTTTCATCGGCAGCGCTCACTGCACCTTCGTTACGGTGGACAGAAGGAAGAATGCGATGATTCAGCCATCTAGTGCAACAAGCTTGTCGACATCCTGAAGCAATACAAGATCATCGGCAACGGGCAGGAGAAGGACTCCGTGGTTGACCTCGTCAAGACCATCATCGACCCCTGATACGCCAACATGAAAGAAGACAATGATACCAAAGGACCTGAACACGTGGAAGGTACCTCTGAATCTAGCCTACATAACCTACGCAGCCAAGGACGCATACGCATGCTACGACATGTACAAGCAGATCTTGGACATGAGGGCGTGTCTGCTTCCCGTAACCGACGAGTACACGGACAGCCGCAGCGTCATGATCAAGCGTGCCAGGAAGGTCTAGATGGCGTACTTTATCTGTTTATAAGCACCTTTATCATCTGAGTGTTTCATGCATTAGCCTATGTGTCGGAATTATCTGTTTTGTCCAAAATATTTCTTTTAAGAACCCATTAACCTGTTTGCTTTTTTAGTGCCTATTTGCTTATGTATGTAACTAGTTCACTCGTCCGTATAAAAAAAGTAGTTCACTCAGCTGCCGTGCTTTGAATCTGCTTCCTCCCAACATATTCCCCTTCTCAGGTGGACCCAGCAGGTCTCGTACACAGACATATGGGACCAACCACCTATCCATTTGTATTTCTTTATTTTGTTCAATCTTTCGTCCTCTTCCTATATAGCGGCTGACCATCATAGCCTATGGTGTTGGCCAAGCCATCCCTCTACTCCCACACATTGTCCGGTGGAAGCAGCTCCACCGGCCCACCCTGCACCCGAACAAGTCAACCCTCGTACTCCCCTCCGCCCGCGTCTTCCCCCGCTCCGGTTCATTCGGTCCGAGGTCTAGACGTCGTCCTCTGCCTTGGTGCTCTCGCCGCGGTGTCGCCGTCTGTCGTTCCAAACATTGTCAGTAAAACAAGAGGAATCGAGAGGCTGATAGTCCTGGGCCCACGAGGTCCATGGCCTAGGTTTTGTTTTTTAACATGGGCAGCCCATGACATGTTTCAACATTTTTTGGATCCAGCAGGTATCAAGCTACCTCTGGGCCTCCCAACCTAGCTTGTCTATAACATCAGCAACACAAGTTATGTTTGTTTTTTCAAGATGACGCGCAGCTCAGTTCTATTTTTCTATAAGAATGCAAAACTGAACCTATGTTTTCTATAAGAATGTAAAACTAAACATATATGTATATCTTATTTTATTACATATATATATATATATATATAATAGAAACAACATAAGGTTCCGTTAAACCTGTCATTCATCCAACCATTTTATAGACCTTCCCACTTCCTTTATTTTTCATTTTCATTAATCCTATATCTGAATTTTCTTCCACTTTCTTTTTCGATGTAAACTGAGTTTTCTCCCAGTACTTTTCCCTAGAACCAACTCAACGGTCCCACGTCTAGCCTAAAAAAATAATACCCCATGTCCTATTAACGCATCAAATTAAAATGATATTTTATTTCATAAATTGAAAGTTGTTACAAAATAATAATAATAATAATAATAATTGTTCATATATAACTTGGCAAGTTAACTCCTAGTGATTGCTTACATAAGCTTGCAAAGATTTTACTGACCAATGCAGTAATAGACGTGCAATCATGTGTTTATGTTTTTATAACATTTCTCTGTCCAGCCCAACATGACATTTTCACCCAGCCCAGCAACTCCGCAGATTTCAAGAAAAATGCAAATGGGTTTTAAATTCTACCATATATATAAACAGGCTTCATAGATGCTACATCATAGTTTCACCCAGCCCACCAAATGGACTAAAAAAACAAATTGATTGGCTGACATGTGGGCCAGTAGGTCGAAGCCTAAGCAAGGCGTTGGATTTACATCCATGGCCATCATTCTTCTTCAATCTCTCGTCTTCTTCCCCCTCCGCTACCGGGACCGCCTGCTCCAGCCTTCGGGATCTAGCGACATTGTTTTGCGCGCCTAAGCAAAATGCTACCCCGCCGACGGCCAGGCCATCCCTCCACTCTGCACCTCCTGTTATTCTCTGCCGAGTGTAGGCCCACCCCACACCCTAACCAGTCAAGTTTCCCACTCCTCTCCATCCCCGACTCCATTGTTCCAGTATGGGGCCTCGCCATCGTCCATCACCTTGCTGCGCTCGGCACGGCGTGGTCAACAAACGAGAGTCATCGGAAGAGGACTGTATGTGGAGAGCCTGACGGCTGGGACCCACGAGGTCCATGGTTGCACGAAAGGAAAGTTCCTCCTTATTAAGCTGTTTCCTCCCCCTGACAGCTGGGACCCACTGGCTGTATCTTCACACGGAAGGAAGTGCCTCCTTGTTATGCGAAAAAAACCATTCCTCCCGATGACAGCTGGGCCCTGACAGATTTGGTGGCTGACTTGTGGGCATACTAAGCAGACGTGTACGCAGGGCTTTGTCAACTTAATCAACAAATGATTCTAGCAGCTGGACCATTGGATATTAATCCAACAGCCGTGCTCCTTCTTCAACCTCTGTTCTTGCTCCTGTCTCCCGTGGGCGGCAGTGCTGCCGCACACCCGAACCAGTAAAGTTTCCCACTCCTCTCCATCTGCGACTCCACTGCCGCGTCTTCCCCATCTCTGGGTCATTCCAGTCTGGGCCTCGCCGTCGTCCATCGGCCGTGGTGCGCTCGGCATGGTGTGGTCAACATGGTCAACAAACGAGAGTCATCGGAAGATGACTGTACGTGAGAGGCTGACGGTGGGGATGCACCACGCCCATGGACGCATGCATGCAGCTGCATCCTTTTTACCCTAAAAAAATAATGTTTGCTCCCCCTGACTGCCGGGACCCACCAGCTACATCTTCGCACACAAGGAAGTGTGTCCATATTACAGGCAAAAAAATGATTCGCCCCCCTGATTGCTGGGACCCACCAGCTACATCTTCGCACGCAAGGAAGTGCCTTACAGTCGGGAACCACCCGGTCGAAGCGTACGTAGCCTTGTCATTCTGGTCGCTAACGTGTATGTACATACTGGTCGATCGGTCTTTCTGCAGGATGCAGCGATGAACCGTGGCCATGTAAGGAAGGACACATGTTGTAGTACAGGCGTGCACGTGCCGTAGTAGAGGCACGCACGTAGCATTTACATGTACGCGCACGTAGCATTTACATGTACGTATAGCGGCCAAGGTGCAAGAAAGAAAATAAGGCCACGTATGTACATACGGGCGGGGTCTCGAATGCCTACTCATGCATACGTATGGCCAGGGCCTGGCGTACCGCAGCACGAAGGAAACGGCCTTGTGTTCAACCGGCCACGGTCGAAACGGGATCCTGTTCATCGGGAGGGGTCTGGGTACCGCAAAATGGAGGAAACGGACCTCCTACGGTCGAAACGGGGTCTTGTTGATCAGGAGGGGTGTGCGTACCGCAAAACGGAGGAAACGGACTTGTGTTGGAGCGCTATAGTCGGAACAGGGGTCCTTTTCATCGGGAGGGGTGTTGCATACCGCAAAACGGGACTCCATGGGATACTGTTCATCTCCACCATCGACCTCCTCCAGCCTCCACGGGCTACTATTCATCCACCGTCGATCTCCTCCAGCCTCCACCCGCGACTGTTCATCCACGGGCTCCTGTTCATCGAGCCTCCACTGGCTACTGTTCAACCAGCCCTCTCCACAGGGTCCTGTTCAACCACCCCTCCACGGGCTACTATTCATCCAGCCCTCCACCGACTACTGTTCAACCAGCCCTCCACCGGCTACTATTCAACCAGCCCTCCATGGGGTCCTGTTCATCCAGCCCTCCACGGGGTCCTGTTCATCCACCGGCTCGATCGATCGGGGTACTGTTCATCCAGCGGCAATGGCCTCTACTACCACGGGTTCCTGTTCATCCAACCCCCACCAGGACTATTCATCCAAACCCCCCAACAATGCTCACTGTTCATCCAGAGGCAGCATTGATCGGCTTCAGTTAGTAGCAGTAGTGAAGGAATCACTCGGGTTCAGTTAACAGCAAGGGATCGATTGATTGCTCGGGTTCAGTAACGCGTAGCCTGCAGTGCAATCACTCAGGTTCAGTTAGATCCCAACGCCTCGCTCGGGTTCAGTTAGAGCGCAAGGCCTCGCACACATGCGCGTACGTACGAGAGAAACACGCATCGCTCGACCCCCGACCACCCACCGTAACCGGGAACTCCCCCGATATTTTCCTTGCCCTTGCTTCTACCATGGTTTTCTCCATCATGGATGACCCAAAGAATGTCATGCAGCTGCGTCTCCGGCCCGCCTAGGACAAAAAGCCCATTTTCTGTCATGATCTTTTGTCATAGAAGTAGGAGCCCACCACATCTATGATGATATCGGGTTTTGTCACAATTATCGTCATAGAAGTTTCATAAGCATGACAGATTTTTTTTCGTTCGGCCCAAAATGTCACAGATGTGTCTTTTTTTGTAGTGTCACATAGCGATGTGAACTAGATTATTAACTCTAGTAAACCCTTTGGGTATTAGTCACATGAAGATGTGAACTAATCACATAAAGATGTGAACTATTGGTGTGAAATCACATGACGATCTGAACTAGATTATTGACCCTAGTGTAAGTGGGAGACTGAAGCAAATATGCCCTAGAGGCAATAATAAAGTTTTTATTTATATTTCCTTATATCATGATAAATGTTTATTATTCATGCTAGAATTGTATTAACCGGAAACTTAGTACATGTGTGAGTACATAGACAAACAAAGTGTCCCTAGTATGCCTCTACTTGACTAGCTCGTTAATCAAAGATGGTCAAGTTTCCTAGCCATAGACATGTGTTGTCATTTGATGAATAGGATCACATCATTAGAGAATGATGTGATGGACATGACCCATCCGTTAGCTTAACACTATGGTCATTTAGTTTATTGCTATTGCTTTCTTCATGACTTATACATGTTCCTCAGACTATGAGATTATGCAACTCCCGAATATCGGAGGAACACCTTGTGTGTTATCAAACGTCACAATGTAACTGGGTGATTATGATGCTCTACAGGTGTCTCCGATGGTGTTTGTTGAGTTGGCATAGATCGAGATTAGGATATGCCACTCCATGTATCAGAGTTGTATCTCTGGGCCCTCTCGGTAATGCACATCACTATGAGCCTTGCAAACAATGTGACTAATGAGTTAGTCACGGGATGATGAATTATGGAACGAGTAAAGAGACTTGCCGGTAACGAGATTGAACTAGGTATGATGATACCGACGATCGAATCTCGGGCAAGTAACATACCGACGATAAAGGGAATAACGTATGCTGTTATGCAGTTTAACCGATAAAGATCTTCATAGAATATGTCGGAACCAATAAGAGCATCCAGGTTCCTCTATTGTTTATTTACTGGAGATGTGTCTCGTTCATGTCTACATAGTTCTCGAACTCGTAGGGTCCGCACGCTTAACATTCGATGATGATTTGCATTATGAGTTATGTGATTTGATGTACCGAAGTTTGTTCGGAGTCCCGGATGAGTTCACAGACATGACGAGGAGTCTCGAAATGGTCAAGAGGTAAAGATTCATATATTGGAAGGCTGCATTTGGACATCGGAATGGTTCCGAGTGGTTCGGGCATTTTTCTGGAGTACCGGGAGGTTACTGGAACCCCCCGGGAGAAGTTATGGGCCTTATGGGCCATAAGAGGGAAGCACACCAGCCCACAAGGGGTTGGTGCACCCCCCCTTGGGCAAGAGGCCGATTAGGACTAGGAGAAGGGGGCCGTTGAGGGAGTCCTGGACTAAGGGGTCCTCGGGCGTCCAGCCCGTTAGCCATGGGCCGGACTGATGGGCTGCGAAGATACGAAGACCGAAGACTGCACCCGACTCCGGATCGGACCCTCCTTGGCGTGGAAGGCAAGCTTGACGATCGGATATGTAGATTCCCTTCTTTGTAACCGACCTTGTGTAACCCTGGATCCTCCCGGTGTCTATAAACCGGAGGACTTAGTCCGGATAGGACACTCATTATCATAGCCATACAAGCTAGACCTCTAGGGTTTAGCCATTATGATCTCGAGGTAGATCAACTCTTGTAACACTCATATTCATCAATATCAATCAAGCATGACATAGGGTATTACCTCCATAGAGAGGGCCCGAACCCGAGTAAACATCGTCTCCCTTGTCTCTTGTTACCATCAACCTTAGACGCACAGTTCGGGACCCCCTACCCGAGATCCGCCAGTTTTGACACTGACATTGGTGCTTTCATTGAGATTTCACTGTGCTATCGCTAAGAGGTTTGATGGCCCCTTTAATCGTCAATAATGACATCGTCCAGGGAGAAACCTTTGTCCCCGGACAGATCTTCATGTTCAGCGGCTTCGTATCGCGGGCCAATTCGCTTGGCCATCTAGAGCAGATTGAAAGCTATGCCCCTGGCCATCAGGTCAGATTTGGGAGCTTGAACTACATCGCAGACATCCGTGGAGACTTGAACTTCGCCAGATTCGAGACCGCGGTAGCCGCTCCCGGCCACTCCGATGATCATGACCTAAATCTGTCATCAGGTTGCATCCAGGAGATCACTCCTGTAACCGCTCTGGCCCTAGATCTGGAGCAAGCTGCGCCACCCAAGGACGGGAGGATCAACCCCACCACGGAAGCCACAGATTCCACGGCGTTGGAGCCGCATACAGACTTAACCTCTCACGACGTCTCTGTCAGCGGAACTCCGGACTCGTATCCGGCCGAAAGTTCTGAACCACGTGAGCTCGCGGATGCCGAGCTTGATCGTTTATCAATCTTTGAATTCAGCGCCGCGGACATCTTCCAGCACTCTCCTTTGGGCGATGTGCTAAATTCATTAAAGAACCTATCCTTGACAGAGGACTCACAGCCAAACTATATCCGACTCAAACTAGGGGCTGACGATGGAGAATTTTGTTTCCCACCCGCCACCCACTACATAGCCACGGTCGAGGAATTAACCGACGAGCTTGACTACGACTCCAAGGACATCGACGATATGGACAACGACGTCGGAGAAGAAGAGGTCCAGAACCCTTCGTTCACCGAACGGTGGACGACCACTTCCTCGTATGATGTATAGATGGTGGATGCACCAAAGGAGAACATCGGCGAGGACAAGGAAGATCCCGCTGAGGATAAACCTTCTGAAACACAGTCCAAGCGCCGGTGTCAGCGGTGCCACTCTAAGTCACGCCGCAGCAAAAACAACAGTACTGACACAGGAGAAGACAACACTCCAGAAGGTGCTGAAGACAATGAAGACCCCGTCGACACAACTAATGGACAAGACGAACGGGAAGGCGGGCAGGTTAGCCCCGGTAAATAGGCCACACATGAAGATTCGGAGGACGATAATTACCTTCCGCTCTCCGAGGACGAGGTGAGCCTCGGCACCGAGGATTTCATCATGCCTGGGGAGCCTCTTGAGCAGGAGCACATCAAGCGCCAGCTAATTGCCACCGCACAGAGCCTGAAAAAGAAGCAGCAGCAGCTTCAAGCTGACCAAGATCTGCTAAATGATAAATGGGCCGATGTCCTAGCAGACGAAGAGTACGGCCTCAAGTGCCCAACCAAAAGCTACCCAAAGCGCAAATTGTTACCTCAGTTTGATGAGGAGGCGCCGAACTACATACCTCCATCGTACAATGCGGCGGACCGACCACCACGTGGTCGAGACAAAACGACAACTCACGCCAAACACCAGCCAGCCCCACCTCAGTGCACAGGCAGAGGTAACTTAGCCCATGGGCGTACATATGGCTTCCGGCAAACCCTGAACAATAAACCAGGACACACTAGATCAATCTACGGATCGCGAGGGCGTGCCTCGACACGCGACGACGGCCATCTATTCGGACATGACAAACATAGTCACGTGCAGGCCGAAAACCGCAGACAGATTCCATCCAAGCCACGTCACGATACGGCCCAATATAGAGGCGCCGCACACCCTCATTGCTTCACTGATGAGGTCCTGGACCATGAATTTCCCGAAGGGTTCAAACCTGTGAATATAGAATCATACGATGGAACCACGGACCCCGCGGTATGGATCGAAGACTTCATTCTCCACATTCATATGGTCTGCGGCGATGACCTCCACGCCATCAAATACCTCCCTTTAAAACTCAAAGGGCCAGCTTGGCACTAGCTCAACAGTCTGCCTGCAAATTCCATTGGCAGCTGGGAAGATTTGGAAGATGCTTTCCTCGATAACTTCCAAGGTACATATGTCCGACCTCCGGACGCTGATGACCTAAGCCATATAGTTCAACAGCCCGGAGAGTCCGCCAGGAAATTCTGGACTAGGTTCTTAACTAAAAAGAACTAAATTGTCGACTGCTCGGATGCCGAAGCCCTAGAAGCCTTCAAACACTGTATCTGCGACGAATGGCTCGCTCGCCACCTCGGCCAAGAAAAGCCAAAATCCATGGCAGCCCTCATGGCACTCATGACCCGCTTTTGTGCGGGTGAGGACAGTTGGTTGGCCCATAGCAAAAACAATGCAAGTGATGCCGGCACCCCTGAAGCTAAAACTAGCAAAGACAAGTCTCGAAGCAATAGATACAAGCGTCGAAACAACAGTGATAACACCGAGGACACGACAGTCAACGCCAGATTCAGGGGCCCTAAGTCCGGTCAGCGGAAGAAGACGTTCCAAAAGAACAATTCAGGCCCATCCAGCTTAGACCGCATACTCGACCGTCCGTGCAAGATTCATGGCACCCCAGACAAGCCACCCAATCATACAAATAGAGATTGTTGGGTTTTTAAACAGGCCGGCAAATTAAACGCCGAGAATAGGGAAAAGGGATCGCAAAGCAAGGACGACGACGAAGAGCCCCAGCAACCGAAAACAGGGGTACAGAAGAAGTTTCCCCCTCAGGTCAAAATGGTGAACATGATATATGCTACCCACATCCCCAAGAGGGAGCGCAAGCGTGCGTTCAGGGACGTCTACGCGATAGAGCCAGTCGCCCCTGATAACCCACAAGTATAGGGGATCGCAACATTTTTTGATGAGTAAGAGTGTCGAACGCAACAAGGAGCTAAAGGTAGAACACATATTCCCTCAAGTTCTATCGACCACCGATACAACTCTACGCACGCTTGACGTTCGCTTTACCTAGAACAAGTATGAAACTAGAAGTACTTTGTAGGTGTTGTTGGATAGGTTTGCAAGATAATAAAGAGTACGTAAATAAAAAGTAGGGGCTGTTTAGATAAAGAAACAATAAAGTAAATATAGCGAGTGTGGAGAAGTGGTGTTAGGAGTTGTGAAATTGCCCCTAAGCAATTAACTACTTTACTAGACCGATAGCAAGTATTATGTGGGAGAGGCCACTGCTAGCATGTCATCCCTGACTTGGAATTATATGCACTTATGATTGGAACTATTAGCAAGCATCCGCAACTACTAATGTTCATTAAGGTAAAACCCAACCATAACATTAAGGTATATTGGTCCCCCTTCAATCCCGTATGCATCAATTTCTATGCTAGGTTGAAGCTTCTATCACTCTTGCCCTCCAATACATAGTCCTATCAACATACAACTAACCCTAGGGTGTGATCCACGCGCGCAATCATATGATGGGCAACAAAGGGCAGCAACATAACCACAAGCAAATTAAATCAATCATAGCAATTCATCAACCACCGTTAGGACAATGAAAATCTACTCAGACATCATAGGATGGAAACACATCATTGGATAATAATATGAAGCATAAAGCACCATGTTCAAGTAGAGGGTACAGCGGGTTGCGGGAGAGTGGACCACTGTAGATAGAGGGGGGAAGGTGATGGAGATGTTGGTGAAGATGGCGGAGGTGTTGGTGTAGATCGCGGAGATGATGATGGCCTCCGGTGGCACTCTGGTGCCACCGTAAGCGAGGGGGAGAGAGCCCCTCTCCTTCTTCTTCTTCTTCCTTGACCTCCTCCCTAGATGGGAGAAGGGTTTCCCCTCTGGTCCATGGCCTCCATGGCATGGGAGGGGCGAGAGCCCCTCGGAGATTGGACATGTCTCTTTGTTTCTCTCTGTTTCTGCGTTCCGTTCTGGTGCCCTTTCACCGTTTTTGGTATATATGGAGATCCGTAACTCCGATTGGATCGAAACCTCGCCTGTGATATTTTTTTTCGAAAATTAGCTTTCTTGCGGCCGAAGAAGGGCATCAACCGCCTTACGGGTGGCCCAAGAGTGTCAGGGGTGCGCCCAAGGTGGGCAGGCGCGCCCCCTGCCTCGTGGCCACCTCGGGCACCGTCTCGCGTGGATTTTTCTTCCCAAAATTCATATATATTCCAAAAAATCTCCGTCAGTTTTTATCCCGTTTGGACTCCGTTTGATATGGACATTCTACGAAACAGAAAACATGCAACAAACAGGAACTGGCACTGGGCACTGGATCAATATGTTAGTCCCAAAAATAGTATAAAAAGTTGCCAAAAGTATATGAAAGTTGTAGAATATTGGAATGGAACAATCAACAATTATAGATACGACGGATACATATTAGCATCCCCAAGCTTAATTCCTGCTCATCCTCGAGTAGGTAAATGATAAAAAGATAATTTTTGATGTGGAATGCTACCTAGCATAATCTTGATCATGTAATCTAATCATGGCATGAATATTAAGATACAAGTGATTCAAAGCAATAGTCTATCATTTGACATAAAAACAATAATACTTCAAGCCTACCAATAAAGCAATCATGTCTTTTCAAAATAACATGGCCAAAGAAAGTTATCTCTACAAAATCATATAGTCTGGCTATGCTCCATCTTCACCACACAAAATATTCACATCATGCACAACCCCGATAACAAGCCAAGCAATTGTTTCATACTTTTGATGTTCTCAAACCTTTTCAACTTTCACCCAATACATGACGTGAGCCATGGATATAGCACTATGGGTGGAATAGAATGGTGGTTGTGGAGAAGACAAAAAGGAGAAGATAGTCTCACATCAACTAGGCGTATCAACGGGCTATGGAGATGCCCATCAATAGATATGAATGTGAGTGAGTAGGGATTGCCATGCAACGGATGCACTAGAGCTATAAGTGTATGAAAGCTCCAATTGAAACTAAGTGGGTGTGCATCCAACTTGCTTGCTCATGAAGACCTCGGGCATTTGAGGAAGCCCATCATCGGAATATACAAGCCAAGTTCTATAATGAAAATTCCCACTAGTATATGAAAGTGATAACTCAAGAGACTCTCTATATGAAGAACATGGTGCTACTTTGAAGCACAAGTGTGGAAAAAGGATAGTAGCACTGCCCCTTCTCTCTTTTTCTCTCTTTTTTTATTTTTTATTTTTTTGGTGGGCTTCTTTGGCCTCTTTTTTTATTCGGGCTTCTTTGGCCTCTTTTATTTTTTTGTAAAGTCCGGAGTCTCATCCCGACTTATGGGGGAATCATAGTCTCCATCATCCTTTCCTCACTTGGGAAATGCTCTAATAATGATGATCATCCACGTTTATTTACTTACAACTCAATATTACAACTCAATGTCTAGAACAAAGTATGACTCTATATGGATGCCTCCAGCGGTGTACCGGGATGTGCAATGATCTAGCGTAGCAATGACATAAAAAACGGACAAGCCATGAAACCATCATGCTAGCTATCTTACGATCATGCAAAGCAATATGCCAATGAATGCTCAAGTCATATATATGATGATGATGGAAGTTGCATGGCAATATATCTCGGAATGGCTATGGAAATGCCATGATAGGTAGGTATGCTGGCTGTTTTGAGGAAGGTATATGGTGGGTTTATGGTACCGGCGAAAGTTGCATGGTACTAGAGAAGCTAGCAATGGTGGAAGGGTGAGAGTGCGTATAATCCATGGACTCAACATTAGTCATAAAGAACTCACATACTTATTGCAAAAATCTACTAGTCATCAAAACAAAGTACTACACGCATGCTCCTAGGGGGATAGATTGGTAGGAAAAGACCATCGCTCGTCCCCGACCGTCACTCATAAGGAAGACAATCAATAAATAAATCATGCTCCGACTTTGTTACATAACGGTTCACCATACGTGCATGCTACAGGAATCACAAACCTCAACACAAGTATTTCTACTAATCCACAACTACCCACTAGCATGACTCTAATATCACCATCTTTATATCACAAAACTATTGCAAGGAATCAAACATATCATATTCAGTGATCTACAAGTTTTATGTAGGATTTTATGACTAACCATGTGAATGAGCAGTTCCTATCATCTCTCTAAATAGATATAAGTGAAGCACGAGAGTTTAATTCTTTCTACAAAATATATGTCCATGCTCTAACAAATATAAGTGAAGCAAAAGAGCATTCTACAAATGGCGGTTGTCTATGTTAAGAGAAATAGACAATCCAAACTTCAAATGATATAAGTGAAGCACATGAAGCATTCTATAAAGCCATACTCAAAAGATATAAGTGAAGTGCATAGAGCATTCTATAAATCAACCAAGGACTACCCCATACCAGCATGGTGCATAAAAGAAAAATGAAAACTAAATGCAAAATACGCTCCTAGATTGCACATATCGCATGAACGAAACGAATCCGAAAACATACCGATACTTGTTGAAGAAAGAGGGGATGCCTTCCGGGGCATCCCCAAGCTTAGACGCTTGAGTCTCCTTGAATGTTTACTTGGGATGCCTCGGGCATCCCCAAGCTTGAGCTCTTGCCTCTCTTCCTTCTTCTCACATCGAGACCTTCTCGATCATCGAACACTTCATCCACACAAAACTTCAACAGAAAATCGGTAAGATCCGTTAGTATAATAAAGCAAATCACTACTCTAAGTACTATTGCAAACCAATTCATATTTTGTTTTTGCATTGTGTATACTGTAATACAACTTTTCATGGCTTAATCCACTAATATAAATTGATAGTTTCATCAAAACAAGCAAACTATGCATCAAAAACAGAATCTGTCTAAAACAGAACAATCCATAATAATTTGAACATTCACCATACTTCTGGTACTTGAAAAATTCTACCAAAATTAGGAAAAATAAAAAATTTGTGTAGGAAGACAATGCAAAAATAATCAGAACTATTTGACATTCCAGCTAAAAATGTAAAATCGCGCACTACAGCCAAAGTTTCTGTCCTACACCGTACAAACCATCAAGCAAATGTAAACATCCTAAAGGAAAACCTTGGCACATTATTTTTATAATACAATGGAATTGTACAAGGGGATAATTATTTTTATTGAAAAGTTACTGTAATCAAGATTCACAAAGTTTCCGTGAGCATGAACAAAGTTCAAGGCTAGCTCCCACTTCAACAATGCTTGTCTTTCTCACTTTCGCTTTCCTTTTTGAAAAAGTTTTGGGTTCCCCTCTTTATTTTTGTTGTTTTTAAACTATATAAAAGCACTCAACATAAATAAATGACTCTCTAAAACTTCCAGGTTGTCTCCCTGGCAACGCTTTCTTTAAAGCCATTAAGCTGGGCATATAGTGCTCAAGTAATGGATCCACCTGGATCCCAGGGTATATCAAAGCCAATTTTAATTAACAATGATTTGTAATTTAGTAGTGAGCACAAAGTAACATATATCATGCAACAACAAAGTCTAACTCTCTTCCTATGCATTGGCATGTCATAAAAGAACAATTCATGCACACAAAGTAAAGGCCAATGCATAGTATAAACAGTTTCTTGCAATTTTATCGTGTTGGCAACATAGAGAGGTGGAGATATAGTTCCTCTCTCATAATAATTGCAAGTAGGAGAAGCAAGCACATGCATATTATATCTATCAAAATCATCATGTGTAATAGTAAAATGCAACCCATCAATGTAATCCTTAATAAGGGCAAACTTCTCTGATATAGTGTAGTCGGGAGAATTCAAAAAGATAATAGGACTATCATGTGTGGGTGCAATAGAAACAATTTCATGTTTAACATAAGGAACTATAGCAAGTTGATCTCCATAAGCATAATTCATATTGGCATCTTGGCCACAAGCATAGCAAGCATCATCAAAAAGGGATATTTCAAGAGAACCAATGGGATCATAACAATCATCCTCCGGTAAGCATGAAGGGAAATTAAACAATGTATGAGTTGAAGAGTTACTCTCATTACAAGGTGGGCATGGGTAGCTAATCCGCGCTTCCTTCTTTTGTTCTTCACTCTCCTCCTCATCTTTTTCATCCAATGAGCTCACAGTTTCATCAATTTCTTCTTCCAAAGACTCCTGCAAATACTAGTCTCTTCTTGGACAGCGGAGATTTTCTCAATAAGTGCATTAATATAGGAATTATATTCATAATTATCATAGCAATATTTTAAGATAGCTAAATTTTCAGGCCTATAAACATCATCATCATAAGCTTCGTGCTTTTCAAACAAAGATTCAATTTAATAAGAACCCTTAAAAGCAACAAATTCTTCTATTTGTTCCACATCATAGTAATCATATATACCATTAGCATAAGAAGCTAAGGTTTCATTATCATTAAATTCACATGAAAAGGGAAGGTGTGGAGCCTTCACATTAGAGCAACAAGTATAATCATATCTCAAGCATAGTTGCCTAGAATACCAATTCAATACATGATTTTGATCCCATAATAGTTTCCCTTTTTGTGTCAAGCGGTAATCCCTAAAGTATTCACGCTGATCCAACGTTACTCCCATTACATAATTGAATGGGGTTTTCTCAGGATTATTAAAGTAGTACATAATATTTTTCACATAACCAGCATCGAGGGTTTTAGGAGGTTCCCCATCTCCATGAGTAGCAAGTACACCTAATTTTTTTGGTATTTCGTGTTCCATATCCATAACTAAAGATAGAGAACAACAAAGAACAACAAATAAAAATTACTTAGTGATAAAGCAAACAAGCACACACGAGAATATTCACCCCACGCTATTGCTCCCCGGCAACGGCGCCAGAAAAAGGTCTTGATAACCCACAAGTATAGGGGATCGCAACAGTTTTCGATAAGTAAGAGTGTCAAACCCAACGAGGAGCTAAAGGTAGAACAAATATTCCCTCAAGTTCTCTCTACCACCGATACAACTCTACGCACGCTTGACGTTCGCTTTACCTAGTACAAGGATGAAACTAGAAGTACTTTGTAGGTGTTGTTGGATAGATTTGCAAGATAATAAAGAGTACGTAAATAAAAAGTAGGGGCTGTTTAGTTAAAGAAACAATAAAGTAAATATAGCGAGTGTGGAAAAGTGGTGTTAGGAGTTGTGAAATTGCCCCTAAGCAATTGACTACTTTACTAGACCGATAGCAAGTATTATGTGGGAGAGGCCACTGCTAGCATGTCATCCCTGACTTGGAATTCTATGCACTTATGATTGGAACTATTAGCAAGCATCCGCAACTACTAATGTTCATTAAGGTAAAACCCAACCATAGCATTAAGGTATATTGGCCCCCCTTCAATCCCGTATGCATCAATTTCTATGCTAGGTTGAAGCTTCTGTCACTCTTGCCCTCCAATACAAAGTCCTATCAACATACAACTAACCCTAGGGTGTGATCCACGCGCGCAATCATATGATGGGCACCAAAGGACAACAACATAACCACAAGCAAATTAAAATCAATCATAGCAATTCATCAACCACCGATAGGACAACGAAAATCTACTCAGACATCATAGGATGGCAACACATCATTGGATAATAATATGAAGCATAAAGCACCATGTTCAAGTAGAGGGTACAGTGGGTTGCGGAAGAGTGGACCGATGTAGATAGAGGGGGAAGGTGATGGAGATGTTGGTGAAGATGGCGGAGGTGTTGGTGTAGATTGCGGTGATGATGATGGCCCCCGGTGGCACTCCGGTGCCACCGGAAGCGAGGGGGAGAGAGCCCCCCTTCTTCTTCTTCTTCCTTGACCTCCTCCCTAGATGGGAGAAGGGTTTCCCCTCTGGTCCATGGCCTCCATGGCACGGGAGGGGCGAGAGCCCCTCCAAGATTGGATCTGTCTCTCTGTCTCTCTCTGTTTCTGCGTTCCATTCTGGTGCCCTTTCACCGTTTCGGGTATATATGGAGATCCATAACTCTGATTGGATCGAAACCTTCGCCGTGATTTTCTTTTTCCGAAAATTAGCTTTCTTGCGGCTGAAGAAGGGCATCAACCACCTTACGGGTGGCCCACGAGGGTCAGGGGCGCGCCCCCTGCCTCGTGGCCACCTCGGGCACCGTCTTGCATGGATTTTTCTTCCCAAAATTCATATATATTCCAAAAAAATCTCCGTCAGTTTTTATCCCGTTTGGACTCCGTTTGATATGGATATTCTGTGAAACAAACAACATGCAACAAATAGGAACTGGCACTGGCCACTGGATCAATATGTTAGTCCCAAAAATAGTATAAAAAGTTGCCAAAAGTATATGAAAGTTGTAGAATATTGGCATGGAACAATCAAAAATTATAGATACGACAGAGACGTATCAGCACCAAAATTTAATCCATGGTCATCATGCCCGATCACCTTTGATTGCCGGGATCATCCGACCTGTATCAGTCATGGTGGCTTAGCCGCACTGGTCTTAGACCCGATAATTGACGGTTTCCACCTGACTCGCGTCCTTATGGACGGCGGTAGCAGCCTTAACCTACTCTATCAGGTTACGGCGTGAAAAATGGGCATTAACCCATCTCGGATCAAGCCCACCAGGACTACCTTCAAAGGAGTCATACCAGGTGTAGAGGCCTGCTGTACGGGCTCAATGACACTCGAGGTTGTCTTCAGATCTCTGGACAACTTCCGAAGCGAGGAGTTAATCTTCGATATCGTCCCCTTTCGCAGCGGCTATCATGCACTGCTCGGATGAACTGCGTTCGCTTGATTCAACGCAGTACCACACTATGCTTATCTCAAGCTCAAGATGCCCGGTCCACGCAGCGTCATAACGGTTAACGGAAAATACGGAACTCTCCCTCGTACAGAAGAGCACACAGCTGCCTTAGCACCAGAAGTACAGAGCAGCCTTCTCAAGAAGAACCTTAATTCGGCTGCCGAGCCCGCGGACACCGTTAAGAGGGTCCGAACTACTATTCAGCAGGAAAGCTCGGCTCATCAGGAGCTCGACTAGCAATCCGGCCTCCGTCGTAGTTCCGATTAAGTGGTGGCATACATGCCGCGCGTACATAATTACGCACTCAAAATACCATGGGCATCGACGGAGGCATAGCCAACTTGTGGTCCGTAATACGGGTCAACCGACGTCGGATACACATACACTTTTATTTTTACTTATTTCCTTTTTCAGGTCTCAATCCCACAGGAACCATCTGATGGCCTGGTCATCGGTCCTCTTGAAGGATAAACACACCAAGACGGCGAGAAACGCAGACGTATGGGGGCTTTTTAGGTGATTTCATTAACGATAACTTTACCTATTTTTCAGGACCCTCATGCAGCTCTGCCTTGGTTTCGGCATGTCAAATAGCCCGTTGCTTATCATACTACATGTATCAATGCGCCTTAACGTACTAATTAAATTACAATGAGAACAGTTTCCGGCTGGAGCTGTAGGACTCGACTTTTTTGTACCTTTTCTGTTATCTTTCCTTTTTTTCCTTTTCAGCTCCCTTGTGGATAATCCTATTAGGTAGCACTTGTACACTTTGGTACGCTTGATGTTTGCCAGGGGCTCCATAGCACCCAACATTACGACAACAAAAGTCTGAACACTTTTTATAAGTATAGTTCGACACCCCAAATTTAGCATTATATGCATTGGTCCGAATCATGTCTTCGGTCAATAGTTGGGTTGCCCGGCTCCTATGCTTGCTACCTTACGTTCCGCTACATCAGCTAAGGTAGTAAAGGGAGAACTACTGCAATTGTGCCTTGGTTTATCCAAAGGAGCACCTTAGTAGAGAAAGCCAAAAACTGACTGTCATGATGCGGCGAGGGCCGGTCAGCTATTCGGAGGTTGCAAATCATTGCAGATTTCTTCCGCATTACGCAAAGGATTGGTACTTCCCGATCAGACGCTTATAGTACCCTAGTTCGGATACTAGGGGTTGCGCCCATGTTTTTATTGTCGCACTCCTATGGCTAAGTGAGGGCGTTACAGCCGCATAGTCTGGTTGCCTGGTTCGTTGCGCTAAATAACTCCTTCAAGGACCATCTAATTGGATCAAGATTGTTTAGATTGCATCCCAAACACCCCCGTACTACCTACATGGGGGCAGAAGTCGACGACTGGTTAACCCTCAGATTTCATACAACACGGCCGCACAGGAAGTAAAAATTTAAAAACATAACAAGCATTATATGGCATAAATATTTTGTTTTACAAGGTAGAGGGGGCTTTAGTACATTCACTCAAAGATAATATCTTTTGCACAATGATCCGCAACAATGTAGGATCCCTCCAAGACACCATCAAAATACAACTCGGGTCGGCGGTGCTCCTTTCCCTCAGGTGGCCCCTCGGTCATTAGCTTCTTGGCGTCCATATTTGCCCAATGCGTCTTGACGCGGGCAAAGGCCATCCGTGCACCTTCGATACAGACCGACCGATTTATCACCTCCAGATATGGGCAAGCATCAAAAAGCCGCTTCACAAGTCTGAAGTAGCTGCTGGGCATCGGCGCAGCAGGCCACAGTCGGACTATAAGCTCCTTCATGGCCAGCTCGGCCGCCTTGTGTAACTCGACCAGCTGTTTTAGCTGGTCGCTGAAGGACAACAGATGTTTGGGTCCAAGATATTGAGACCAAAATAGCTTCTCTGTAGAACTACCTTCTTCGGCCCAATAGAACTCGGCAGCATCTGATATGCTACGCGGCAAATCTGTAAACGCCCCTGGAGAACTCCAAATTCAGGTAAGTAATAGGAACATTTCCTTCACAGACTTGCTTTTCATAACAAAAGCCTTACCCGCCGCGATCTTCCGGGCCGCCTGGATTTCCTGAAGGGCGCTCTAGGCTTCGGCTCGAGCCTCCTGCGCACTCTGGAGGGCCTTCGCAAGTTCGGACGCTTGCGTCTTGGAATCACGCTCCAAGGACTCGCACTTCTTGACGGTGTCCTGAGCTCTTGCCGAACCTCGCCAACCCGGGCCTCGTGCTTCTCGTGCGCGGTGCATTCCTTGGCCGCTTTGTCCTCGGCTTTATTTAATACCTTCTTGAGGGCCGCCACCTCGGTCGTGGCCCCTAATAAAGTTCATGGCACTTTAGTTAGCACGAACCATTCATCCTTCCCAAACATACACATAGGTTACTGCATACCTCTGTTGTCCTCTAGTTGCTTCTTCACGAGGCTGAGCTCTTTCTTGGTCCACACAAGGTCCTACTTCAGTCCGGGGACCTCCACAATATGAGCGGTAGTAGCCAGCAGTGGCGCCTGCTTATTCACATAGACATATTATATTAGACTCCTGCAAAAAATATTTTGATCCCCTGTTCGGCTTTTCCTTTCCGGACACGGAATAGGGCATCAGGGGCTACTGTCCACATTGTGATATTTCTATCATTATTACCTCAAAGCCTGTTAAAAGGCTAGTGCAGGCCTCGGTCAGTCCGCTTTTGGCGGACTGAACCTTTTCGATCACCGTACCCATGAGGACACGGTGCTCGTCCACTATGGCGGCGCCTTGCAGCGCCTCCAGCAGGTTGTTTGATGCCTCTGGTTGGACAGAGGTCATCGGTGGAACAGACAGGCCTCCTCCTTTCGGGGAAGGCCGTTCGCTGGACTCCAGAGCCATATAGGTCTCCGGAATGGTTTCCGGCTGAGGGCCGAAGGGAACTTGGCCCCCGCTGCCAGTCCCCATGGGGGATTTCCCCCCGTGTGTCCGGCAGCCGAGGAGTCATCCTGCGGCGCCTTAACGATTTCTAGAATCTCCCCTGGTCTGCGAAGATCCTTTGGGATGCCACCTCTTCATCACCCTTGGGTGAGGCAGAATGAGCGGTGGCGGAGGCATGCTAGCCATCTCCTTTGAGTCTAGCGAATCCTCTGTCGAGGATCGCGGGGAGCCGTCACGGGCCGGACTATAATGGCATAGTTTAAACATATTAATGTTATAAACTAGAAAGGCCAGGTAATGGGAGGTGCGTAGGGTTTTGGTACTTACGAGGCAGATCGAGGCTTGGTCCAAGGCATTCGCTCTGGACTACTTTTGACATCCCATGCGGAGTTATCCGCAAGGGAGCCCTTCCCCCTCTTGGGTGCTTTCGCCTCCAGATTCGTGGAGGCCTCTCTTTTCTTATTTCCCCCCTTCGGGGGGACGCCGCTTTCCTCTTCCCCCTCGTCGTCGTCTCCGGCTACCAAAGAGTCGGTCTCATCTTCGGACGACATGTCCGAAGCACCCTTTCGGCGAAGGCCGCTCCTGCTCCCTTTGGCTATCTTCTTGGACTTCTTCTCCGGCACATCATAAGGCGCCGGGAATAGCATCTTCGTTAGGAATGGGGTTTCCTCGTCTTCGAGAAGTGGAGTGGGACAATTAATCCGCACCGCTATGTCAATCCAGGCCTGAAAATTGATAGGAAGGCTTAGACTCCTTCCCAAAATATGCCATTAAAGGCTATACCTTGATTACATGAAAGAACTTACCGAATTGGCCTGGCGCTTTAAGCTGAGCTCGCGATCTTCGGTCGTGGGCGGTGGTGTCTCGCCGGCCTTGAAGAGCACTTTCCAAATCTTTGTGCATTGTGCCTGTCGGATATGGGGTTCCGGCTAACCCTTAAGGTTCGAACACTAGGGCGAGTGCGAAGTCTTTCCCTTCTACCAATCTATGCTCTAGCAAGCTAAGATCTTGCGGACGAACTCGACGAACTCGCAACACAGAAAGACACAGGGTTTATACTGGTTCTGGCCACCATTGTGGTGTAATCCCCTACTCTAGTGTGGTGGTGGTGGATTGCCTCTTGGGCTGATGATGAATAGTACAAGGGAGGAACTGCCTCCTGAGGTTGAGGTGTTCTTGTGCGTACGAACATGTAGTGCAAGGATTCCCTCTCCCCCTCCTATGGTGGCTAGTCCTATTTATAGAGGCCCTGGTCCTCTTCTCAAATATCAAGCGGGAAGGGAGCCAACAATGGCGGGCTAATTTGAAGGGGACAACTAGTACAAGCTATCCTGACAAAAGGTAGTCTGCGCCTGTGAAAGGCTCTGGGGTGACGCCGTCTCGAACTCCACGATGACCTCCGCCTTGCCGTCCTCCTGGTCTTGGACTGGTTGCACCGAAATGGCAACCTTTTCCTGATGCCTCGGTACTCCGCGGCTGCGCCTGCCTCCCTTGCACCAAAGAGGAAACAAGGACGCTGCGCGTGCTGGCGCCCGCCTGGTGTCGATCGTCATCGCTCACGTCACGAGAGCCTCGTGAGGTTTGCCCCGCCTTGATATCTCCTCTCCTCGTGAGCCTGCCTGACCAGGCCACTCCTGAGGAGGTCTTGCGTCATCCACCTCGCAAGGCTTGGTCCCTCGCGAGGGTCTTGGGTGCCTTGTTGGTGAAGATGGGTCGTACGGCCTGCTGGCTCCGCCACGCCGTAGGCCGCAGGCAGGCAAGTCTGAGGACCCCCGTTCCCAGAACACCGACAGTAGCCCCCGGGCCCAAGGTGTACGCGGGCTTGGCTTCGCGGCAAAGCCAAGGGTCAAGTTCGGAGCACCGCAGGCCCCCAAAAGCCTGCGGCCTTGGTTGACGCGTGGCGGTTGATTGGACGTGGGCGTCTCCGCTTCCCCATGCTGCCTCAGCAACTGCACGACATGACAAGTCCCTGCGACATACATCAGGCCTCGTGGAGGCGTTTAGACTTTTCATTTGGTATTGTGAGAACAATATGCTCATAATATTTGCTTCGAGATTTTGCATTTTTCTTCCTATTTGCTTTGTTCTGCGTCGGCAGAGCCCGACCTCGCACATACCTCAACCGCCATTGGGCCGACCGAAGACCAGGACGGTCCAAGGAGTGAGGGGCTACATGACCAGTTAGGCTCCTGAGTCGTGATGCTCAGGAGTCCCCCTTGACGTGCGAACTACATATAGGGAGAGTTCGTGAGGATAGATTAATGTTCCTCGTCGACAGAGCCCGGCCCCGTGCATACCTCAACCGCCATTGGGCCGACCGGAGACGAGGACGGACCAAGGAGTGAGGGGCTACGTGACCAGTTAGGCTCCTGAGTCACGATGCTCAGGAGTCCCGCTTGATGTTCAAACAATTTCCATACCTGTCCTCGCCAAGGCCTCGGGAGGGGCGCGTGATGCCCAGGTTTGGGGGACCTAGTTGGGTGGCGTGCGCTTGGACGTGACCTGAGCGCAGCCCCCTCGCGTGACTCTCTTGAGGGGAGGCGTCGTTTTGAGGTTGGGCGCTGAGCTCTGGGCTCCCTGAGGTTGGTGCGACCGTGGGGTCGCCCTCAGTTGTTTATCACCAGTGCTGAGCATAGTGCTTCCACTTGTGCACGGGCATAGCCGCTCCTCGGCAGTGTCGACAGCCAGCATGGAGCATGGAGCTTCCACTTGGGCGTGGGATGGCCCTCCCCCCTCCAGGAGGAGCCTTTGTGGCGTGTACAGACCCACCCTGACACGTGGCTTGCATGGCAGGGCTACGAGGTGTATCTGGGCACTCGTGAGCCAGCGCGGGACTCACGAAGCCCTACCTCAAGGCGGGTTGCGCCTGGTCTTGAGTCCTGGTGACTGTATGTTCCTGCAAGGTGGTTAGATGAAAGCACTCTACATCCTCAGGTCCTGGACCTCGAGCGAGCTCAGTCGCCGCTGGTATGCCAGGTCATGATGCCGTGGTCAAGGCCAGGGGTGAGGGCTGGAGAGCCAGTAAGAGCTCCTGAGTCGCAATGCTCAGGAGCCCCCCTTTTAACGTGCAAGCGGGTTGCATGGGATAAACAGACCCGCGGTGGGCGGTGATCGAGCAGGTGATAGCAGTTGGCAGGTTAAGCATGAGTAGCAGATCGACTTGGATAAATGTAGGAAGATGCATGCCACTGGGTCTGGCCCGAGTGGCGTGGGGATGATGCAGCCCGAGGGGCGCCCCCAGCAAGGTAAGCTAAGGACATAAGCAAAAGGGATACATGCCACAGGGACGAACCCATGTGGCCTAGGAATAATGCAGCCCGAGGGGCGCTCCCAGCTTCAATGCACTTGGAAGATGTCACCTGGTCCTATAGACGAAGTAGAGTTGGTGCAGCTGAAGCCACACGTCGATGGAATGGCTCCTCATGAGCCACCGGGACCCTGAGCCTCGGGAGGCTCTGGGGGATCGGGAGGTTCCCTGAAGGCCATCCCCATCTCCCCAGAGCGGCATGGGACCTGGCCTCCTAAGCCGCCAGGACTTGCCGGGCGTCGCGCTGATAGGCCGACGCTATGCTCGGCAAGCCGAAGGGCATGCAAAAGTAGATGTGTGGTGGACCCTCACAGCGGCCCGCACGTGATGGCCAGAAGCGCCCCTGAGATGCATCCCTGTTGAGCCTTGGGATGTTGATGCAAACGCGCAGCCCGGCATCCTCACCTGGATGGGGTGATGCGCCTTGTGAGCGGCCGTGGCCGCGCATGGCCCTTGCTTCTTCCAGTTCTTCGGTGGTCTTGGTGATGAACTCCTGAGTGGTGGGCACTCCTTGCCCTGTGCTCTCCCGAGGAAAGCGTGCCGTAAATCACGCTTCCAAGTGGTGCCCAAGCGCCTCCCTCGTGAGATTGGCAAGGTCTGAGGCTCTCCATAAGAGAGCCCCCGAGCCCTGCCCGAGGAGGGCGCCAGGCGCGCTTTCCTATGCAGTGGAGGGAGGCGCCCCTGGAGCGGGCGCTAATCCTGACGAGGCTCCTGACACGACGCCATCTTCTTGGGGTCCTGCACGGCGCGACAACTTCTTCTTGGGGATGGTCTCCTGAGGGCCTTCACTTCTGCTGTCAGCATTGTCGATTGTTGTAGCTTGGAAGGCGCGCTCAAGGGAGCACACCGTGTCCCTTTCTTCACATGGGACCATGATGATTCCCCTACTTCCTGGCATCTTGAGGACATTGTAGCCATGGTGAGTGACTGCCATGAACTTGGCCAGGGCCGGATACCCGAGGATGGCATTGTACGTGTCACATCCCTAGTTCTGGTATGACCTAGGCTAGCCTTCATGTGTGCATCATGTTTAAATTCCATTTAAATTTGAAATGAGGATTTGTGAAAACCTCAGAATCATCTCTGGAAATGACCCAGGTAAAAATTGCTCCAAAAAGGTCCAAGAAAATGTTCATGATTTATGATAAAGGTGAAAACCCCTGCCAAAAATGATGAGCATATTTCTTGGCCATTTTTGGATTTTTGATTTAATTCATATTGTATTTGAGTTGGAGCAAATATATGTTATAAATATATTAATGCTTCAATAATTCTGTTATTTTGTGAGGGGCTTTAGAATATTCCTTTCAGTCCCTGCAAAAATTATCAGAAGAAACAAAAATGATTTAGTGCTTGAACTAAATCAAAACAATTGAAACAAATAGAAAACAGTAACTAAAAACAAAAACAGAAAGCTTACCTGGGCTTACCTCACGTGGCCTGCTCCTGTAGCAGAGGCCCAGCCCACCTGGCCGGCCCACCGAGGGCAGGGGCGTCTTCTTCCTCCTGCCAGAGGGCAGAGGAGAAGACAGCCACGGCGCCGTGGCGTGCCACGCCGGCAGCTGCCTGCCTGGCTGTCCCCTCGTCGCCCTGGACTCCCTTCGCGTCGCCACGCGACCCCCAGAGCCGTCTGGCTCTCCCTCCCTCTCCCCCGAACGCTCTCCCCTCCCCTGTTTCTCTCGCACACAGCCACCAAGCTGAGCCGTCGCCACCGTCGCCATTCGCCGTGGCCACCGACCTCCCCACGCCCAGCCATCCCGACCACGAGCTCCGCCTCGCTGCCGTGCACCTCTACGCCGAACCACATGACCCCGGACTCCCTGAAGCCTCGTCATCGAGCTCATCTTGTCCGCACGGCCGCCGGAGATCGCCACCGACGTGCCTTCTGCTCCGAGCCTCCCCCGAGCCCATGTCGATGCCTCTGCAACCACTGTGAGCTCCTGCATCGGAACCCCCTCTCCCCGAGCTCGATTACGCCCTCTAGTCGTGCCAGCCGCCGTACCCAAGCGCCGCCGTCCGCCATGGTCGTTGCTCTGGCAGCCACCGTGCATCTCCGCTCAAGCTTGTGCCTCCGGCATGCTCTTGGAGCAATGACGAGTCCAACGCAGTCCCTAACTAGCTCTCCCGTGCGCTGGAACCACGCGCCCGCACTTGCCTGAACTCCGGCCGCCGCGCAAGTCGCTGCCGCCATCTATTTAGACCACCGGAGCTGCTACTTCCTGCACCCCTGGACGCGGAGCACTCCAGGCTTTACGTAGAGCCTAGTTGCGCCCCAAACCGTCGTTGGACGGTGATTTCCGAAGCTCGCCACCGTGTTCTGTGGTCACCGGCGACTTATCACCGGCGTATCTGATATGGCTATGTCATTAGCTACTAATGACGCCCCTAATCAACTCCCTGAGCCACTGCCACATGGGCCCCACGCCCTTAATTGACCACTGTTAATTCACGTTTAGTTTAATTTAATTACAGTGGGCCCACGTGTCAGCTTTGACTATGCTGATGTGGCGTTGACCCGACCCCACCTGTCTGTGACCTAGGCAGCACTGGGTCACTGACCAGTGGGCCCCACAGGTCAGGTTTGACCTGGGCCGCTCCGTTGACCGCTGACGTCAGCATGATGCAGTGCTGACGCAATAAGCTATTTTCTGGTATTAAAATTAATCAGGAAATTCCAGAAAATGATTCAAACTTCAAAAATTCATAGTAATTCAACCGTAGCTCAGATTGAAATACTTTATATATGAAAAATTATCAGAAAAATTCAATCTATCCATCTGTACCAGTTTCATGCATGAAAAGTCAAGTTATACCTGCTGTATAGGTGAAACACTAAAATGGCATATATAAGAGCTTAATTTGGATTGAACCCTTGGTTCAAATGGACTTCATTCAACTTGAATACTAGTTGCATTAGCTCAAACAACATCCCATACTCATGCGATGTTCATGCATCATAATGTTGCATATGCTTGTGTTTGATTTCCGACATCGTTCCTTCTCGATAGGTCCTGCTCCGGAAAGTGTTCGACAGTACCTATCAGTGGAGCAGTGCCCCCTGTTGATCTACCAGGCAAGCAAACCCCCTTGTTCATTCCGACATGATCCCACTCTCTCGCTCCTGCTCTCTTTTATTGCATTAGGACAACAGCGAATCAACTGCTACTTTATGTTGCGGTAGTTGAACCCATTCCTTTGCATGACCTGTCATTGCCACAGTAAATAGTTGAAACCCACTAGCATGTGTAGGATCTGATTGAGCCATGTTGTGTTCTTGCCATGCCATGCCTGCTATTGCTTAGAGTTGTGTCAGGTCTGATTCATCAGGAATGAATTGGAGTGGTACGATATGTTCTGGTGGTGAGAGTTAAGCGTGTGAACACGATTTGGTAAAGGTAGCGGTGAGAGGCCATGTAGGAGTACATGGTGGGTTGTCTCACTAGAACCGTCCTTAAGCACTGAGTTCTGTGTATGTTGTCCAATGACTAGCTACTACCACACATTGGGCTCCGGGCACTCCAAGCTCTCTCGACTTATTAACCAACTTGATCTTGTCCAGGAGTTGCAATTAGTTTCTAGTGTTTGTAGGTAGTGTTAGTAGTCTACCAAGTGGCACCCGGCCAGGTGGGCTTGGGACAGACTAGGCACAAGTGGCACGGTGTACCAAGCGTAGATCCATCCGGCGAGGTGGGCTTGGGAACCCTGCACACATCGTTTGGGGCTGTGAGCGACACCCCGGCCGGATCTCCTTGCGGATGGAACCCGAATAGGCGATAAACCTGGACTAGAGTCTTGTGTGGTTAGTTAGGTCGTGGCCGACACCCTCGCCAGGCTTCCGCTTGAAGGTTGCCGAGATACATGACGTGTACATGGTGATAAGTGGTGAGAGCGTGTGTGAAGAAGTACACCCCTGCAGGGTTATCATGATCTATTCGAATAGCCGTGTCCTCGGTTATGGACTTCTTGGATGCTTACGTGGTACATAGACAACTTGAAGTGGATACTCTAAAATGCTCAAGACAAGTGTGAGTGCTATGGATGGCCTTCTCGTAAGAAGACGAGGATGAATCCATAGTAGTGTATTGATGTGGTGACTAGTGGACTCGTGTGCGCCACCTCAAAAGAGTTACCAGCAGTCGTAGTACAGGATAGCCACTGAGTCAAAGCTGGCTTGCTGCAACTAAACTCCACATTACCTTCTTGATACAAATGCATGTATTATAGGATCTGATGTAAGTCTTGCTGAGTACCTTTGTACTCATGTTTGCTTTATTTATGTTTTGCAGATGAGACATCTATCTCACTAGTAGTACCACTTGGACTTCGACAAGTAGCTTGTACCTCAGCTACGATCTTGATCGGATGTTGTAGATAGTCAGGCTCTTCAGCCTTTTTCATTTGTAGTTTGTCTGTACTCAGACATGTAATGCTTCCGCTTGTTGCTTGTATGCTCTAAATGATGGGTCATGTGAACCCTGGTTGTATTTAATGCTATGTGGTTCATTTGAGTCTTTATCTATATGAGTTTGCGTTATGTTGTGATGCCATGTTGTACCTCACATACTTGCATGTTATGCGTACGTGTGACGTGTATTGCTATGTGTGGGATCCGACAATCTAGTTGTTTGTCCTTGGCAGCCTCTCTTATGGGGAAATGTGGTCTAGTGCTTGCTTGAGCCATAGTAGTCCGCTACAGCCCTGTTCACCGGAGTCCTGCTAGCCCAGCACTACTGCTCCGGAACACTCAGACTGGCCGGCATGTAATTCACTTCATTCCTGTGTCTGTCCCTTCGGGGAAATGTCATGCGGTGACTTCTGGAGTCTTGCTTAGCCTGCTATAGCCCGGGTTCCCCGGAGTCCTGTTAGCCCAGTGCTATAGCCCAGATTCATATGCCGTTGACCGACATGCTCGATGTGATTCATGTATGCCTGTCCCCATAGGTTAGCCCCGCTTTGGGTTCATGACTAGCCATGTCGGCCCGGGTTCTTTGTCATATGGATGCTAGAGACACTATCATATACGTGAGCCAAAAGGCGCAAACGGTCCCGGGCCAGGTAAGGTGGCACCCGTGGGAATACCGTGTGTGAGGCCGCAAAGTGATATGATGTGTTACATGCTAGATCGGTGTGAGTTAGGATCGGGGTCCCGGCAGCTTTGGTATCAGAGCCTGACTGCTTGTAGGATTACCAAGCCAACCTGGTCGAAGTTGAGTCCAGAAATTCTTTAGTTATGCAAGGGAATTGATTGTGGAAGGGAACGTAAGGCTCTTTTTACTCCTTATATCTCATGCCCTTCTGATCTGAGTCATCCTATCTTTCCTACGGGGTTAAGGAACTAGGCTTTCTTTTCTGTCTATTAGGATCACGTGTTACTACTCCATAGTCTCTTAGGATTGGTTGATCAGAGTCATATCCCAGTTCGAGTACCTCTGGTGTAGCCTGTTTAGTAATATCTTAGAACCTTGATGATGATGTTGAGTATGGTGATACCCCGTCTTTCGCAGAATGTCTCATTCTGAGCATTTTACTGCTGTTATGCTGCCGGAATTGTCCTAGGAGTTTGAGAGATACTAAATTTCCTTGTGCTACATGTTGCATCCTATAGTCGTTGTTGACCTCGTCCTTGGTTCTGCTTCTCAGGATGTCGTCAATTAACCGAAGTTCTGCTGCTCGTTGCCTGAACCACATAGGTGGTAGGGATGAGGAGGATCCTCCCGACCAACCTTCATTGGCAGAGTTCATGATAGAGATGGAGAGGAACAAGCATGAGTCTAACCGCTTGTTGGCACGTATCGAGGAGAACACCGCACATCGGTGCAAAGAGTCAGCGACCATCCAGGATTTCATTGATCTGAAACCACCCACCTTCCATCATTCCATTGAGCCACTCGATGCAGATGACTGGCTTCGTAGTATCACTCACAAGCTGCGTTCTGCAAACATAGCTGAAAGTGACAAGGTCACTTATGCTGCATATCACCTGGAAGGTCCTGCTAGTCTCTGGTGGCAGAACTATGAGGCTATGCTTCCAGCTGGTCAAATTCCTACCTGGAGAGATTTCACTAAGGCTTTTCGCGAGCATCACATTCCTGAAGCCCTCATCGATCGCAAGAGAGAAGAGTTCTGTAGTTTCACCTAGGGTAAGATGGCTGTTGATGCTTACAGTAGAGAGTTTGAGAACCTCGCCCACTATGATACAAAAGAAGTGTCCACAGATGCCAAGAAGCAGGCTAGGTTCCGGAAGGGTCTCAACCCCAACTTGCGTCGTGATCTCCACTTGCATCATTGCCATACATTCCACGCTCTTGTGAACAAGGCCATTAATGCAGAGACAGCTCAACTCACCTACGAGGAATCTCGTAAGCACACCCGTGATTTGGTTTCTTCCTCCGGTTCTAGTTCTCAGAAGCGCCGGATTTGGGTTCCGAACTCCGCTCTTCCACCCGGTTATACACCGAGGCCTTCTTGTGTGGCACCTCACCCAGTTCAACCATATGCTACACCCATGCCTATTGGTAGACCACTTGTCAATGTGGGTCCTTGTCCTACCTCCAAGATTTGTTACAAGTGCGGAGAGCCAGGCCACATTGCCCGTATTTGCACTCAGACCCATGTTGCTCCACCCCAGCCCGACAAGTCTGTTGGCCGTGGTAGTAAGCCTTCACACCAGATGATCAGTGCCAAGTCAGCTCCCACTGAACTTGGACGTGTGCATCACGTCTCAACTAAAGACGCTCATGATGATCCAGATGTCGTTCTTGGTACACTCCTTGTCAACTGTCACCCAGCTTCGGTTCTATTCGATACCGGGGCATCTCACTCCTTCATTTCCGAATGTTATGCCCGTTTGCACGACATGTCATTTCGTGATATGCCCTCCCCACTACTCATTCAAACTCCTGGATCCAAGTGGCAAACTTCTAGGATAAGTTATGGCAATGAAATACATGTTGACAGACTTGTATTTCTAGCTTCCTTGATATCCCTCAAGTCTTCAGATATTAACATCATTTTGGGTATGGACTGGATGAAAGCTCATTATGCCAAGATTGACTGTTACACCAGGTCTGTTCAGCTCACACACCCCTCTGGCAAGGTAGTCACTGTCTCCACCAAAATTGCAAGGCGTCAACTATATTCCCTAAATGCCAGCCCTCTTCCTGACCTTGAAGATATTTCGGTAGTCCGCGACTTTCCGGATGTCTTTCCTGAAGAACTGCCAGGTATTCCACCTGACAGAGATGTAGAGTTTGTTATAGATCTTATCCCCGGAACCGCCCCAATTTCTAGGAGACCTTACAAGATGGCACCCTTAGAACTAGCCGAGCTTAAGAAACAACTCGATGAATCCTTGCAAAAGGGTTTCATCCGTCCTAGTTCTTCTCCCTGGGCTTGCCCCGTCCTCTTCGTCAAGAAGAAGGATGGTACGGACCGAATGGTTGTAGATTATCATCCCGTTAATTTGGTCACGATAAAGAAAAAGTATCCGCTCCCCAGGATCAACGATCTGCATGATCAGCTCGCTGGATCCTCAGTCTTCTCCAAGATGGATTTGAGGTTAGGCTACCACCAAATCAAGATCAGAAATGGGGATATTCCTAAGACGGCTTTTGTCACTCGCTATGGTCAGTATGAGTACACCGTCAGGTCCTTTGGTCTAACCAACGCTCCAGCTACTTTCTCTCGCTTGATGAACTCGATCTTCATGGAGTACTTAGATAAGTTCGTCGTGGTTTACCTCGATGATATCCTTATTTACTCGAAGAACAAGGAAGAGCATGCCGAACATCTTAGACTTGTGTTAGAAAAACTCAGAGAGCACTGCCTTTATGCCAAGTTCTCCAAGTGCGAATTTTGGTTGCCAGAAGTGACCTATCTCGGCCACGTAATCTCTGGTAAGGGCGTTGCTATCAATCTCGAAAGATTTCAGGCCGTTCTTGATTGGACTCCGCCTGGAACAGTTAAGCAAGTTAGGAGTTTCCTTGGTCTAGCCAGTTATTGTCGCCGATTCGTTGAGAACTTCTCCAAAGTGGCCAAACCTCTCACGAAACTTCTCAAGAAAGATAAAAAGTTTGAGTGGTCCCCACAGTGTGAGCACAGTTTTCAGGAACTAAAAAGATGCCTGACTTCTGCTCCCATACTTGTGCCACCGGACTTCACTAAGGACTTTGTTATCTATTGTGATGCCTCACGACAGGGACTAGGTTGCATTCTTATGCAAGATCGCCATGTGATTGCCTATGCATCTCGACAGTTGCATCCACATGAGGAGAATTATCCTACACATGATCTAGAGCTTGCAGCCGTAGTCTATGTACTTAAGACATGGCGACATTACCTTCTCGGTAAACGTTGCGAGATTTACACCGATCACCAGAGTCTCAAGTATATCTTCACCCAACCAAATTTGAACCTTAGGAAAAGACGTTGGTTGGAGTTGATCTCAGATTACGACTTAGGGATTACCTACACCCTAGGTAAGGGGAATGTCATGGCTGATGCGCTAAGTCGTAAGTCCTATTGCAACAATCTCATTTTGCAGCAGGGCCAACCACTTCTCCATAAGGAATTATGTAAGCTTAACCACCACCTTGCTCCTCACGGATTCCTTTCTACCTTGGTGGCGAAATCTACTCTTGTGGATCAAATCATCTCTGCTCAGCAGCAGGATACGGGAATTTCCCGGATCAAGAGAAACATTAACAAGGGAGTTGGTGGTAGTTTCTCTATAGATGATCGTGGTGTTGTTTTCTTTGAGAGTCGCTTGGTGGTTCCCAAGAATCAACATCTTCGACAATTAATCCTTAAGGAGGCGCATGAATCTCCTCTCACAATTCATCCCGGTACTACTAAGATGTATCAGGACCTATGCTAGAGGTTCTGGTGGATTAGGATGAAGAGAGTAATTGCTCAATTTATTGCTAACTGTGACGTTTGTCGTCGCATGAAGGCAGAGCATTAGAGACCTGCTGGCACTCTTCAACCTTTAGCTATTCCTGAGTGGAAATGGGATAAAGTTGGTATGGACTTCATCACCGGCTTTCCGAGGACCAAGAGAGGGAATAATGCTATCTTCGTAGTCATTGATCGTCTTTCCAAAGTGGCTCACTTCCTACCTGTTCGAGAGAGTATCACTGCTAGTCAGCTCGCTGACTTATATATTTCTCGAATAGTGTCACTTCATGGTGTTCCACTAGAGATCAATTCAGACCGTGATAGTCTTTTCACTTCTCATTTCTGGGAGAGCTT
Organism: Triticum dicoccoides; assembly: GCF_002162155.2. Taxonomy (NCBI): domain Eukaryota; kingdom Viridiplantae; phylum Streptophyta; class Magnoliopsida; order Poales; family Poaceae; genus Triticum; species Triticum dicoccoides. The sequence continues at coordinate 154,034,616 of NC_041382.1, read as the reverse complement.
CCAAACTGCCATGGGCACCCATCTTTCCTTCAGTACCGCTTTCCACCCTCAATCAAGTGGTCAGGTGGAAAGGGTCAACCATATTCTTGAAGACATGCTTAGAGCTTGTGTTATCTCATTCAGTATGGATTGCGAGAAGTGTCTTCCCTTCGCCGAGTTTGCTTATAACAACAGCTACCAATCCAGCCTCAAGAAAGCTCCTTTTGAGGTTCTGTATGGACGAAGATGTCGAACACCTTTGAACTGGTCAGAAACCGGTGAAAGACAATTCTTTGGACCGGATATGATCCAGGAGGCAGAAGAGCAAGTTCGCATCATTCGTGAGAATTTAAAAACAGCCCAATCTCGTCAAAAGAGCCAGTATGACCGTAGTCATAAGGAAGTGGCTTATGAAATTGGCGACAAAGCTTACCTTCGGGTTACCCCTTTGAAGGGTACCCATCGATTCGGTATCATGGGCAAGTTGGCTCCTCGTTACATTGGTCCTTTTCTCATTCTCGCTAAACGAGGAGAGGTTGCCTACCAGTTGGAACTACCCCCACATCTTTCTCGAGTACATGATGTCTTCCACATCTCTCAACTCAGGCGCTGCTTCTCGGATCCCATCCGCGGAGTGGACCACGAAATGCTTGATCTCCAAGATAACCTCACTTATCGAGAGTACCCTGTCTGCATCCTTGCTCAAGCAGAGCGTGTCACCCGACGTCATAACATCAAGTTTCTCAAGGTTCAGTGGTCTCATCATTCCGAGAGAGAAGCTACTTGGGAGCGTGAAGATCATCTTCGACTGGAGTACCCGGCTTTCTTTCCGCCAACTCCTGAATCTCGGGACGAGATTCTTTCGAGTGGGGGCGAGTTGTCACATCCCTAGTTCTGGTATGACCTAGGCTAGCCTTCATGTGTGCATCATGTTTAAATTCCATTTAAATTTGAAATGAGGATTTGTGAAACCCTCAGAATCATCTCTGGAAATGACCCAGGTAAAAATTGCTCCCAAAAGGTCCAAGAAAATGTTCATGATTTATGATAAAGGTGAAAACCCCTGCCAAAAATGATGAGCATATTTCTTGGCCATTTTGGGATTTTTGATTTAATTCATATTGTATTTGAGTTGGAGCAAATATATGTTATAAATATATTAATGCTTCAATAATTCTGTTATTTTGTGAGGGGCTTTAGAATATTCCTTTCAGTCCCTGCAAAAATTATCAGAAGAAACAAAAATGATTTAGTGCTTGAACAAAATCAAAACAATTGAAACAAATAGAAAACAGTAACTAAAAACAAAAACAGAAAGCTTACCTGGGCTTACCTCACGTGGCCTGCTCCTGTAGCAGAGGCCCAGCCCACCTGGCCGGTCCACCGAGGGCAGGGGCGTCTTCTTCCTCCTGCCAGAGGGCAGAGGAGAAGACAGCCACGGTGCCGCGGTGTGCCACGCCGGCAGCTGCCTGCCTGGCTGCCCCCTCGTCGCCCTGGACTCCCTTCGCGTTGCCACGCGACCCCCAGAGCCGTCTGGCTCTCCCTCTCTCTCCCCCGAACGCTCCCCCTCCCCTGTTTCTCTCGCACACAGCCACCGAGCTGAGCCGTCGCCACCGTCGCCATTCATCATGGCCACCGACCTCCCCACGCCCAGCCATCCCGACCACGAGCTCCGCCTCGCTGCCGTGCACCTCTACGCCGAACCACACGACCCCGGACGCCCTGAAGCCTCGTCATCGAGCTCATCTTCTCCGCACGGCCGCCGGAGATCGCCACGGACGTGCCCTCTGCTCCGAGCCTCCCCCGAGCCCATGTCGACGCCTCTGCAACCACTGTGAGCTCCTACATCGGAACCCCCTCTCACCGAGCTTGATTACGCCCTCTAGTCATGCCAGCCGCCGTACCCAAGCGCCACCGTCCGCCATGGTCGTTGCTCTGGCAGCCACCGTGCATCTCCGCTCAAGCTTGTGCCTCCGGCGTGCTCTTGGAGCAACGATGAGTCCAACGCAGCCCCTAACTAGCTCTCCCGTGCGCTGGAACCATGCGCCCGCACTTGCCCGAACTCCGGCCGCCGCGCAAGTCGCTGCCGCCATCGATTTAGACCACCGGAGCTGCTACTTCCTGCACCCCTAGACGCGGAGCACTCCAGGCTTTGCGTAGAGCCTAGTTGCGCGCCAAACCGTCGCTGGACGGTGATTTCCGAAGCTCGCCACCGTGTTCTATGGTCACCAACGACTTATCGCCGGCGTATCTGACGTGGCTATGTCATTAGCTGCTAATGACGCCCCTAATCAACTCCCTGAGCCACTGCCACATGAGCCCCATGCCCTTAATTGACCACTGTTAATTCACGTTTAGTTTAATTTAATTACAGTGGGCCCACGTGTTAGCTTTGACTATGCTGATGTGGCGTTGACCCGACCCCACCTGTCTGTGACCTAGGCAGCACTGGGTCACTGACTAGTGGGCCCCACAGGTCAGGTTTGACCTGGGCTGCTCCGTTGACCGCTGACGTCAGCATGATGCAGTGCTGACGCAATAAGCTATTTTCTGGTATTAAAATTAATCAGGAAATTCCAGAAAATGATTCAAACTTCAAAAATTCATAGTAATTCAACCGTAGCTCAGATTGAAATACTTTATATATGAAAAATTATCAGAAAAATTCAATCTATCCATCTGTACCAGTTTCATGCATGAAAAATCAAGTTATACCTGCTGTATAGGTGAAACACTAAAATGGCATATATAAGAGCTTAATTTGGAGTTGCATTTGAACCCTTGGTTCAAATGGACTTCATTCAACTTGAATGCTAGTTGCATTAGCTCAAATAACATCACATACTCATGCCATGTTCATGCATCATAATGTTGTATATGCTTGTGTTTGATTTCCGACACCGTTCCTTCTCGATAGGTTCTGCTCCGGAAAGTGTTCGAGAGTACCTATCAGTGGAGCAGTGCCCCCTGTTGGTCTACCAGGCAAGCAAACCCCCTTGTTCATTCCGACATGATCCCACTCTCTCGCTCCTGCTCTCTTTTATTGCATTAGGACAACAGCGAATCAACTGATACTTTATGTTGCGGTAGTTGAACCCATTCCTTTGCATGACCTGTCATTGCCACAGTAAATAGTTGAAACCCACTAGCATGTGTAGGATCTGATTGAGCCATGTTGTGTTATTGCCATGCCATGCCTGCTATTTCTTAGAGTTGTGTCAGGTCTGATTCATCGGGAAAGAATTGGAGTGGTACGATATGTTCTGGTGCTAAGAGTTAAGCGTGTGAACACGATTTGGTAAAGGTAGCGTGAGAGGCCATGTAGGAGTACATGGTGGGTTGTCTCACTAGAACCGTCCTTAAGCACTGAGTTCTGTGTATGTTGTCTACTGACTAGCTACTACCACACATTGGGCTCCGGGCACTCCAAGCTCTCTTGACTTATTAACCAACTTGATCTTTTCCAGGAGTTGCAATTAGTTTCTGGTGTTTGTAAGTAGTGTTAGTAGTCTACCAAGTGGCACCCGGCCAGGTGGGCTTGCGACAGACTAGGCACAAGTGGCACGGTGTACCAAGCATAGATCCATCCGGCGAGGTGGGCTTGGGAACCCTGCACACAACGTTTGGGGCCGTGAGCGACACCCCGGCCGGATCTCCTTGCGGATGGAACCTGAATAGGCGATAAACTTGGACTAGAGTCTTGTGTGGTTAGTCAGGTCGTGGCCGACACCCTCACCAGGCTTCCGCTTGAAGGTTGCCGAGATACATGACGTGTACATGGTGATAAGTGGTGAGAGTGTGTGTGAAGAAGTACACCCCTGCAAGGTTATCATGATCTATTCGAATAGCCGTGTCCTCGGTTACGGACTTCTTGGATGCTTATGTGGTACATAGACAACTTGAAGTGGATACTCTAAAATGCTCAAGACAAGTGTGAGTGCTATGGATGGCCTTCTCGTAAGAAGATGAGGACGAATCCATAGTAGTGTATTGATGTGGTGACTAGTGGACTCGTGTGCGCCACCTCAAAAGAGTTACCAGCAGTTGTAGTATAGGATAGCCACTGAGTCAAAGCTGGCTTGCTGCAACTAAACTCCACATTACCTTCTTGATACAAATGCATGTATTATAGGATCTGATGTAAGTCTTGCTGAGTACCTTTGTACTCATGTTTGCTTTATTTATGTTTTGCAGATGAGACATCTGTCTCACTAGTTGTACCACTTGGACTTCGACAAGTAGCTTGTTCCTCAGCTACGATCTTGATCGGATGTTGTAGATAGTCAGGCTCTTCAGCCTTTTTCATTTGTAGTTTGTCTGTACTCAGACATGTAATGCTTCCGCTTGTTGCTTGTATGCTCTGAATGATGGGTCATGTGAACCCTGGTTGTATTTAATGCTATGTGGTTCTTCTGAGCCTTTATCTATATGAGTTTGCGTTATGTTGTGATGCCATGTTGTACCTCACATACTTGCATGTTATGCGTACGTGTGACGTGTATTGCTATGTGTGGGATCCGACAATCTAGTTGTTTGTCCTTGGCAGCCTCTCTTATGGGGAAATGTGGTCTAGTGCTTGCTTGAGCCATAGTAGTCCGCTACAGCCCGGTTCACCGGAGTCCTGCTAGCCCAGCACTACTGCTCCGGAACACTCAGACTGGCCGGCATGTGATTCACTTCGTTCCTGTGTCTGTCCCTTCGGGGAAATGTCATGCGGTGACTTCCGGAGTCCTGCCTAGCCTGCTACAGCCCGGGTTCCCCGGAGTCCTGTTAGCCTAGTGCTATAGCCCGGATTCATATGCCGTTGACCGACATGCTCGATGTGATTCATGTATGCCTGTCCCCATAGGTTAGCACCGCTTTGGGTTCACGACTAGCCATGTCGGCCCGGGTTCTTTGTCATATGGATGCTAGCGACACTATCATATACGTGAGCCAAAAGGCGCAAACGGTCCCGGGCCAGGTAAGGTGGCACCCGTGGGAATACCGTGCGTGAGGCCGCAAAGTGATATGATGTGTTACATGCTAGATCGGTGTGACTTAGGATCGGGGTCCCGACAACTTTGGTATCAGAGCCTGACTGCTTGTAGGATTACCAAGCCAACCTAGTCGAAGTTGAGTCCAGAAATTCTTTAGTTACGTAAGGGAATTGATTGCGGAAGGGAACGCAAGGCTCTTTTTACTCCTTATATCTCATGCCCTTCTGATCTGAGTCATCCTATCTTTCCTACGGGGTTAAGGAACTAGGCTTTCTTTTCTGTCAATCAGGATCACGTGTTACTACTCCATAGTCTCTTAGGATTGGTTGATCAGAGTCATATCCCAGTTCGAGTACCTCGGGTGTAGCCTGTTTAGTAATATCTTAGAACCTTGATGATGATGTTGAGTATGGTGATACCCCGTCTTTCGCAGAATGTCTCATTCTGAGCATTTTACTGCTGTTATGCTGCCGGAATTGTCCTAGGAGTTTGAGAGATACTAAATTTCCTTGTGCTACATGTTGCATCCTATAGTCGTTGTTGACCTCGTCCTTGGTTCCGCTTCTCAGGATGTCGTCAGTTAACCGAAGTTCTGTTGCTCGTTGCCTGAACCACGGAGGTGGTAGGGATGAGGAGGATCCTCCCGACCAACCTTCATTGGCAGAGTTCATGATAGAGATGGAGAGGAACAAGCGTGAGTCTAACCGCTTGTTGGCACGTATCGAGGAGACCACCGCACAACGGTGCAAAGAGTCAGCGACCATCCAGGATTTCATTGATCTGAAACCACCCACCTTCCATCATTCCATTGAGCCACTCGATGCAGATGACTGGCTTCGTAGTATCACTCACAAGCTGCGTTCTGCGAACGTAGCTGAAAGGGACAAGGTCACTTATGCTGCATATCACCTGGAAGGTCCTGCTAGTCTCTGGTGGCAGAACTATGAGGCTATGCTTCCAGCTGGTCAAATTCCTACCTGGAGAGATTTCACTGATGCCTTTCGCGAGCATCACATTCCTGAAGCCCTCATCGATCGCAAGAGAGAAGAGTTCTGTAGTTTCACCCAGGGTAAGATGGCTGTTGATGCTTACAGTAGAGAGTTTGAGAACCTCGCCCGCTATGCTACAGAAGAAGTGTCCACAGATGCCAAGAAGCAGGCTAGGTTCCGGAAGGGTCTCAACCCCAAGTTGCGTCGTGATCTCCACTTGCATCGTTGCCATACATTCCACGCTCTTGTGAACAAGGCCATTAATGCAGAGACAGCTCAACTCACCTACGAGGAATCTCGTAAGCACACCCGTGATTTGGTTTCTTCCTCCGGTTCTAGTTCTCAGAAGCGCCGGATTTGGATTCCGAACTCCGCTCTTCCACCCGGTTATACACCGAGGCCTTCTTGTGTGGCACCTCACCCAGTTCAACCATATGCTACACCCATGCCTATTGGTAGACCACTTGTCAATGTGGGTCCTTGTCCTACCTCCAAGATTTGTTACATGTGCGGAGAGCCAGGCCACATTGCCCGTATTTGCACTCAGACCCATGTTGCTCCACCCCAGCCCGACAAGTCTGTTGGCCGTGGTAGTAAGCCTTCACACCAGATGATCAGTGCCAAGTCAGCTCCCACTGAACTTGGACGTGTGCATCACGTCTCAGCTAAAGACGCTCATGATGATCCAGATGTCGTTCTTGGTACACTCCTTGTCAACTGTCACCCAGCTTCGGTTCTATTCGATACCGGGGCATCTCACTCCTTCATTTCCGAAAGTTATGCCCGTTTGCATGACATGTCATTTCGTGATATGCCCTCCCCACTACTCATTCAAACTCCTGGATCCAAGTGGCAAACTTCTAGGATAAGTTATGGCAATGAAATACATGTTGACAGACTTGTATTTCTAGCTTCCTTGATATCCCTCAAGTCTTCAGATATTAACATCATTTTGGGTATGGACTGGATGAAAGCTCATTACGCCAAGATTGACAGTTACACCAGGTCTGTTCAGCTCACACACCCCTCTGGCAAGGTAGTCACTGTCTCCACCAAAATTGCAAGGCGTCAACTATATTCCCTAAATGCCAGCCCTCTTCCTGACCTTGAAGATATTTCGGTAGTCCGCGACTTTCCGGATGTCTTTCCTGAAGAACTGCCAGGTATTCCACCTGACAGAGATGTAGAGTTTGTTATAGATCTTATCCCCGGAACCGCCCCAATTTCTAGGAGACCTTACAAGATGGCACCCTTAGAACTAGCCGAGCTTAAGAAACAACTCGATGAATCCTTGCAAAAGGGTTTCATCCGTCCTAGTTCTTCTCCCTGGGCTTGCCCCGTCCTCTTCGTCAAGAAGAAGGATGGTACGGACCGAATGGTTGTAGATTATCATCCCGTTAATTTGGTCACGATAAAGAAAAAGTATCCGCTCCCCAGGATCAACGATCTGTATGATCAGCTCGCTGGATCCTCAGTCTTCTCCAAGATGGATTTGAGGTTAGGCTACCACCAAATCAAGATCAGAAATGGGGATATTCCTAAGACGGCTTTTGTCACTCATTATGGTCAGTATGAGTACACCGTCAGGTCCTTTGGTCTAACCAACGCTCCAGCTACTTTCTCTCGCTTGATGAACTCGATCTTCATGGAGTACTTAGATAAGTTCGTCGTGGTTTACCTCGATGATATCCTTATTTACTCGAAGAACAAGGAAGAGCATGCCGAACATCTTAGACTTGTGTTAGAAAAACTCAGAGAGCACCGCCTTTATGCCAAGTTCTCCAAGTGCGAATGTTGGTTGCCAGAAGTGCCCTATCTCGGCCACGTAATCTCTGGTAAGGGCGTTGCTGTCAATCTCGAAAGATTTTAGGCCGTTCTTGATTGGACTCCGCCTGAAACAATTAAGCAAGTTAGGAGTTTCCTTGGTCTAGCCAGTTATTGTCGCCGATTCGTTGAGAACTTCTCCAAAGTGGCCAAACCTCTCACGAAACTTCTCAAGAAAGATAAAAAGTTTGAGTGGTCCCCATAGTGTGAGCACAGTTTTCAGGAACTGAAAAGATGCCTGACTTCTGCTCCCATACTTGTGCCACCGGACTTCACTAAGGACTTTGTTATCTATTGTGATGCCTCACGACAGGGACTAGGTTGCATTCTAATGCAAGATCGCCATGTGATTGCCTATGCATCTCGACAGTTGCATCCACATGAGGAGAATTATCCTACACATGATCTAGAGCTTGCAGTCGTAGTCTATGTACTTAAGACATGGCGACATTACCTTCTCGGTAAACGTTGCGAGATTTACACCGATCACCAGAGTCTCAAGTATATCTTCACCCAACCAAATTTGAACCTTAGGAAAAGACGTTGGTTGGAGTTGATCTCAGATTACGACTTAGGGATTACCTACACCCCAGGTAAGGGGAATGTCATGGCTGATGCGCTAAGTCGTAAGTCCTATTGCAACAATCTCATGTTGCAGCAGGGCCAACCACTTCTTCATAAGGAATTATGTAAGCTTAACCTCCACCTTGCTCCTCACGGATTCCTTTCTACCTTGGTGGCGAAACCTACTCTTGTGGATCAAATCATCTCTGCTCAGCAGCAGGATACGGGAATTTCCCGGATCAAGAGAAACATTAACAAGGGAGTTGGTGGTAGTTTCTCTATAGATGATCGTGGTGTTGTTTTCTTTGAGAGTCGCTTGGTGGTTCCCAAGAATCAACATCTTCGACAATTAATCCTTAAGGAGGCGCATGAATCTCCTCTCACGATTCATCCCGGTACTACTAAGATGTATCAGGACCTATGCCAGAGGTTCTGGTGGATTAGGATGAAGAGAGTAATTGCTCAATTTATTGCTAACTGTGACGTTTGTCGTCGCGTGAAGGCAGAGCATCAGAGACCTGCTGGCACTCTTCAACCTTTAGCTATTCCTGAGTGGAAATGGGATAAAGTTGGTATGGACTTCATCACCGGCTTTCCCAGGACCAAGAGAGGGAATAATGCTATCTTCGTAGTCATTGATCGTCTTTCCAAAGTGGCTCACTTCCTACCTGTTCGAGAGAGTATCACTGCTAGTCAGCTCGCTGACTTATATATTTCTCGAATAGTGTCACTTCATGGTGTTCCACTAGAGATCAATTCAGACCGCGGTAGTCTTTTCACTTCTCATTTCTGGGAGAGCTTCCAAACTGCCATGGGCACCCATCTTTCCTTCAGTACCGCTTTCCACCCTCAATCAAGTGGTCAGGTGGAAAGGGTCAACCATATTCTTGAAGACATGCTTAGAGCTTGTGTTATCTCATTCGGTATGGATTGGGAGAAGTGTCTTCCCTTCACCGAGTTTGCTTATAACAACAGCTACCAATCCAGCCTCAAGAAAGCTCCTTTTGAGGTTCTGTATGGACGAAGATGTCGAACACCTTTGAACTGGTCAGAAACCGGTGAAAGACAATTCTTTGGACCGGATATGATCCAGGAGGCAGAAGAGCAAGTTCGCATCATTCGTGAGAATTTAAAAACAGCCCAATCTCGTCAAAAGAGCCAGTATGACCGTAGTCATAAGGAAGTGGCTTATGAAATTGGCGACAAAGCTTACTTTCGGGTTACCCCTTTGAAGGGTACCCATTGATTCGGTATCAAGGGAAAGTTGGCTCCTCGTTACATTGGTCCTTTTCTCATTCTCGCTAAACGAGGAGAGGTTGCCTACTAGTTGGAACTACCCCCACATCTTTCTCGAGTACATGATGTCTTCCACGTCTCTCAACTCAGGCGCTGCTTCTCGGATCCCATCTGCGGAGTGGACCACGAAACGCTTGATCTCCAAGATAACCTCACTTATCGAGAGTACCCTGTCTGCATCCTTGCTCAAGCAGAGCGTGTCACCCGACGTCATAACATCAAGTTTCTCAAGGTTCAGTGGTCTCATCATTCCGAGAGAGAAGCTACTTGGGAGCGTGAAGATCGTCTTCGACTGGAGTACCCCGCTTTCTTTCCGCCAACTCCTGAATCTCGGGACGAGATTCTTCCGAGTGGGGGCGAGTTGTCACATCCCTAGTTCTGGTATGACCTAGGCTAGCCTTCATGTGTGCATCATGTTTAAATTCCATTTAAATTTTAAATGAGGATTTGTGAAACCCTTAGAATCATCTCTAGAAATGACCCAGGTAAAAATTGCTCCAAAAAGGTCCAGGAAAATGTTCATGATTTATGATAAAGGTGAAAACCCCTGCCAAAAATGATGAGCATATTTCTTGGCCATTTTTGGATTTTTGATTTAATTCATATTGTATTTGAGTTGGAGCAAATATATGTTATAAATATACTAATGCTTCAATAATTCTGTTATTTTGTGAGGGGCTTTAGAATATTTCTTTCAGTCCCTGCAAAAATTATCAGAAGAAACAAAAATGATTTAGTGCTTGAACTAAATCAAAACAATTGAAACAAATAGAAAACAGTAACTAAAAACAAAAACAGAAAGCTTACCTGGGCTTACCTCACATGGCCTGCTCCTGTAGCAGAGGCCCAGCCCACCTGGCCGGTCCACCGAGGGTAGGGGCGTCTTCTTCCTCCTGCCAGAGGGCAGAGGAGAAGACAGCCACGGCGCCGCGGCATGGCACGCCGGCAGCTGCCTGCCTGGCTGCCCCCTCGTCGCCCTGGACTCCCTTCGCGTCGCCACACGACCCCCAAAGCCGTCTGGCTCTCCCTCTCTCTCCCCCGAACGCTCTCCCTCCCCTGTTTCTCTCGCACGCAGCCACCAAGCTGAGCCGTCGCCACCATCGCCATTCGTCGTGGCCACCGACCTCCCCACGCCCAGCCATCCCGACCACAAGCTCCGCCTCACTGCCGTGCACCTCTACGCCGAACCACATGACCCCAGACGCCCTGAAGCCTCGTCATCGAGCTCATCTTCTCCGCACGGCCGCCGGAGATCGCCACCGACGTGCCTTCTGCTTCGAGCCTCCCCCGAGCCCATGTCGACGCCTTTGCAACCACTGTGAGCTCCTGCATTGGAACCCCCTCTCCCCGAGCTCGATTACGCCCTCTAGTCGTGCCAGCCGCCGTACCCAAGCGCCGCCGTCCGCCATGGTCGTTGCTCTGGCAGCCACCGTGCATCTCCGCTCAAGCTTGTGCCTCCGGCGTGCTCTTGGAGCAACGACGAGTCCAACGTAGCCCCTAACTAGCTCTCCCGTGCGCTGGAACCACGCGCCCGCACTTGCCCGAACTCCGGCCGCCGCGCAAGTCGCTGCCGCCATCGATTTAGACCACCGGAGCTGCTACTTCCTGCACCCCTAGACGCGGAGCACTCCAGGCTTTGCGTAGAGCCTAGTTGCGCGCCAAACCGTCGCTGGACGGTGATTTCCGAAGCTCGCCACCGTGTTCTGTGGTCACCGGCGACTTATCGCCGGCGTATCTGATGTGGCTATGTCATTAGCTGCTAATGACGCCCCTAATCAACTCCCTGAGCCACTGCCACATGGGCCCCACGCCCTTAATTGACCACTATTAATTCACATTTAGTTTAATTTAATAACAGTGGGCCCACGTGTAAGCTTTGACTATGCTGATGTGGCGTTGACCCGACCCCACCTGTTTATGACCTAGGCAGCACTAGGTCACTGACCAGTGGGCCCCACAGGTCCGGTTTGACCTAGGCCGCTCCGTTGACCGCTGACGTCAGCATGATGCAGTGCTGACGCAATAAGCTATTTTCTGGTATTAAAATTAATCAGGAAATTCCAGAAAATGATTCAAACTTCAAAAATTCATAGTAATTCAACCGTAGCTCAGATTGAAATAATTTATATATGAAAAATTATCAGAAAAATTCAATCTATCCATCTGTACCAGTTTCATGCATGAAAAATCAAGTTATACCTGCTGTATAGGTGAAACACTAAAATGGCATATATAAGAGCTTAATTTGGAGTTGCATTTGAACCCTTGGTTCAAATGGACTTCATTCAACTTGAATACTAGTTGCATTAGCTCAAACAACATCACATACTCATGCCATGTTGATGCACCATAATGTTGCATATGCTTGTGTTTGATTTCCGACACCGTTCCTTCTCGATAGGTCCTGCTCCGGAAAGTGTTCGAGAGTACCTATCAGTGGAGCAGTGCCCCCCTGTTGATCTACCAGGCAAGCAAACCCCCTTGTTCATTCCGACATGATCCCATTCTCTCGCTCCTGCTCTCTTTTATCGCATTAGGACAACAGCGAATCAACTGCTACTTTATGTTGCGGTAGTTGAACCCATTCCTTTGCATGACCTGTCATTGCCACAGTAAATAGTTGAAACCCACTAGCATGTGTAGGATCTGATTGAGCCATGTTGTGTTCTTGCCATGCCATGCCTGCTATTGCTTAGAGTTGTGTCAGGTCTGATTCATCGGGAATGAATTGGAGTGGTACGATATGTTCTGGTGCTAAGAGTTAAGCGTGTGAACACGATTTGGTAAAGGTAGCGGTGAGAGGCCATGTAGGAGTACATGGTGGGTTGTCTCACTGGAACCGTCCTTAAGCACTGAGTTCTGTGTATGTTGTCCAATGACTAGCTACTACCACACATTGGGTTCCGAGCACTCCAAGCTCTCTCGACTTATTAACCAACTTGATCTTGTCCAGGAGTTGCAATTAGTTTCTGGTGTTTGTAGGTAGTGTTAGTAGTCTACCAAGTGGCACCCGGCCAGGTGGGCTTGGGACAGACTAGGCACAAGTGGCACGGTGTACCAAGCGTAGATCCATCGGGCGAGGTGGGCTTGGGAACCCTGCACACATCATTTGGGGCCGTGAGCGACACCCCGGCCGGATCTCCTTGCGGATGGAACCCGAATAGGCGATAAACCTGGACTAGAGTCTTGTGTGGTTAGTCAGGTCGTGGCCGACACCCTCGCCAGGCTTCCGCTTGAAGGTTACCGAGATACATGACGTGTACATGGTGATAAGTGGTGAGAGCGTGTGTGAAGAAGTACACCCCTGCAGGGTTATCATGATCTATTCGAATAGCCGTGTCCTCGGTTACGGACTTCTTGGATGCTTACGTGGTACATAGACAACTTGAAGTGGATACTCTAAAATGCTCAAGACAAGTGTGAGTGCTATGGATGGCCTTCTCATAAGAAGACGAGGATGAATCCATAGTAGTGTATTGATGTGGTGACTAGTGGACTCGTGTGCGCCACCTCAAAAGAGTTACCAGCAGTCGTAGTACAGGATAGCCACTGAGTCAAAGCTGGCTTGCTGCAACTAAACTCCACATTACCTTCTTGATACAAATGCATGTATTATAGGATCTGATGTAAGTCTTGCTGAGTACCTTTGTACTCATGTTTGCTTTATTTATGTTTTGTAGATGAGACATCTGTCTCACTAGTAGTACCACTTGGACTTCGACAAGTAGCTTGTACCTCAGCTACGATCTTGATCGGATGTTGTAGATAGTCAGGCTCTTCAGCCTTTTCATTTGTAGTTTGTCTGTACTCAGACATGTAGTGCTTCCGCTTGTTGCTTGTATGCTCTGAATGATGGGTCATGTGAACCCTGGTTGTATTTAATGCTATGTGGTTCTTCTGAGCCTTTATCTATATGAGTGTGCGTTATGTTGTGATGCCATGTTGTACCTCACATACTTGCATGTTATGCGTACGTGTGACGTGTATTGCGATGTGTGGGATCCGACAATCTAGTTGTTTGTCCTTGGCAGCCTCTCTTATGGGGAAATGTGGTCTAGTGCTTGCTTGAGCCATAGTAGTCCGCTACAGGCCTGTTCACCGGAGTCCTGCTAGCCCAGCACTACTGCTCCGGAACACTCAGACTGGCCGGCATGTGATTCACTTCGTTCCTGTGTCTGTCCCTTCGGGGAAATGTCATGTGGTGACTTCCGGAGTCCTGCCTAGCCTGCTACAGCCCGGGTTCCCCGGAGTCCTGTTAGCCCAGTGCTACAGCCCGGATTCATATGCCGTTGACCGACATGCTCGATGTGATTCATGTATGCCTGTCCCCATAGGTTAGCACCGCTTTGGGTGCACGACTAGCCATGTCGGCCCGGGTTCTTTGTCATATGGATGCTAGCGACACTATCATATACGTGAGCCAAAAGGCGTAAACGGTCCCGGGCCTGGTAAGGTGGCACCCGTGGGAATACCGTGCATGAGGCCGCAAAGTGATATGATGTGTTACATGCTAGATCGGTGTGACTTAGGATCGGGGTCCCGACAGTACGGCAGGCGGATGTGCGCGACATCGAAGTCGATGAGCTCGGTGCGGTAGTTCTTGCGCTCCTCGAAGGTGACAGGCAGGCGGACTTTCCCTACCGGTGTGGTGGAACCGTCGATCACTCCCGAGAAAGGCTATGTTGGCTGGAGCTGCTCATAGGGCACATGGAGGTTGTCGAACATGTCGACGGACAAGACGTTGAGCCCTGCGCCATCGTCGATTAGAGTCTTGGTGACTTGCACATTGCTGATGACTGGGGAGCACAGCATTGGCAAGGTGCCAGCGGTGGTTGAGCACTTGAGCTGGTCGGGCGAGTCGAAGGTGATGGCGCATTGGGACCACCTGAGCGGGCGCGTGGCCTCAAGCTTGGGGAGCGTCGCGTTCACCTCGTGAGCGAACTGTTTGAAGATGCACTGAGAGGCTGAGGCCTGAGCACCGCCTAAGGTGCAAGCGATCGCACGCGGCTCCTGGAAGCCCCCAGCCCCTCATCCTGGTGGTGGTGGTTGTTCCTTCTTGGTAGTGGCAACGGGGGAAGACCGGCGTTGCCTTGGGGGCGATCCTCACGAGCCGGGTCCCTCCAGGCGCCCTCGCGAGGTTGGTCCTGCCAGCGGTCTTCACGAGGCCGGTCGCGCCACTCCTGGCGCGGGCCACGGTTGTCCCAGCGTCCGCCTCCGCGTCCTCCTTCGCGGCCGTAGCCCCGGTCGTTGCGCTCGGGGCGTCGACCGAAGCATCCTTCCCGAATGGCTCTGAGCTCTTGACAGTCGCTGGTGTTGTGGGTGTTCAGGTTGTGGAAGGCGTAGAACGGGCGATCGTTCTTGGATGACTCGGGCTGATCTCTGCCTCGCTTGGTGTCGGGCTCCGCTGCGAGCACTACTGCCTCTTTGCGCTTCACGTCCTTGGCCTTGGCCTTCTTCTCCTCCACTCCTGCAGCTGGCAGCTCAAGGAGAGAGAGGCGCCCCTCCTCAGCTCTTGCGCACTTGGTCGCCAGGTTGAATAGCTCCTGAGATGTGCAAAGCTCCTAGTGGATAGCCAGCTCTTCCTCATCTTGACGTCACGGACGCCGTCTGAGAATGCTGAGATGATGGCTTCGCCCGTGACCTTGGGGATCTTGAGGCGGGTGTTGTTGAAGCACTGGATGTACTTCTGGAGGGTTTCTCCTGGCTGTTGCTTGATGCGGTGTAGATCGCCCGCGGCCGGTGGGTGGTCGCGAGTGCCATGGAAGTTGGCGACGAAGCGGTCACGCATCTCGTCCCGGGAGGAGATCGAGCCGTGCTGCAGGTTCAGGAGCCAGGAGCGGGCCCCATCCTTGAGAGCCATGGGAAACCAGTTCGCCATGACTTTTTTGTCGGCGTTGGCTGCTTCGATGCTCAACTCATGGAGCTGCAGGAACTCCGCAGGGTCGGCGGTGCAGTCGTATCGAGGAGGTAGATCTGGCTTGAACTTGCCTGGCCAGGCGACGCTACACAGTTCGGGGGTGAAGGCGTGGCAGCTAGCCATGGTCGCCGGGGCCCGCTTCTAAGGCGGAGCTTGGTCTTGGTGAGGTCCACGATGCGCCACTGTAGGCGGCACGCGGTCTTGACGAGGTAGCGCGGGGAGCACCGGTGCAGCTTCTCGCGGTCGCGGGATTTCTTGGCAGCTTCTTTCTTCACACGCGGGCGCCGGGTGCGGTGGATCATGCCGTGGAGGCACGCGCCTTGGTGCCAAGGCGCCGTCTTGGAGTCGAGGCGGTGGAGGCACGCCATGAGCCCCGTCGCCCGCGGCTGGTTGAGGGGGAGGCAAAGAGTGGGACGACGTCGAAGAGCCGCCTGCGGCACAGACGAGCTCGGCGACACGGTCGAGCCACTCCTCATAGAGGTTATCGACGGGGCAGTAACGCAGGAGTTCATTCGCCGCGATGAGAGCGGCCCATGCTTCCATGGGAGCGCGGTGCGCGTGGGATGAAGAACCAGCAGGGGTGAGTGATGGAGTAGCGGTGCAGCCGTCCTGCCGCACTGAAGGATGCAACGAGGACGCCTACTGCTCGTTCCCCACCGGGTCGGTGGCAGCGTTGGCGGCAGGGGACGGAGAACGACGAGGTGGCACGCCGACGGGAGCCGTCTGAGCAACGCGGGCGGCGAGTGCAACCCGATGCTCAACTCGAGCACGGCGAGCGTCCGACATGGAGACGGCGGAGCGACGGACTGACGGAAAGGAAGCTACAGTGCAACCCTACCTAGCGCGCCAAATGTCGGATGTGGGGTTCCGGCTAACCCTTAAGGTTCGAACACTGGAGTGCGCGTGAAGTCTTTCCCTTCTACCAATCTATGCTCTAGCTCGCTAAGATCTTGCAGATGAACTCGACGAACTTACAACACAGAAAGACACAATGTTTGTACTGGTTCGGGCCACCATTGTGGTGTAATGCCCTACTCGAGTGTGGTGGTGGTGGATTGCCTCTTGGGCTGATGATGAACAGTACAAGGGATGAACTGCTTCCTGAGGTTGAGGTGTTCTTGTGCGTACGAACTTGTAGTGCGAGGATTCCCTCTCCCCCTCCTATGGTGGCTAGTCCTATTTATAGAGGCCCTGGTCCTCTTCCCAAATATCGAGTGGGAAGGGAGCCAACAATGGCGGGCTAATTTGAAGGCGGACAACTAGTACAAGCTATCCTGACAAAAGGTAGTCTGCGCCTGTGAAAGGCTCTGGAATGACGCCGTCTCGGGCTCCACGATGACCTCCGCCTTGCCGTCCTCCTGGTCTTGGTATTGTTGCACCGAAATGGCAACCTTTGCCTGATGCCTCGTTACTTCGCGGCTGCGCTTGCCCCCCTTGCACCAAAGAGGAAACAAGGATGCTGCGCGCGCTAGTGCCCGCCTGGTGTCGATCGTCCTGGATCACGTCACGAGAGCCTTGCGAGGTTTGCCCCACCTTGATATCTCTGCTCCTCGCGAGCCTGCCTGACCAGGCCACTCTTGAGGAGGTCTTGAGTCGTCCTCCTCGCGAGGATTGGCCCCTCGCGAGGGTCTTGGCTGCCTTGTTGGTGAAGATGGGTCGTACGGCCTGCTGGCTCCACCACGCCGCGGGCCGCAGGCAGGCAAGTCTGGGGACCCCCGTTCCCAGAACGCCGACAATGCGAAAGAGCTCTTGTAGCATCTGATGCTTGGCTGGATTGAACTCCCACAAAAAGCAAGTCCGGTGTTGGCATGGAAGGATCCGGTGAATGAGCATAACCTGGATCACGTTGACGAGTTTGATCCTCATGGTTAGCATGTTCTGGACGCATGTCTGGAGCCCAGTCAGCTCGCTCGAAGAGCCCCAGGCGAGGCCCTTCTCTTGCCAGGAGGTAAGGCACAGTGGAGTTCCGGATCCGAATTTGGGGGGTGCTGCCCAGTTGGTATCGCGCGGCTCGGTGATGTAGAACCACCCCGACTGCCACCCCTTCACCGTTTCCACAAAGGAACCTTCGGGACATATCACGTTGGGCATCTTACCCACCATGGCGCCTCCGCACTCTGCTTGTGAGCCTTTCACCACCTTCGGCTTTACATTGAACGTCTTCAGCCATATGCCAAAGTGAGTCGGGATACGGAGGAAGACCTTGCAAACAATTATGAATGCCGACATGTTGAGGACAAAATTGGGGGCTAGATCATGGAAATCTAGCCCGTAGTAAAACATCAGTCCGCGGACAAATGGGTGGAGTGGGAATCCGAGCCCACGGACAGAGTGTGCAAGAAATACAACCCTCTCATGGGGCTCTGGGGTAGGGACGATCTGTCCTTCATCTGGGAGATGGTGAACGATCTCCTTGGCTAGGTATCCGGCCTCTCGAAGCTCCTTGATGTCCTTCTTCTTGACAGAAGAAGCCATCCCCTTGCCACCAGCTCCTAATCTGGACATGGTTGGAGTGCTTTCTCGAGTGGGAAACAAATGAGAACTTGGGCGCTGGACCTCAAGAGTGGAAAGGCAGGAGAAGAGAGAAGGCATGGGAGAAGAAAGGGGAATCTTATCTCCTTATAAGGGCAGTGAATATTGAACGCCACCCCACTTGCCTCAAAATTCACCTGCTCCCGAGGGCTGTGTAAACGGCACGGTTGGGCTACCCATGCCCGTATTGATGAGAAACCTATAATAAGGGGACACGATCTCTGCTTCAACAAGACCTGCCAATGGCAACTGCGTCTCGAAACATGGACCGACACGCAAAAAACGGTTCGAAATTATGACCGGATGGACGTGATGTCATGTTGTAAAAGTTGTCAGCGGATTGGACTCGTGTATCATTATATTTTCTCTACGGTTGTGTGTGGTGTGTGTTGCAGATTCAGACATAATCAATTCATCCGAAGATTATTCTAGAGTTCGGAAGGAGGAACCCGTCTTGTAATGCCGAAGAAAGCACTATGCATCGGATACCTTTTCATTGAAGCCAGGTTCAGGGGCTACTGAGGGAGTCCTGGACTAAGGGGTCCTCGGGCATCTGGCCCATTAGCCATGGGCCGGACTGATGGGCTGTGAAGATACGAGGACCGAAGACTGCACCTGAGTCTGGATGGGACTCTCCTTGGCGTGGAAGTCAAGCTTGACGACATGATATGTAGATTCCCTTCTTTGTAACCGACCTTGTGTAACCCTAGATCCTCCCGGTGTCTATATAAACCGGAGGACTTAGTCCGGATAGGACACTCATTATCATAGCCATACAAGCTAGACCTCTAGGGTTTAGCCATTACAATCCCGAGCTAGATCAACTCTTGTAACACTCATATTCATCAATATCAATCAAGCAGGATGTAGGGTATTACCTCCATAGAGAGGGCCTGAACCTGGGTAAACATTGTGTCCCTTGTCTCCTGTTACCAACGACCTTAGACGCATAGTTCGGGACCCCCTACACGAGATCCGCCGGTTTTGACACCGACATTGGTGCTTTCATTGAGAGTTCCACTGTGCTGTCGCTAAGAGGTTTGATGGCGCCTTCAATCATCAATAATGACGCCGTCCAGGGAGAAACCTTTCTCCCCAGACAGATCTTCATGTTCGGTGGCTTCGTATCGCGGGCCAATTCACTTGGCCATCTGAAAGCACAAGTGCTCCCTAGGTGGTTTTGATAATTGATGACAACATATCTCTTGTTGGACTAACATTTCTATCTAGCATGTTTCAGCTAAGTTCAACAATGGAGTGGCATGGACTAAAGGTTGTGGGAACTCCTTCAAGATGCTAAGGACAAAGGATTGTCTAAAGCTTAAAGCTCAAGACTCTTCATTTTACATTTTAGTGATCCAAGATCACATTGAGTCCATAGGAAAAGCCAATACTATCAAGGAGGGATGAGGTGTTGCTTAATGAGCCTCTTGCTTCATGTGATTAATGATATGCTCCAAAATCCTCAGCTACTTTCCCACTTCCACATATGACCTAAACCCAAAGCCAAACTCGGACCTACCGATTATTCCTATCCGGCGCCACCGAGTTTCACTTGTCATAAGCCACTGCCAAACCCTAGCAATTCGGTTCTACCAATAGGGATCTCGGTCTCACCGAGATGGGATTGCAAACTCTCTGTTTCCCTTCCGTAACTTTTCGGTCTCACCGAAAGAGCGAATCGGTCCCACCGAGATTGCAGTGTAAACTCTTTGTTTCCTTTTTGTAACTTTTCGGTCTCACCGAAAGAGCAAATCGGTCCCACCGAGTTTACCTGACCAACTCTCTGGTTAGCTTATTACCAAACTCAGTATCACCGAGTTTGTGTAATCGGTCTCACCGAGATTAAGTTATGCCCAAACCCTAACCATATCGGTCCTATCGAGTTGCATGTCAGTCCCACCGAAAATCTCTAACGGCCACTAGGTTTACCTTTTCGGTCCGACCGAGTTTGTTGATTCGGTCCCACCGAGATTGGAAAACTGTGTGTAACGGTTGGATTTTGTGTGGAGGCTATATATACCCCTCCACCTCCTCTTCATTCGTGGAGAGAGCCATCAGACTAAGCCTACACTTCCAGCATCCTATTTCTGAGAGAGAACTACCTACTCATGTGTTGAGGCCAAGATATTCCATTCCTATCATATGAATCTTGATCTCTACCTTTCCCCAAGTTGCTTTCCACTCAAACCTTCTTTCCACCAGATCCAAATCCTATGAGAGAGAGTTGAGTGTTGGGGAGACTATCATTTGAAGCACAAGAGCAAGGAGTTCATTACCTACACACCATTTGTTACTTCTTGGAGAGTGGTGTGTCCTAGATTGGCTAGGTGTTACTTGGGAGCCTCCGACAAGATTGTGGAGTTGAACCAAGGAGTTTGTAAGGGCAAGGAGATCGCCTACTTCGTGAAGATCTACCGCTAGTGAGGCAAGTCCTTCATGGGCGATGGCCATGGTGGGATAGACAAGGTTGCTTCTTCGTGGACCCTTCGTGGGTGGTTGCTTCTTCGTGGACCCTTCGTGGGTGGAGCCCTCCGTGGACTCGCGCAACCATTACCCTTCGTGGGTGGAGCCCTCCGTGGACTCGCGCAACCGTTACCCTTCGTGGGTTGAAGTCTCCATCAACGTGGATGTAGGATAGCACCACCTATCCGAACCACGGGAAAAACATTCGTGTCTCCAATTGCGTTTGAATTCTACAAACCCTTCCCTTTACATTCTTGCAAGTTGCATGCTTTACATTCCGCTACTCATATACTCTTTGCATGCTTGCTTGATATGTATTGTGTATGTTGAAATTGTGCCTAAAACTCCACTCAAACCAAAAAGGCCTAAAAATTGCAACTTTAGCACTAAGTGTCTAATCACCCCCCCTCTAGACACATCTACTTCTAGATCCTACAAGTGTTATCAGAGCTTTGGTCTCCATTGCCTTGGTTTAATCACCATTGGAGGAAGATGGATGTGTCTACCTTAGGGAGTCTTAGACATAGAGTGCCTATTCTTGATGGAGAGTATTTTCATGAGTGGAAAAATGAGATGCTTGTAATTTTCAATCAATATCATTTGAACAAGTATATTGCTAGCCCTTGTGCACCTCATATTGATCCTTTGCATCCTACCCTAGATGAAGATATTGACATGATTCACAATCTTAGAACTATTGAGCTCATCATTAGAGGATTGCCCAAAAATTTGATTGCTAGTTTGCCTACTCTTAATTGTGCCTATACTATATGGAAAGTTCTTGAGGAACGATTACCCAATCATTCCTTGAAAACTTTGGATGAAATTCTCCATAAATCTATTGCCTTGAGTAAGATGAACTCTAGTGATCCTAGTTTTGGTAATTGTCTATTTGAACTTACCAATCTTAAGCATGCTAAAGGAGATGTTGGAATCATTAGTGATATCATATTCGAAGCTATAAGAATTCATAAAAGTGACCACTTTGATGATCATTTATCTAATGAATTACCCTCTGTAGGAAATGATGAGTCACAAGATCATGATGAGCATGGATACTATGATGATGATGATAGTGACTTCAATCTTGATGATGCAATGAGACATTTTGGTCTTATGGCAAATCTTCGGGGATATGAATCAGGAGGAAAGGAATGGGTTCTTGATAGTGGATGTACTGATCATATGACCGGAGATGAAGAGATGTTTCGTGAGCTTGCTGAAAATGACGGCCCTTGAAAATATGTCACCTTTGGTGATAATTCAAAGGGTAAAGTGGTTGGCCTTGGTAAGGTGGCCATCTCACATGATAGTTCCATTCAAAATGTCATGCTCGTTGAATCTCTCGGCTACAACTTACTTTCAGTATCTAGACTTGCTGATTTCGGTTTGAATGTCCTATTTACTGAGGTAGATTGCCAAGTATTTCGTCGAGACAATCATAAAATGGTCTTTACGGGTATGCGTAGAGGTGATCTTTACATTGTCGATTTCTCTAAAAAGGCACAACCTAAAACTTGCTTTGTTGCTAAATCCTCAAAAGGTTGGTTGTGGCATAGACGACTAGGTCACGTTGGCATGAGAAACCTTGACAAGCTTATTAAAGGAAATCATATCCTTGGAGTTAACGATGTCATATTTGATAAGGATAGACTTTGCAGTGCTTGTCAAGCAGGTAAACAGGTTGGAGGAAGGCATCCCGTGAAGAACATCATGACCACCAGAAGGCCACTCGAGCTACTTCATATGGATCTTTTTGGTCCCAATGCCTACAAGAGTCTCGGTGGAAATTCTTTTGGTCTAGTTATAGTTGATGATTTTTCAAGATTTACGTGGGTGTTCTTTCTTAATGACAAGTCGCAGGTCCAGAAGATCTTCAGAAACTTCGCTAGGAAGGCCCAAAATCAGTTTGACGTGAAGATCAAGAAGGTTCGGAGTGACAATGGAACGGAGTTCAAGAACGCAAATGTGGACACCTTTCTTGACGGAGAAGGGATTTCACACGAGTTCTCAGCTATGTACACACCTCAACAAAATGGAGTTGTTGAGAGGAAGAACCGGACGCTCATCGAAATGGCAAGAACGATGCTTGATGAATACAAGACGCCGAAGCACTTTTGGGCAGAAGCGGTTGAGATAGCTTGTCATGCAACAAATCGCTTATATCTTCACAAGCTACTCGGCAAGACGGCATACGAGCTTCTCACCGGTAACAAACCCCAAGTTGGATACTTTCGAGTATTCGGCTCAAAGTGCTACATTCTTGATAAGCATCATCGTTCAAAGTTTGCTCCTAAATCTCATGAAGGTTTTCTACTTGGTTATGGCTCAAACTCTCACACTTACCGTGTCTACAACAATTTCACCCGAAAGGTTGAAGAGACGGTAGATGTGAAGTTTGATGAATCTAATGGCTCGCAAGTAGAGCAATTGCCAATTGATGTAGGAGACAAAGACCCTTCAGAAGCAATCCAAGACTTGTCCATTGGCAAAATTCGTCCAACGGAGGTGAAGGAGAGTACTTCATCCGTCCAAGTGGAAGCTTCTACTTCACGACAAGGTGAACCAAGAATCGACACGGAAGCATCCACAAGTGGGACACACCAAGATGAAGAAGACAAGGAAATGCATCAAGACGAACATCAACAACCTCTTTCTCCACCACGACAAGAGAACGACAACGTCAACAATGAAGAAGGCCAAGAAGAAGAACAAGATGAAGAAGGTGTTCAACAAAGACCCAAGCAAAATCTCTCACGAGTTCGAGCAAGAATTGCCAAAGATCATCCCGTCGAGCAAATCCTCAATGATATACAAACCGGGAGAATCACTCGCTCAAAAACTCGTTTAGCTAACTTTTGTGAAAACTATTCATTCATCTCTAGCATTGAACCTATGAAGGTTGAAGAAGCATTGGAAGATCCGGATTGGATAAACGGTATGCATGAAGAGCTACACAATTTTGAGAGAAACCTAGTTTGGACATTGGTTGAGAAGCCCGACAACAACCACAACATCATTGGTACCAAATGGGTGTTTCGCAACAAGCAAGATGAAGATGGACAAGTGGTTCACAACAAAGCACGTCTGGTCGCCCAAGGGTACACACAAGTCCAAGGTATGGACTATGGTGAGACATATGCTCCCGTTGCTAGACTTGAGTCCATTCGCATCTTACTTGCCTATGCTAATCACCATAATATCACCTTGTACCAAATGGACATTAAAAGTGCTTTTCTAAATGGTGAAATAGAGGAGGAAGTTTATGTCAAACAACCTCCCGGCTTTATCAATCCTAAGAAACCAAATCATGTTTACAAACTTCACAAAGCTCTTTATGGTCTTAAACAAGCTCCTAGAGCATGGTATAAATGCTTGACCAAGTTCCTTATTACAAGTGGTTTTGAAATTGGTAAAATTGATTCTACTCTTTTTACTAAAAGGGTTAATGGAGAACTATTTGTATGCCAAATTTATGTTGATGATATCATATTTGGTTCAACTAACCCTCTCTTTAGTGAAAAGTTTGGAAAGCTAATGTCAGAGAAATTTGAGATGTCTATGATGAGTGAACTCAAATTCTTTCTCGGTTTGCAAATCAAGCAAACTAAGGAAGGTACATTTGTCTCTCAAACGAAGTACACCAAGGACTTATTCAAGAAGTTTAATATGCAAGAATGCAAAGGTATGTCAACACCCATGCCTACTAGTGGACATAATGATTTGACCAAAGATGGTGAACCGGTTGATCAAAAGGTTTATCGCTCTATCATTGGTTCATTGTTATACCTATGTGCTTCACGTCTCGATATTATGCTAAGTGTGCATGTGTGCACGATATCAAGCTCCTCCTAAAGAATGTCATCTTAAGGCTAAGAAAAGGATAGTGAGATATTTAATCCATACACCAAATTTTGGCATTTGGTATCCTAAGAGGTCTTCTTTTGATCTTGTTGGCTATTCCGACTGGGATTGTGCCGGAGATAAGGTTGATAGAAAGTCCACTTCGGGTACTTGTCAATTTCTTGGTAGATCTCTTGTGTCTTGGTCTTCCAAGAAACAAAGCTCGGTATCCTTATCCACCGCCGAAGCGGAATACATTGCCGCTGGTTCATGTTGTGCTCAATTACTTTGGATGACCCAAACTCTTAAAGATTATGGGATTTATGTGAAACATGTTCCACTGCTTTGTGACAATGAAAGTGCTACCAAAATTGGTCATAATCCTGTACAACATTCTCGAACTAAGCATATTGAAGTTCGTCATCATTTCATTCGAGATCATGTTGCTAAGGGTGACATTAATCTTAAGCACGTTCGCACCGATAAGCAATTAGCGGATATATTTACTAAACCTCTTGATGAGAAAGTATTTTGCAGGTTGAGAGGTGAATTGAACATCATTGATGCTTCGAACTTGGAGTAGAAACTCCATTGGATACATGCAAGACATGAGCTTATGACTAATCCATGATATATCTCTTATGATAACTATCTTATGTCTTGGATATATTTGCACCTTGCATGTTGTCTAACCCATGTAGGTGCTTGGTTGAATCTAATTCCATGAGATTGCGACTCACTCACATCTTGAGCAATCTCTACATCACCAGGACTCTACACAATAGTGGTTGAAGACAAGGAAGCACAAAACCATTCAAACATATCCTTTGACAAATTCTATGTTGAGCTTCATGATTGTCATTTTTGGATACACAAGTGCTCTTCCTTGCAAGAACTAACCCATGTAGGTAGATGAACTCAAACTCCAAGTGGTGCTCCCAACTCTTGATGAGCTACATCAACCTTGAGCACCCACACAAGTTCAACTACATGAGCAAGAACCACACCACCACCCAAGGTATGTTATTCCATCTTAGAGAAGCTTTACTCCAAGACATGAGTCAAAGCAACTCAACAAGATGTGAATACATCAAGATGCTTAAACGAAAAATG
Organism: Triticum dicoccoides; assembly: GCF_002162155.2. Lineage (NCBI taxonomy): Eukaryota > Viridiplantae > Streptophyta > Magnoliopsida > Poales > Poaceae > Triticum > Triticum dicoccoides. Next base: position 154,009,114 of record NC_041382.1, on the reverse strand, counting down.
GTAACCCCATTTTGAGCTTACACGATGAGTATGACCTATGATCAAGTGTTCTCACTTGACTCCTAAGTCAATATACTCTAACATAGGTGACTATGTCACCGCCCAACTCTAGATGAAGTTCTCTTGTGTTCTTTTCTGTGTTATTGCATTTGTCTCATGCATGTTTATTTTCTTTCTCTTTTTCAAAAAAAACTTCATCTAGATCTTTCAGTTTCTTCTCTTTTCTCTTTGTTTTTGTTCTGCATTTTCTGCATTTAATTCCTTGCAAATCCTTCAGGTAATTCATTGCAAATCTTTGTGAGATCCTACATGTCTAGTGAGCTGAGGTGACAAGTGTTTTTCTCTGTGTGAACTCGGTTTCACCGACTTGTAATTTTCGGTCCAACCGAATCTTTTCGGTGCCATCGAAACATACCACTCGGTGCCACCGACTTCGCAACAGGAAAAACAGTTTGCCACTTGTTCTATATTTCTTCTGATCCAGCTCTACTCAATGAATCTTGTCCTCTACAAGCATCACAGTTTTATCCATTGCTTTGTGCTGAGTCTCAAGGACCAAACCTATATGACGGATTCCAGAAAGCCCTTCTTGGAAATTGATGTCAAAGGGGGAGAGAGAGATCACATCAAAGCTTGTAGGAGAGAGAGATCACATCAAGGGAGAGAAAAAGTCTCAAGGACCAAACCTACAAGCGAGAAAGTATTAAGGGGGAGAGAGAGACTTCCAGGGGGAGAGAATACTCAAGGATCCCATATGCTTGATGTTCAAGAGGAGAGATGTCACATGCCTTTTTGGAGGAAAGACATGTATTTGCATTAAGTTCTATCCATTTGTATCTTTCAGCTCTGATTTTCTGTTCCCTATCTTCTCCCAATATCCCATGTAAGATTCAGGGGGAGCAAGACACCTAAGGGAAAGAAATCAGTCAAATTCATTGCATGTCTTTATTCTTGGGGACATGTTGAATCCAATGTGGTACCTTGTACTCACTCTCTAGATGTCATCCCAGTCTTGGTATTCTTGTGGTTTCTGTTGTTTGCTCTGGCTAGTGGATGTACATGTGTTATCTAACTTTGTTTGTGCAGGTTCATTCCATCCTAAGCCAAATCAAGACCACAAGGTAAGTATATGCATCAAAATCATGAGTATGAGGAGTTCTTGCTTATGTACATACTGTTTGCTAGAAGGACTCATGAGCATGAAGGTATTTTCCTTGATAATCTTTTGCTCTGATGCATATGGCCAAGATACATGTAACACATTGCCTACTCTGTCATGGTTATGCTCTCACATGCCTCTATATTTCATATTTACATGAGTGCATACATGTAGGGGGAGCCTATGCTTGTTACATGTCCTTCCAAAGCTTTACTTGCTGTTCTTTATATCTTTATCTAAAGCTTTCATGTATGTTGCCATCAATTACCAAAAAGGGGGAGATTGAAAGCACAAGTGCTCCCTAGGTGGTTTTGATAATTGATGACAACATATCTCTTGTTGGACTAACATTTCTATCTAGCATGTTTCAGATAAGTTCAACAATGGAGTGGCATGGACTAAAGGTTGTGGGAACTCCTTCAAGATGCTAAGGACAAAGGATTGGCTAAAGCTTAAAGCTCAAGACTCTTCATTTTACATTTTAGTGATCCAAGATCACATTGAGTCCATAGGAAAAGCCAATACTATCAAGGAGGGATGAGGTGTTGCTTAATGAGCCTCTTGCTTCATGTGCTTAATGATATGCTCCAAAATCCTCAGCTACTTTCCCACTTCCACATATGACCTAAACCCAAAGCCAAACTCGAACCTACCGATTATTCCTATCCGGCGCCACCGAGTTTCACTTGTCATAAGCCACTGCCAAACCCTAGCAATTCGGTTCTACCAATAGGGATCTCGGTCTCACCGAGATGGGATTGCAAACTCTCTGTTTCCCTTTCGTAACTTTTCGGTCTCACCAAAAGAGCGAATCGGTCCCACCGTGATTGCAGTGTAAACTCTTTGTTTCCTTTTTGTAACTTTTCGGTCTCACCGGAAGAGCAAATCGGTCCCACCGAGTTTACCTGACCAACTCTCTGGTTAGCTTATTACCAAACTCGGTCTCACCGAGTTTGTGTAATTGGTCTCACCGAGATTATGTTATGCCCAAACCCTAACCATATCGGTCCTACCGAGTTGCATGTCAGTCCCACCGAAAATCTCTAACGGTCACTAGGTTTACCTTTTCGGTCCGACCGAGTTTGTTGATTCGGTCCCATCGAGATTGGAAAACTGTGTGTAATGGTTGGATTTTGTGTGGATGCTATATATACCCCTCCACCTCCTCTTCATTCGTGGAGAGAGCCATCAGACTAAGCCTACACTTCCAGCATCCTATTTCTGAGAGAGAACTACCTACTCATGTGTTGAGGCCAAAATATTCCATTCCTACCATATGAATCTTGATCTCTACCTTTCCCCAAGTTGCTTTCCACTCAAACCTTCTTTCCACCAGATCCAAATCCTATGAGAGAGAGTTGAGTGTTGGGGAGACTATCATTTGAAGCACAAGAGCAAGGAGTTCATTACCTACACACCATTTTTTACTTCTTGGAGAGTGGTGTCTCCTAGATTGGCTAGGTGTTACTTGGGAGCCTCCGACAAGATTGTGGAGTTGAACCAAGGAGTTTGTAAGGGCAAGGAGATCGCCTACTTCGTGAAGATCTACCGCTAGTGAGGCAAGTCCTTCATGGGCGATGGCCATGGTGGGATAGACAAGGTTGCTTCTTCGTGGACCCTTCGTGGGTGGTTGCTTCTTCGTGGACCCTTCGTGGGTGGAGCCCTCCGTGGACTCGCGCAACCATTACCCTTTGTGGGTGGAGCCCTCCGTGGACTCAGGCAACCGTTACCCTTCGTGGGTTGAAGTCTCCATCAACGTGGATGTAGGATAGCACCACCTATCCGAACCACGGGAAAAACATCCGTGTCTCCAATTGTGTTTGAATTCTCCAAACCCTTCCCTTTACATTCTTGCAAGTTGCATGCTTTACATTCCGCTGCTCATATACTCTTTGCATGCTTGCTTGATATGTATTGTGTATGTTGAAATTGTGCCTAAAACTCCACTCAAACCAAAAAGGCCTAAAAATTGCAACTTTAGCACTAAGTGTCTAATCACCCCCCCTCTAGACACATCTACTTCTAGATCCTACACCATCTGGAATAGATCGAAAGCTACGCCCCTGGCCATCAGGTCAGATTTGGGAGCTTGAACTACGTCGCGGACATCCTAAAGTAGTGCATAATATCTTTCACATAATGATCATCGAGGGTTTTAGGAGGTTCCCATCTCCATGAGTAGCAAGTACACCTAAATTTTTTTGGTATTTCGTGTTCCGTATCCATAACTAAAGATACAGAACAACTTGGAATAGCAAATAAAATCTACTTAGTGATAAAACAAACAAGCACACATGAGAATATTCACCCCACACTATTGCTTCCCGGCAAGGGCGCCAGAAAAAGGTCTTGATAACCCACAAGTATAGGAGATCAGTTGTATCCTATTTCGATAAGTAAGAGTGTCGACCCAACGAGGAGCTAAAGGTAGAACAAATATTCCCTAAAGTTCTATCGACCAGTGATACAACTCTACGCACGCTTTATGTTCGCTTTACCTAGAACAAGTATGAAACTAGAAGTACTTTGTAGGTGTTGTAGGCTAGGTTTGCAAGATAATAAAGAGCATGTAAATATAAACTAGGTGCTGTTTAGATAAAGACACAACTAAGTTAGTTTTAGTAGAGATCTTTTTGTCACAAGAACGTTATTTGTCCCTAGGCAATCGATAACTAGACCGATAATCATTATTACAATTTTATATGGGGGAAAGGCATAAGCTAACATACTTTCTCTTATTGGATTATATGCACTTATGATTGGAACTCTAGCAAGCATCCGCTACTACTAAAGATCATTAAGGTAAAACCCAACCATAGCATTAAATTATCAAGTTCTCTTTATTCCCATACGCCATGACCCACTTATCCGTGTTTCTGTTTCTATCACTCACGTGTAACGCCCGAATAATTAAGCTAAAGTAATCCCACGTTAACAATTCCACGTCACCTCCGCTACTGTTGCTAATCTCACGTTGGATCAAGATTGTTCAAATTCAAATTTTGAATTTTTGTCAAACATCAAAAATTTTCAAATACTAAAACTAAAATGTTCGTAGGGTGTCAATTAATTCCTAGGTATTTATGGTGAAGGAACCACGCTTTTATGGATGCCTAAATATTTAAATGAATTAAATCAGAAAGAAAAAGAAAAAAAGGAATTAATTAAATAAAAATAATTAATTAATTAACTTAATTAATTCTGTTAGTTAACTATTAAACCTAATTAACCTACTAACTAATCTAATTAAACAGTTAGTTAGTTAGTTAGATAATGACATGCGGGACCCACACGTCAGCTTGACCAGTCAACACCTCTATTGACTGATGATGTCATGCTGATGCAATAATACTATTTTCAATTTTAATTAATAATTTAGAAAATGATTTAAAACTTTAAAAATTAGTATAAAATAATCTGTAATTCGGATGAAAATACTTTGTACATGAAAGTTGCTCAGAACGACGAGACAAATCCGAATACGCAGCCCGTTCGTCCGCCACACATCCCTAGCATAGTGAACATGCAACTTTTCCCCTCCGGTTCATCTGTCCGAAAACGCGAAACTCCAGGGATACTTTTCCGAATGTTTCTCGCCCTTCCCCGGTATCACCTCCTACCGCGTTGGGGAACGCCTAGCACCGCTTGTTGTCGTGTCATGCATCATTATGCATCTGTTTGCATTTTATTCAATATATCTTCCCTCTCTTCTCTCCGGTAGCCTACGAGACTGACGCCGCTGCTGGTGCCCCGATCGACTACGTTTTTGACGACCCCTACTCGCCAGAGCAACCAGGCAAGCCCCCTGATCACCAGATATCGCCTATTCTTCTCTCTACTGCTCGCATTAGAGTAGTGTAGCATGTTACTGCTTTCCGTTAATCCTATCCTGATGCATAGCCTGTCTTTGCTACTACTGTTGTTACCTTTACCTGCAATCCTAAAATCTTAGTATAGGATGCTAGTATTCCATCAGTGCCCTACATACTTGTCCGTCTGCCATGCTATACTATCGGGTCGTGATCACTAGGGAAGTGATCACGGTATATACTTATATACATATAGATGATACATGTGATGACTAAAGACGGGTCGGCTCGTAGAGTACCCGCGAGTGATTCACGGATTGGGGGCTGAAAGGACCTTTGTCCCAATGGCCCTCTGGGTGGATCTTTGTGGCGAAGCGACAGGGCAGGTTGAGACCACCTAGGAGAGAGGTGAGCCTGGCCCTGGTCGGTGTCTGCGGTTACTTCAAAATATCACGCTTAACGAGATCTTGGTATTTGATCTGAGTCTGGCCACTGGCCTATACGCACTAACCAACTACGTGGGAACAGTGAAAGTGCAACTATCCCTCGGTGGTTTTTGTAATTCCTAACAACATATAGCTCATTGAGCTAATGCTATTTCAAGATAAATATTTTAGGAAAGCTCAATGATTGGCATGGCATGGATTAGAAAAGTGGACCCCTCAAAGTGCCAAGGACAAAAGGATTGTCTCAAGCTCAAAGCACAAGACTCTAATATTTTCATTTTAGTGATCCAAGATCACATTGAGTCCATAGGAAAAGCCAATACTATCAAGAGGGGGTGAAGTGCTACTTAATGAGGTTCTTGCTGAAAATGCTTAGTGATATGCTCCAAAGCCCTCAACTACTTTCTCATATCCACATATGTCCCAAACCAAAAGTTAAACTCGGCCCCACCAAAATTTTCTATCCAGCGCACCGAGTTCTCTTGACATAGCCACTGTCGGAAACCCTAGTCTTTTTGGTCTCACCGATAGGGATCTCGGTCTCACCGAGATGGGATTGTAATCTCTGTTTCCCTTTGTAATGTTTCAGTCAAACCGAGATGAGCGATCGGTCTCACCGAGATTGCAATGCAAACTCTCTATTTCCCTTCCTTAACGTTTCGGTCCAACCGAGATGAGCGAATCGGTCCCACCAAGTTTGCCTGACCAACTCTCTAGTTAGTCTATTACCAAAATCGGTCTCAGCGAGTTTTTGTAATCGGTCTCACCGATATTAAGTTATGCCCTACCCCTAATGACATCGGTCCCACCGAGTTGACATGTCGGTCCCACCGAAAACCCTAACGGTCACATTATAAACCAAATTGGTCCAACCGAGTTTCATGATTTGGTCCCACCGAGTTTGGTAAATTGTGTGTAACGGTTATATTTTGTGTGGAGGCTATATATACCCCTCCACCCACTCTTCATTCATGGAGAGAGCCATCAAAACATGCCTACACTTCCAAGATACATTTTCTAAGATAGAACCACCTACACTTGTGTTGAGGTCAAGATATTCCATTCCAACCACATAAATCTTGATCTCTAGCCTTCCCCAAGTTGCTTTCCACTCAAATCTTCTTTCTACCAAATCCAAATCCTATGAGAGAGAGTTGAGTGTTGGGGAGACTATCTTTTGAAGCACAAGAGCAAGGAGTCCATTATCAACACGCCATTTGTTACCTCTTGGAGAGTGGTGTCTCCTAGATTGGCTAGGTGTCACTTGGGAGCCTCCATCAAGATTGTGGAGTTGAACCAAGGAGTTTGTAAGGGCAAGGAGATCGCCTACTTCATGAAGATCTATCGGAGTGAGGCAAGTCCTTCATGGGCAATGGCCATGGTGGAATAGGCAAGGTTGCTTCTTCGTGGACCCTTCGTGGGTGGAGCCCTCCATGGACTCGCGCAACTGTTACCCTTCGTGGGTTGAAGTCTCCATCAACGTGGATGTATGATAGCACCACCTATCGGAACCACGGATAAACATCTCTGTGTAAACATTGCGTTTGCTCCCTCAAACTCCTCCCTTTACCTTCATATGCAATTGTATTACTTTCCGCTGCTATACTCTTAGAATTGCATGTGTAGGTTGATTGCTTGACTTGTGCAAAGTTGCTAAAATCTGCCAAGAACTAAAATTGGGAAAAGGCTAGATTTTTATTTGGTCAAGTAGTCTGATCACCCCCCTCTTGACATACTTTCGATCCTACAAGTGGTATCAGAGCTTTTGTCTGCATTTTCTTTGATTTCCATAGCTTTTGGTGGACATAGTCTTTGTTTCATAACCTAGGAGAGTATGGCATCTAGCGTGGGAAATTACCACCGTAGAGGTCCTTACTTTGAGGGTACAAATTTTGCTAGTTGGAAGCATAAGATGAAAAATGCATATTCTTGGACATAACCCTGCCGTTTGGGCTATTGTGTGTATGGGCTTGCAAGGTGAATTCTTTGATGGGAGAGAACCGAACCGTGAAGCTACCGCGAAAGAGTTGAAGATGCTGCAATACAATGCTCAAGCTTGTGATATTCTCTTCAACGGATTGTGCCCTGAAGAATTCAACAAAATCAGCTGTCTTGAGAATGCAAAGGAAATTTGGGATACTTTGATTGATATGCAAGAAGGTACCGACTCCGTCAAGGAATCCAAATTGGATGTGCTTCAAAGTTAACTTGACAAGTTCAAAATGAAGGATGGTGAAGGTATCGCTGAAATGTACTCTAGGTTTGCTCTCATCACAAATGAGATTGCCGGCTTAGGAAGTGAAGAGATGACCGATAGATTCATCATAAGATCCTAAGAGCCTTGGATGGAAAATATGATACCGTGTGCACATTGATCCAAATTATGCCCAACTACAAAGGTCTCAAGCCAACGGAAGTCATTGGAAGAATTATTGCTCATGAGATGTCACTTAAGGATAAGGAAGAGCTTCACAACAAGTCAAGTGGTGCTTACAAAGCCTCATGTGATGCCCCCACATCATCAAATGAGAAGCAAACCTTCAATGAAGAATTGAGCCTAACGGTGAAGAACTTCAACAAGTTCTACAAGTGTAGAAGCAAGGAAATAAGTTCCAAGTCAAGGTCCTACAATGACAAAAGATCTTCTAGTCGTGAGCGTAACTGCTACAATTGTGGAAGACCCGGACACTATTCCAATGAGTATACGGCTCCCTACAAAAGAAGAGAAGATTCTCCCAAGAGAAGAAGTAGGAGAGAAGAATCACCATCAAGAGAGGGGAGGAGTAGAGATGATCGTTATGAATGAAGACCCTCTCGGAGAAGCAAGGATTCGGAGAGGAAGGACAAGTCATCAAGGAGCTACACAAAACAAAGACATCAAGCTCATGTTGGTGAATGGATATCCGGCTCTGACTCTGACCATCACTCCAAAATAAGTTATCACTCTGACTCCGAATATACTCAAGATGAAGGTGTTGCCGGACTAGCACTTGTGACAACCAACTCCTACTACATATTTGACTCACCAAATGAAGGAATTGGAAGATGCTTCATGGCTAAAGGTCCAAAGGTAACACACCCCGAGTATATTGATTTCAATAGTGATGAAGATGATTTACTAGGAGATGATGATTTACTTGTTGACAACTCTAGTTATCAAAACTATGATGAACTTGCTATTAATCATGCTAATAAAGATAAACAAATGACGATGATAAGAAGGAGAATGAGCGTCTAACTGAAGAACTAAACACTCTTAAGTTAGCTCAGGAAACACCTTGAAAGATCATTGAGAACTTTTAAAGACTCATGAGAAGCTATGCTTTGAAAAGCTCAACCTTGAGCAAGAGCATGAGTTCTTAAAAGCAATCAATGATGATCTTCCCAAGAAAAGTTCTTCTTACATTGCCAAGCGTTTACTGTTGTCTACTTACATGCCACAAGTTAAATCTAGCAACAAGAACAAGAAAGATTCTTCATCTAGTAGTAACAAAAATCATGCTAAATCCAATGTTGTTTCTTCTAGTAGTTCTCTTGATTCCACTAATGACTCTCTTAGCCAAGTTACACTTGAGCAAGAAAATAGCTTATTGAAGGGAATTATAGAGAAAGGTGTTTACAAGAGCCTTGTGGATGCCCATGGATTATGGAACAAGGAGTGGCAAGAGCCTAAGCTTGGGGATGCCCATGGCACCCCCAAGATAATCTAAGGACACCTAAAAGCCAAAGCTTGGGGATGCCCCGGAAGGCATCCCCTCTTTCGTCTACTTCTATCGGTAACTTTACTTGGAGCTATATTTTTATTTACCACATGATATGTGTTTTGCTTGGAGCGTCTTGTATTATTTGAGTCTTTATTTGTTAGTTTTCCACAATCATCCTTGCCGCACACACATTTTTGAGAGAGACACACATGATTCGGAAATTATTAGAATACTATATGTGCTTCACTTATATCTTTTGAGTTATATAGTTTTTGCTCTAGTACTTCACTTATATCTTTTAGAGCACGGTGGTAGAATATGTTTTATAGAAACCATTGTTCTCTCATGCTTCACTTAGATTATTTTGGGAGTCCTACAAAACAACATGGTAATTTGCTTTAATTATTTGAGGCATTCAAGATTAAATAAATAAAATTTTCTTATGAGTGTGTTGAATACTATGAGAAGTTTGAAACTTGATAATTGTTTTGAGATATGGAGATGGTGATATTAGAGTCGTACTAGTTGAGTAGTTGTGAATTTGAAAAATGCCTATGTTGAAGTTTGTGATTCCCGTAGCATGCACGTATGGTGAACCGTTATGTTAAGAAGTCGGAACATGATGTATTTATTGATTGTCCTCCTTATGACTGACGATCGGGGACGAACGATGGTCTTTTCCTACCAATCTATCCCCCTAGGAGCATGCACGTAGTACTTTGCTTCGATAACTAATAGATTTTTGCAATAAGTATATGAGTTCTTTATGACTAATGTTGAGTCCATGGATTATACGCACTCTCACCCTTCCACCATTGCTAGCCTCTCTAATACCGCGCACCTTTCGCCGGTATCATACACCTACCATATACCTTCCTCAAAACAGCCACCATACTTGCCTATCATGGAATTTCCATAGCCATTCTGAGATATATTGCCATGCAACTTTCCACCGTTCCGTTTATGATGACATGATCCATCATTGTTATATTGCTTTGCATGATCATGTAGTTGACATTTTAGTAGTGGTAAGGACACCGTTCATAATTCTTTCATATAAGTCACTCATGCATCATTTCTATCCCGGTACACCGCCGGAGGCATTCATATAGAGTCATACTTTCATCTAGTATCGAGTTGTAATCATTGAGTTGTAAATAAATAGAAGTGTGATGATCATAATTCATAGAGTATTGTCCCAAAAAAGAGAAAGGCCAAAGAAAAAAAAGAAGGCCCAAAAAAAGGAAGAAAGAAAAAATAAAATTAAAAGGGACAATACTACTATCCTTTTTTTCCACACTTGTGCTTCAAAGTAGCACCATGATCTTCATAATAGAGAGTCTCCTATGTTATCACTTTCATATACTAGTGGGAATTTTTCATTATAGAACTTGGCTTGTATATTCCAACGATGGGCTTCCTCAAAATGCCCTAGGTCTTCGTGAGCAAGCAAGTTGGATGCACACCCACTTAGTTTCTTTTTGTCGATCTTTCATATATTTATAGCTCTAGTGTATCCGTTGGATGGCAATCCCTACTCACTCACATTGATATCTATTGATGGGCATCTCCATAGCCCGTTGATACGCCTAGTTGATATGAGACTATCTTCTCCCTTTTTGTCTCCTCCACAACCACCATTCTATTCCACCTATAGTGCTATGTCCATGGCTCATGCTCATGTATTGCGTGAAAATTGAAAAGTTTTGAGAACATTAAAAGTATGAAACAATTGCTTGGCTTGTCATCGGGGTTGTGCATGATTTGAATACTTTGTGTGGTGAATATGGAGCATAGCCAGACTATATGATTTTGTAGGGATAACTTTCTTTGGCCATGTTATTTTGAAGAGACATAATTGCTTACTTAGTATGCTTGAAGTATTGTTATTTCTATGTCAATATTAAACTTTTGTCTTGAATCTTTCGGATCTGAATATTCATACCACAATTAAGAGAATTACATTGAAATTATGCCAAGTAGCATTCCACACCAAAAATTCTGTTTTTATCATTTACCAACTCGAGGACGAGTAGGAATTAAGCTTGGGGATGCTTGATACGTCTCCAATGTATCTATAATTTTTATTGTTCCATGCTATATTATATTTTGTTTTGGACATTATTGGGCTTTATTATACACTTTTATATTATTTTTGGGACTAACCTACTAACCGGAGGCCCAGCCCAGAATTGCTGTTTTTTTGCCTATTTTAGGGTTTGGCAGAAAAAGAATATCAAACGGAGTCCAAACGGAATGAAACCTTCGGGAACGTGATTTTCGGAATGAACATGATCCAGAGGACTTGGACCCTACATCAAGACATTAACCAGGAGGCCACGAGGTAGGGGGCACGCCCTCCCCCTCGTGGCCCCCCTATTGCTCCATCGATGTACTCCTTCCTCCTATATATACCTACGTACCCCCAAACAACCAGATACGGAGCCAAAAGCCTAATTCCACTGCCGTAACTTTCTGTATCCACGAGATCCCATCTTGGGGCCTGTTCCGGAGCTTCGTCGGAGGGGGCATCGATCACGGAGGGATTCTACATCAACACCATAGCCCTTCCGATGAAGTGTGAGTAGTTTACCTCAGACCTACGGGTCCATAGTTATTAGCTAGATGGCTTCTTCTCTCTTTTTGGATCTCAATACAAAGTTCTCCCCCTCTCTTGTGGAGATCTATTTGATGTAATCTTCTTTTGTGGTGTGTTTGTTGAGACCGATGAATTGTGGGTTTATGATCAAGTTTATCTTTGAACAATATTTGAATCTTCTATGAATTCTTTTATGTATGATTGGTTATCTTTGCAAGCCTCTTCGAATTATCAGTTTGGTTCGGCCTACTAGATTGATCTTTCTTGCAATGGGAGAAGTGCTTAGCTTTGGGTTCAATCTTGCGGTGTCCTTTCCCAGTGAAAGTAGGGGCAGCAAGGCACGTATCGTATTGTTGCCATCGAGGATAACAAGTTGGGGTTTATTTCATATTGCATGAGTTTATCCCTCTACATCATGTCATCTTGCTTAAAGCGTTACTCTGTTCTCTTGAACTTAATACTCTAGATGCATGCTGGATAGCGGTCGATTTGTGGAGTAATAGTAGTAGATGCAGGCAGGAGTCGGTTTACTTGTCTCAGACATGATGCCTATACACATGATCATGCCTAGATATTCTCATAACTATGCTCAATTCTGTCAATTTCTCAACAGTAATTTGTTTACCCGCCATGAATACTTATGCTCTCGAGAGAAGCCACTAGTGAAACCTATGGCCCTCGGGTCTATCTTCCATCATATTAATCTTCCAATACTTAGTTATTTCCTTTGCCTTTTATTTTACTTTGCATCTTTATCATAAAAATACCAAAAATATTATCTTATCATATCTATCAGATCTCACTCTCGTAAGTGACCATGTAGGGATTGACAACCCCTTATCGCGTTGGTTGCGAGGATTTATTTGTTTGTGTAGGTACGAGGGACTCGTGTGTGGCCTCCTACTGGATTGATACCTTGGTTCTCAAAAACTGAGGGAAATACTTACGCTACTCTGCTGCATCACCCTTTCCTCTTCAAAGGAAAACCAACGCAAGTGCTCAAGAAGTAGCAAGAAGCATTTCTAGCGCCGTTGCCAGGGTGGTCTACGCAAAAGTCAACATACCAAGTACCCATCACAACCCTTATCTCCCGCATTACATTATTTTCCATTTGCCTCTCGTTTTCCTCTCCCCCACTTCACCCTTGCTGTTTTATTCGCCCTCTCTCTCTCTATCTTCTCTCTCTTTCTCTATTTGCCTCTTTTTACCCATTTCTTGTTTGCTCGTGTATCAGATTGCTTGCTTGTCGTTATGGCTAGTCCCCTATCTTCCCCTTTGTCTCCCGAGTTTGAGGTTCTTCACTTCAAACAAAGACAAGGAGAAAACTTAAAACATGCTTGGTTTAGAATGATGGGGTTTTATCGTAATTGCACCCTAGAGGTGAATTTTAGAATTCTGCTTCGCAACTTTTATGTTGGATTAAATTTATCTCATAGACAACTCTTGGATTGCGTTGCGAAAGGCAATTTTATTGAAATTGATCCCAGTATTGCTCATGAAATTATAGAGGGTATAGTGGGAACACTACCCCAACAAAAGGGGCATCATCATACCCAAGAAGAAACGCAAATTTTCGAGAAACTTTGCGAAGTAACCAAGATCTTACAAAGATCTCTTGAACCTCTTAAGAGTTCTAGCAGGAATCTCCATCGCATGAATATGTTCATTACCCTTTGCAATAAGTGTTTGGATTCTTTAGATCTCAAAATTTCCGACTATGAGGGTAAACGTAAGGAACCTCCCGGATTCGGGCTCTGTAAAAAAATTAAAAACCCAAGATGATATTACCTAGATCTATCCTTGCTTTTTATGCCTAGCTAGGGGCGTTAAACGATAGCGCTTGTTGGGAGGCAACCCAATTTTATTTTTATTCCTTGCATTTTTCTCCTGTTTAGTAATAAATAATTTATCTAGCCTCTGTTTTGGTTGTGTTTTTTGTGTTTAATTAGTGTTTGTACCAAGTAGAACCGTTGGGAAGACTTGGGGAAAGTCTTGTTAATCTTGTTGTAAAAAACAGAAACTTTAGCGCTCACGAGAACTGCTGCCATTTTTATTTGGAAAGTGCTATTTAGTTAATTCTTTTTGCAGATGATTAATAAATAAATTCCTCACGTCCAGCAATTTATTTTAGAATTTTGGTGTTCTAGATCTTGCGTTAGCTACAGATTACTACAGACTGTTCTGTTTTGCAGATTCTGTTTTTCGTGTGTTGTTTGCTTATTTTGATGAATCTATGGCTAGTAAAATAGTTTATAAACCATAGAGAAGTTGGAATACAGTAGGTTTAACACCAATATAAAACAATAATGAGTTCATTACAGTACCTTGAAGTGGTGTTTTGTTTTCTTTCACTAACGGAGCTCACGAGATTTTCTACTTTAAGTTTTGTGTTGTGAAGTTTTCAAGTTTTGGGTAAAGATTTGATGGATTATGGAACAAGGAGTGGAAAGAGCCTAAGCTTGGGGATTCCCATGGCACCCCCATGATAATCTAAGGACACCTAAAAGCCAAAGCTTGGGTATGCCCCAGAAGGCATCCCCTCTTTCGTCTACTTCTATAGGTAACTTTACTTGGAGCTATATTTTTATTTACCACATGATATGTGTTTTGCTTGGAGCGTCTTTTATTATTTGAGTCTTTATTTATTAGTTTTACACAATCATCCTTGATGCACACACCTTTTTGAGAGAGACACACATGATTCGGAAATTATTAGAATACTCTATGTGCTTCACTTATATCTTTTGAGTTATATAGTTTTTGCTCTAGTACTTCACTTATATCTTTTAGAGCATGGTGGTAGATTTGTTTTATAGAAACCATTGTTCTCTCATGCTTCACTTAGATTATTTAGAGAGTCCTACAAAACAGCATGGTAATTTGATTTAATTATTTGAGGCATTCAAGATTAAATAAATAAAATTTTCTTATGAGTGTGTGGAATACTACGAGAAGTTTGAAACTTGATAATTGTTTTGAGATATGGAGATGGTGATATTAGAGTCGTGCTAGTTGAGTAGTTGTGAATTTGAGAAATGCTTGTGTTGAAGTTTGTGATTCCCGTAGCATGCACGTATGGTGAACCATTATGTTAAGAAGTCGGAGCATGATGTATTTATTGATTGTCCTCCTTATGAGTGGCGGTCGGGGACGAGCGATGGTCTTTTCCTACCAATCTATCCCCCTAGGAGCATGCACGTAGTACTTTGCTTCGATAACTAATAGATTTTTGCAATAAGTATGTGAGTTCTTTATGACTAATGTTGAGTGCATGGATTATACGCACTCTCACCCTTCCACCATTGCTAGCCTCTCTAATACCGCGCACCTTTCGCCGGCATCATACAATAACCATATACCTTCCTCAAAACAGCCACCATACCTACCTATCATGGAATTTCCATAGCCTTTCCGAGATATATTTCCATGCACCTTCCACCGTTCGGTTTATCATGACACAATCCATCATTGTCATATTGCTTTGCATGATCATGTAGTTGACATTTTGGTAGTGGCAAAGCCACCGTTCATAATTCTTTCATATAAGTCACGCATGCATCATTGCTATCCCGGTACACCGCCGGAGGCATTCATATAGAGTCATACTTTGTTCTAGTATCAAGTTGTAATCATTGAGTTGTAAATAAATATAAGTGTGATGATCATCATTCATAGATTATTGTCCCCAAAAAAAGAGAAAGGCCAAAGAAAAAAATGCCCAAAAAAAGGAAGAAAGAAAAAATAAAATAAAAAGGGGCAATGCTACTTTCCTTTTTCCACACTTGTGCTTCAAAGTAGCACCATGATCTTCATAATAGAGAGTCTCCTATGTTATCACTTTCATATACGAGTGGGAATTTTTCATTATAGAACTTGGCTTGTATATTCCAATGATGGGCTTCCTCAAAATGCCCTAGGTCTTCGTGAGCAAGCAAGTTGGATGCACACCCACTTAGTTTCTTTTTGTTGAGCTTTCATATATTTATAGCTCTAGTGCATCCGTTGCATGGCAATCCCTACTCACTCACATTGATATCTATTGATGGGCATCTCCATAGCCCGTTGATACGCCTAGTTGATGTGAGACTACCTTCTCCCTTTTTGTCTCCTCCACAACCACCATTCTATTCCACCTATAGTGCTATGTCCATGGCTCACGCTCATGTATTGCGTGAAAATTGAAAAGGTTTGAGAACATTAAAAGTATGAAACAATTGCTTGGCTTGTCATCGGGGTTGTGCATGATTTGAATACTTTGTGTGGTGAAGATGGAGCATAGCCAGACTATATGATTTTGTAGGGATAACTTTCTTTGGCCATGTTATTTTGAAGAGACATAATTGCTTAGTTAGTATGCTTGAAGTATTATTATTTCTATGTCAATATTAAACTTTTTTCTTGAATCTTTCGGATCTGAATATTCATACCACAATTAAGAGAATTACATTGAAATTATGCCAAGTAGCATTCCACATCAAAAATCTGTTTTTATCATTTACCTACTTGAGGACGAGCAGGAATTAAGCTTGGGGATGCTTGATACGTCTCCAATGTATCTATAATTTTTTATTGTTCCATGCTATATTATATTCTGTTTTGGACATTATTGGGCTTTATTATACACTTTTATATTATTTTGGGACTAACCTATTAACCGGAGGCCAAACCCAGAATTGTTGTTTTTTTTGCCTATTTTAGGGTTCCGCAGAAAAAGAATATCAAACGGAGTCCAAACGGAATGAAACCTTCAGGAACGTGATTCTCGGAATGAACATGATTTAAAGGACTTGGACCCTACGTCAAGACATCAACCAGGAGGCCACGGGGTAGGGGCGCACGCCTACCCCCTGGGCGCGCCCTCCCTCCTCGTGGGCCCCCTGTTGCTCCACCGACGTACTCCTTCCTCCTATATATACCTACGTACCCCCAAACTACCAGATACGGAGCCAAAACCCTAATTCCACCGCTGTAACTTTCTGTATCCACGAGATCCCATCTTGGGGCCTGTTCCGGAGCTCCATCGGAGGGGGCATCGATCACGGAGGGCTTCTACATCAACACCATAGCCCTTCCGATGAAGTGTGAGTAGTTTACCTCAGACCTACGGGTCCATAGTTATTGGCTGGATGGCTTCTTCTCTCTTTTTGGATCTCAATACAAAGTTCTCCCCCTTTGTTGTGGAGATCTATTCGATGTAATCTTATTTTGCGGTGTGTTTGTTGAGATCGATGAATTGTGGGCTTATGAAGTTTATCTATGAACAATATTTGAATCTTCTCTGAATTCTTTTATGTATGATTGGTTATCTTTGCAAGTCTCTTCGAATTATCAGTTTGGTTTGGCCTACTAGATTGATCTTTCTTGCAATGGGAGAAGTGCTTAGCTTTGGGTTCAATCTTGCGGTCTCCTTTCCTAGTGACAGTAGGGGCAGCAAGGCATGTATTGTATTGTTGCCATCGAGGATAACAAGTTGGGGTTTATTTCATATTGCATGAGTTTATCCCTCTACATCATGTCATCTTGCTTAAAGAGTTACTATGTTCTCTTGAACTTAATACTCTAGATGCATGCTGGATAGCGGTCGATGTGTGGATTAATAGTAGTAGATGCAGGCAGGAGTCGGTCTACTTGTCTCGGACGTGATGCCTATACACATGATCATGCCTAGATATTCTCATAACTATGCTCAATTCTGTCAATTGCTCAACAACAATTTGTTTACCCGCCGTGAATACTTATGCTCTCGAGAGAAGCCACTAGTGAAACCTATGGCCCCCGGGTCTATCTTCCATCATATTAATCTTCCAATAGTTAGTAATTTCCTTTGCCTTTTATTTTACTTTGCATCTTTATCATAAAAATACCAAAAATATTATCTTATCATATCTATCAGATCTCACTCTCGTAAGTGACCGTGTTGGGATTGACAACCCCTTATCGCGTTGGTTGCGAGGATTTATTTGTTTGTGTAGGTATGAGGGACTCGTGCGTGGCCTCCTACTAGATTGATACCTTGGTTCTCAAAAACTAAGGGAAATATTTATGCTACTCTGCTGCATCACCCTTTCCTCTTCAAGGGAAAACCAACGCAAGTGCTCAAGAGGTAGCAGGTCCTACCGAGATCACTTAGTTGATCTAAGTTTTCGATCTTGGTGCAACCGACTAGAACCTTTCGGTCACACCGAGTTGCAGTAACTGCTTGCAGTTTTGCATCTTGGTGCCACCAAGTTGTTCCACTCGGTCACACCGACAGGGTCAGGTTATATATATTGATGGTTCAAATTTTGGAAAAATTTCCGAAACCCTTCACCCGCGCGTAACCTGCTCTGCCTCTTCGGGTCTCTGGATTGTCCTCTCGCCGCCAGCGTCCTCCCACCGCTGGTATCTGCCGCTGTCAACGGCAATCTGCTCCGCCGTTGCCGCCGTAGCGAACACTCGCCGCTCTAGGGTAAGTGTTCGACCCCTTGTGCTGTCTTTTTCACTCCGATTCCTAGCACAAGGAGAATGCCATGTTTTTTGCCAGGATTGAGATTGATCCATCCAGCTAAAACTTCCTTAGGTCTAGATTGATTCGAAGATTTTAGGGTTAGCTCTCTGCAGAACTCATCTTGGACAGACCGAAATGTAGAAATCGGTCTCACCGATTCGGCCTTGGCCATTGCACATGCGCTTTTCGGTCCAACCGAAACGTGCAAATCGGTGTGACCGAGTTCAAGATTCTGTGAAACCCTAGCAATCTCGGTGCCACCAAACTGTGACTCGGCCCAACCGAGTTCACTAGTTTAGGTTCCAAGTGTTTCTTCGGTATCACCGAGTTTGTCAATTCGGTAGCTCCGAGATCACTTCTGTAGAGAACTAAAACTAAGATTTTTGACTCAATTGTTTTGCAAAACCTTTGTACTTTGTGATGCTCATCTACTCTACCTCGTCTACAACCTATTCACAGGGTCTGCTAACAGTTTACCTGAAGATGTCTAATCAAAGTGACAGTCAGAACAAGTCTGAAGAGCAGGTTCAGTTGAGTGAGGGCACTAGTCCCTCCAGCAGCTATGATGAGGGCAGCAGGAGCACACCTAGTAACTTACCAAAAGCAGCTACCAGGACAAGGAAGAAGAAAACATCAGATCCTGAAGCTGAGGATTATGTGGCTGTTGAGGATGAGGCTACTTCAAGGAAAAACGAGTATGGCACAGCTGCTGCAAGTAAGCCTGAAATGAAGACAAAGGCTCCAGCAAGAAGAGTTCCGATGTCAAAAGCCAGAGCCTCCACTCAAGAAACAATGGAGTTCACTCTTGAACCCAAAGAATGAGGTGAAGGCAAGAAGAGGAAAGAAAGGGTCAAGAAGAACATTGCCAGAGTTATTGGAAAACCATCAATGATGAGAGATGATGATGATGATGAAGAAGAGGATGCTGCAACAGCACCCAAAGCTCAAAAGCTTATGGGAGATGCAATCAGATCAGGGGCTGCTCCATCTAAGCCGAAGTCTTCTCCCAAAGCTCCAGCTCAAAAGTCTGCACCCAAGAGAAGCACCAGGAACTTTCCAGCTGTAGAAAAGAACAAGGCCCCAGTGCCTGAGACTGTTGATGAAGAAGATGATGAAGCCCAAGTGCTAGGGAAGGTCAAACCCAAGATCCCTGACCACAATGATGCACATCTTGTTGCAGAAAATATGAAGATCAGGAAGGATTCATGATTGAGATTGTGGAGATAGTCCGATCCATATGCTGTCAGGAGGAGAACTACTGTGGACTACATGTTCCACACAAAGGAACAACAAGACTTTTATGAGTCTGTCCTGCTTGAGAAGAAGCCCATAGTGTGTGACATGAGATGGGTTGACTGGGAGTACATCAAGGAAAATGAAGATCACTATCCAGGAGTCTATGACAGCTTCAAGGCTTGTGGGGTAGATACATTTGTTGGACAGAAGCTCACCAAGTGGAATGATGAGCTGATCATGCAATTCTATTCTACTGCCCATGTCTATCCAGATGGGAGGATTATATGGATGTCTGAGGGTACTAGGTACCAATCCACAGTAGAAGAATGGGCCAAGTTGATCAATGCCCCTGAGGAACATGAAGATGAATTGGATGTTTATGCCGAGAAGAAGAAAGACCACAACACTATGGCACACATGTACAGAGAGATCCCAGATGATGCTTTAGAGACTCATAAGTTTGGATCTGTCTACTTCTTGTTGTCTGGTTTGCCTACCATCAACTGGATCCTAAGGCACACATTGTTACCCAAGTCAGGTGATCACAAGATGATCATAGGACATGCTATCAATTTGCTACATTTGTTTCATGTGGCTCAAAAGTTCAAAGTCATGAGTCTGATTCTAGAGACAATCAAAAGGACTGCAGCTGATCAGAAGAGAAGTTGTGGGTATGCCCCACAAATTTAGGAGCTCGTCAACTCCAAGATGGGCACAAGCAAATATCTATTGGATAAGGAGCACCTAGCCATATACCCTGAATTCAAGACAACACAATTGTGATGGATGAGAATGAACCATCATCAGTTCAAACAGTAGAGAAGAAAGCCAAAGCTAAAGCTGAGAAAGCTGTAAGAATGCCAACTGTTGAAGAGGCATCTCAAGTGTTCTTGAAATCCAAGCAAGATCAGCTTGGATATCTGATCCAATCCACCTTGAGGATTGAGAAGGGCTTGGCCACCGTGACTCAAAACCAGGATAGCTTGGAGAGGATCATTGAGCAGAAATTCTATGATCTTGATGTCAAAGTAACTGAGATTCAGTCAGCAGTTGAGCAACTTCAGGAGGAAGTGGAGGAGAAGAAGGGAAAGTGTAATTCCCTCGATGCGGCTATATCTCCTACGTGCCGAAGCACGACTTAGAGGCATAACCGCATTGAAAGCAATGTCGCAAGTGAGGTAATCTTCACAACAACCCATGTAATGAATAAGGGAAAAAGGTACATAGTTGGCTTACAATCGCCACTTCACACAATACATGAATAAAACATTACATCATCCAGATACAAACAAGGTCCGACTACGGAACCAAAACAAAAGAAGACTACCCCAAATGCTATAGATCCCCGATCGCCCCAACTGGGCTCCACTACTGATCCACTGGACATGGAACAACACTACAAACAAGGTCTTCATCGGGCTCCTCCTTGAGCTCGGTTGCGTCACCTGCACGATATCATCGGCACCTGCAAACTGGTTTTGGAAGATTTGTGAGTCACGGGGACTCAGCAATCTCACACCCTCGCGATCAAGACTATTTAAGCTTATAGGTAGGGAAAAGGTATGAGGTGGAGCTGCAGCAAGCAACTAGCACATTTGGTGGCTAACATATGCAAATGAGAGAGAGAAGAGAAGGCAAAGCACGGTCGAGAAACTATGATCAAGAAGTGATCCTAGAACAACCTACGTCAAACATAACTCCAACACCATGTTCACTTCCCGGACTCCGCCGGAAAGAGACCATCACGGCTACACACGCTGTTGATGCATTTTAATTAAGTTAAACTTCAGGTTTTCTAAAACCGGACATTAAGAAATTCCCATCTGCCCATAACCGCGGGCATGGCTTTCGAAAGTTCAAATCCTTGCGGGGTGTCCCAACTTAGCCCATCACAAGCTCTCACGGTCAACGAAGGATATTCCTTCTCCCAAGACAATCCGATCAGACTCGGCATCCTGGTTACAAGATATCCTCGACAATGGTAAAACAAGTCCAGTAAGACCGCCCGATGCACCGACATCCTGATAGGAGCTGCACATATCTTGTTCTCAGGGCAACACCGGATGAACACTACGTACAGCTAAAACCAGCCATCAAGTTTCCCCGAGGTGGCGCTGCAAGTGGCTCTGTTTCGGACCAACACTTAGACAAGCACTGGCCTGGGGGGGTTAAAATAAAGATGACCCTTGGGCTGGCCTAACCCAAGGGAAAAAGAGGCTAGGTGGCGAATGGTAAAACCATGGTTGGGCCTTGCTGGAGGAGTTTTATTCAAGGCGAACTGTCAAGGGGTTCGCATTATAACCCAACCGTGTAAGGAATGCAAAGTCCAGGACCATAACACCGATATGACAGAAACTAGGGCGGCAAGAGTGGAACAAAACACCAGGCATAAGGCCGAGCCTTCCACCCTTTACCAAGTATATAGATGCATTAATTAAATAAGAGATATTGTGATATCCCAACAAATATCCATGTTCCAAACATGGAACAAGCTCCAATCTTCACCTGCAACTAACAACGCTAT
The DNA here is from genome assembly GCF_002162155.2 of Triticum dicoccoides. Lineage (NCBI taxonomy): Eukaryota > Viridiplantae > Streptophyta > Magnoliopsida > Poales > Poaceae > Triticum > Triticum dicoccoides. The sequence goes on along the minus strand of NC_041382.1, from coordinate 153,987,150 downwards.
AAGAGGGGCTGAGCAAAGTGGTAACATAGCAAAACAATGGTTTGCTAGGACAAGGGGGGTTAGAGGCTTGGCTTAACAATATGGGAGTCAAGATAAGCAAGTGGTAGGTACCGCGGCATAGGCATAGCAAAAGAGCGAGCAACTAGCAAGCAAAGATAGAAGTGATTTCGAGGGTATGGTCATCTTGCGTGAAATCCCGCAAGGAAGAAGAATGGGTCCATGAGGAAGAAAAACGGACGAAGTCGAACGGATCCTCACAAACGCGTTGTTATCGGAACTAACCCGAAGAAGCAACACCGGAAAGAAAGCAAACAACATGGTAAACAACCATCACATAATCATGGCATGATGCACAATCAAGTATGATGCATGTCCGATTTAATGAAGCATGGCATGGCAAAGTGCACAAACAACACTAAAAATTAAGTGGAGCTCAAAACGAAGCACCACATCAATTATTTAGTTCTCTCTCGTTTAGGTACTCAACAATATTAAATGTTGGTTAACATGGCAAGAGGTGAAGCATAACAAAACTATACCATTTAAACAATTTAAATGGGGCCGGATATAGCAAACAACGAATTCGGTAAATCCCCATATGCATTTAGCAATTTAAAGCAACCAACAATTTTAAACATTCTTGAAGTTGTTATCATGATGCGGATGACATGCAAGTTTTATGCAATATTTATGAATAAGTTGATAAGAGCATATTAAGAAGCATTTGTCATCGTGGCAGAAATGAAAAGGGGTGCCACGGCAACAATAACAAAACGGTGCCACGGCAACGTCCCGGTTTCCGGTAAGTCGGTTGAGATGCCGGTGCAAAAGGAAAAGTGACGGGGGCGTGTCATGCAAGGATGGTGGGGTGCTCCTAGATACCGGGTTCCCACATGACGGCGACAAGGCAAAAGAGGGGCTTCGTGCAACGGATAACTCGGACACGGAGCAACCACGAGCATCTCGTACATCACTCAACATCGTTCAGGACCGTCGTCTCGGTGGTTATACCTTCCAAGGGAGCATTCTCGAGCGGTTCAAGTTCGTAGAGGAAGTAGTTGTTCTCATGACGGTAGCGGAAGTAGGGGGTACACGATGACGGTAGAGGTACTCGCGGCGGTAGTGGTACACGTATTTCGTAGAAGGACTTGACGAATCCGAGTCACTTGGGGTCGACGGTAGTCGTTCACGTTTCGAGGAGGAAGTAGAGGTTCTCGCGATCTCGACGGCGGTAGTTGTTCTGTGCATCGGGCATCAAGGTACTTGTCGTTCTTAGCGATTCCGAAGACGGCGGTAGTGGTTGTTGGTGTTCTGGGGACGGGGGTCCCCAGACTTGCCTGCCTGCGGCCTGCGACGTGGCTCAAGTGGGGGCCCAGCACGGCCCATCTTCATCAGCTCAAGCTCAAGACCCTCGCGTGGGGCCAAGCCTCGCGGGGCGGACTACAAGAAGCTTCCTTAGAGGCAGCCTCGTCAGGCAGGCTTGCGAGGAGGCGGAGAGATCAAGGCAAGGGTACCTCACGAGGAGCCCGTGACGCAAGCCATGATGTTCGAGATCAGGCGGGCGCCGGCCTGCGTAGTGTCCTTGTTTCCCCTTTGGTGCAAAGGGGGCAAGCACATGCCAAGGCATCGGGCAAAGGTTACCATTCCGGTGCAACGAGACCAAGACCAGCAGAGCGGCAGGACGGAGGTCACCGTGGAGCCCAAGACGGTGCCATCACCAGTACTTTTGGCAACCAAAGACCACCTTCGGTCAGGATAACTTGTACTAGATGTTCCCCTTAAAAATGGCCAATTGTTGGCACCCTTCCCGCTCGTTATTTGGGGAGAGGCCCAGGGCCTCTATAAATAGAGCTAGCCACCACAGAGTAGAGGGACGGCTAGAGATCTGGTAGAACCCCAACAGAGAGAGAGAGAGGCGATTGAACTCACCCCAGCAGTTCATTGCACCAGCTCAAGAACACCTCTCGCGAGGTTGTTCTTCCCTTGTACTGTTCATCATCAGCCCCCGAGGCAATCCACCACACCACACACTGGAGTAGGGTATTACACCACAACGATGGCCCGAACCAGTATAAACCTCATGTCCCTTGTGTTGTTCATTGTTTCCAGCCTAGATCACGTGAGGAGATTGGGCGTAGATCGGTAGGGGAGAGATCTCCGCGCGCACCCCAGTGTTCGAACCTCAAGGGTCTGCCGGAACCCGAAATCCGACATTTGGCGCGCCAGGTAGAGGTGCGCCGGAGTCCTCCCTCCTGACGACCCGCTCTCCCCCGACATCGCATCTCGCCCTCATGGCGGACAACGCGCCGCCCGCTCCAGCAGCGAATGCCGACACTGGGGCCAGGGGGCTCCGGTCCTTGGCCCCCGCCTTGCGACAGGTGCAGTGGCCGCGCAAGTTCAGGCCCGAGACGCCGCCGCGCTACGACGGTGCGACGGACCCGATGATTTTCCTGCTGGCGTACGAGGAGGCCGTCCTCAGAGCCGAGGGCGACGACCGGGTGATGGCCAACTGGTTACCCATGGCCCTCACCGGTGTCCCGCGCGCGTGGCTCCTCCACCTGCCGACGGCCTCTGTCACCTCCTGGGAGGAGTTGCGCGACCTCTTCCTCGCTTGTTTCGCCGCACCAGCGCCGCCCGTCGTCGCAGCTCTCCTGGGTGGCTCCCAGGCACCACCCTCGAGCCATCACATCAATCCGTTCACCCGCCGGATCAGCACCGCCTCCAAGCACCGAGAGGCCCCCCGGGCTGGGTGGCGCCCGAGGCCGATCTAACCTTCGACTCGGAGGACCACCCCTTCAACCCCATTGGTTCGGGCGCGCTCCCGATGGTGTGTACCCCCACCATCTGCCAAGTGGCCATCACCAGGACCCTCATCGATGATGGTGCCGGCCTCAACGTGCTCTCGGTGGAGGCCATCAGCCTCCTCCACGTGCCGCTGGAGAGGCTCCAACTCAGCAGGCCCTTCTCGAGCGTCGGAGCCGGTTCCACCGCCTCCATGGGACAGATCCGCCACCAGTGACCTTCGGCACCTGCGACAACTTCCGCACGGAGCTGATCGACTTCGACATCGCCCCCATTGGCCTCCCCTACAATGCTATCCTCGGCTATCCGGCCTTGGCTCGGTTCTTGGCAGCAACTCACCCGGCGCACAACCTCATGAAGATGCCTGGGAGCAGCAGCTTCCTCACCATGTCAGGAGACACAAGGGATGCGCTGCAGGTACTCCAGCTTGTTTTCAGGGCGGCCGCGGTGGCGCAGCCCACTAGCACCGACGCCCTTGAGCCCAAGGGGTTTGTGCCGGCTAAAAAGAAGCAGTTGTTCACCCAAGACAAGGCAGAAACCAAGCAGGTACCAGTCGACGAGGATGGGTCCACTAGCGCCACCTTCACCACAGGGGCCAACCTCGAGCCCGAGCAGGAGAAGGCCCTGATCAGGTTCCTGCGTGCGAACAAGAAGGTGTTCGCGTGGGAACCTGATCAGTTAGCAGGGGTCCCAAGGGAAGTGATTGAGCATCACCTCAACGTGTGCCCCAATGTGCGCCCCGCGAAGCAGAAGGCAAGGCGGCAGTCTACTGAGAAACATGCTTTCATCGTTTAAGAGACCCGGAAGCTAGAGGCGGCAGGAGTTATCCGCGAGGTCCGCTACCCTGATTGGCTGGCTAATCCGATCGTTGTGCCAAAAAGGGAGGAAAGGAGCGCATGTGCGTCGACTTCACCAACCTCAACAAGGCCTGCCCGCAGGATCCATTTCCACTCCCCCACATTGACCAGATAGTCGACTCCACCACAAAGTGTGACCTATGGTGCTTCCTAGATGCCTTCTCGGGCTATCACCAGATCAAGATGGCGGTAGAAGACGTGGAGAAGATGGCTTTCCTGACCCCGTGTGGAGTGTACTGCTATACGTGCATGTCGTTTGGGTTGCGCAACGCAGGCGCGACCTTTCAGCGGCTGATGCACATCGCCTTAGGCCGGCAACTCGGGAGGAACACTGAAGCTTACGTCAATGACATTGTGGTGAAGTCTCGTGAGGCAAGAACCCTGATACAGGACCTGGAAGAAACCTTTGCAAGCCTCAACGAAGTGGACCTACGGCTCAACCCGGAGAAGTGCGTATTTGGAGTCCCCTCAGGAAAGCTCCTGGGTTTCCTCGTATCCACAGGGGCATCGAGGCCAACCCGGAGAAGGTCAAGGTAGTCGAAGACATGAGCCCGCCGAGGACCCTCAGAGAAATGCAGAAGCTCACCGGGCGTGTGACTGCGCTGGGGCGCTTCATCTCCAAGCTGGGGGAACGAGCGCTGCCCTTCTTCAAGCTGACGAAGAAAAAGGGCCCCTTCGAATGGACTGAAGAGGCCGACAAGGCATTCCAAGACCTCAAGAGGTACCTTACCAGCCCACCAGTGATGGTAGCTCCGCGTCCTCGGGAGCCCCTGGTGCTCTACCTTGCGGCCACCGCCTACTCCGCTAGCGCAGCCCTGGTGGCGGTCATGGAGGAGCGCTGTGCCAAGGCCGCGTCGATCGTCCGAACTGAAGCAAAGCAGGGCTAGGAGGGCCTCGCGAAGGCCGCAACCGCAGCCGGAAAGGAACAGCCGCAGCAGGAGAACGCACCCGGAGCAGGAGAGGCCTCTTCAGGCGACCAAGCACTAGGAGCACCGTCGTCTCAAGAGACGCCTCGACCTTTGGAGGACGCAAGCTGCGCCAGCACCCTCAACCTCGTCGGGCATCCCGTGTACTTCGTCAGCACGGTGCTACGGGACGCAAGGGCATGGTATCCCATGCCTCAAAAACTCCTCCTCACGCTACTAGTGGCCTCACGCAAGTTGCGCCACTACTTCCAAGGACATCCCATCAAAGTCGTCTCAGCATACCCCTTGGAAAGAGTGCTTAGGAGCCCCAACACAGCTGGAAGGGTTGCTGAATGGAACATCGAGCTGCAGGCATTTCAGCTAGAATTCAGTACGACCAGAGTCATCAAGGGAGCCGCACTTGCGGATTTCGTGCCAGAATGGGCAGAAGCGCCGGGTCTCGAGGCAGGCGAAGACCGATCACTTTCCCCGGGAAGTGAAGTACCGGATGGCTGGGTCATGTACTTTGATGGGGCGTTCTCCCGACACGGTGCGGGAGCCGGCGCAGTGCTCATATCCCCTAGCCAGGACATACTCTACTACGCCGTACAACTTTTCTTCCAGCACGGAGAAAAGGTCTCCAACAACATAGCGGAGTACGAAGGCCTAATAGCAGGCTCGAAGGCTGCAATTGCCTTAGGGGTGAAGCGCCTCATCATCAAGGGCGATTCGTAGCTCCTCGTCAACTTCTCCAACAAGATATACAAGCCAAAGGACGAGCACATGGAAGCCTACCTCGCTGAGGTTCGCAAGATGGAGAAACAATTCTGGGGGCTGGAGTTGCAGCATGTGCCTCGCGGCACCAATCAGGAGGCTGATGACATTACATAGAGGGCATCTAGGCGGCTGTCTCAGGAGCCTGGCGACTTCGAGGAGCGGCTCTTCAAACCCTCGGCGGTGTTGTCACTATCGAGCACGACGCAACCAAGGGAGGAGCTCCCTCAGCCGCCTGCCTCAGGAGCCCAGGTCTGCGGCCCAGCCTTAGGGGCACACATGCTCCTGGCGTTAGAGCCTCAGGAAGGGTGTTGGATCCCAGAGCTCAAGAACTACCTGATGCAAGGGACTCCGCCGGAGAATGAGGAGGAAGTGGAGCGTGTGGCGCGGCAGGCCATGGCTTATTGCATCAGGGATGGAGAGCTCTATAGGAAGCGACCAAATGACGTGTCCCTACGTTGCATCTCCCGAGAGCAAGGGAAGGAGCTACTGGCGGACATACACGACGGAGACTGCGGGCACCACACGTCATCACGGACCCTCGTCGGCAAGGTGTTCTGTAGTGGATTCTATTGGCCCACAGCGCTCAACGACGCCATTGAGCTTGTGAAGGCTTGCGAGGCCTGCCAGTTTCACGCTAAGCAGATCCATCAGCCTGCGGGGGGTCTACAGACTATACCCCTCTCATGGCCGTTCGTAGTTTGGGGGCTGGACATTCTGGGCCCGTTTCCTCGGGCGCTAGGGGGCTATCGCTACCTCTACGTTGTCGTGGACAAATTCACCAAGTGGGCCGAGGTGGAAGCCGTCCGCACAATCCCGGCAGGCTCAGCGGTCAAATTCATCAAGGGCCTCGCGAGCCGATTTGGGGTGCCCAACCGCATCATCACTGACAATGGTTCGCAATTCACAAGTAATCTCTTCAAAACATATTGTGCTAACCTTGGAACGCAGATATGCTACACTTCGGTAGCACACCCCCGGAGCAACGGCCAGGCCGAGCGGGCCAACGCGAAGGTCCTGAGGGGCCTCAAAGCCAGGACCTTCAAGAATAAGTTGGAAGCCAGCGGTAGGGGCTGGTACGATGAGCTCCAGTCCGTGTTGTGGTCAATCCGCACAACTGCGACCAAGCCGACTGGCGAGACCCCGTTCTTCCTCGTCTACAGAGCAGAGGCTATTCTCCCTCATGAGGTCAGGCGTCGCTCCGCACGGGTCCTCGCGTTCGACGAGAGGCAGCAGGACGCCATGCGGGGGACGGATCTCGTGCCGGGGGAGGAACACCGTCGAGAAGCCGCGCTGCAAGCGGCAAGGTATCAACAGGCGCTGCGATGATACCACTGCCGCAACATCCGCCCCAGAACTCGTGAGGTAGGGGATCTCGTGCTCAGACGGGTTCTCTCCAGGGAGGGGCTGCACAAGCTCTCTCCCATGTGGGAGGGCCCATTCAAGGTTGTTCATGTTTCTAGGCCTGGTTCCACGCGCTTGGAGACCCTGGAGGGGGTATCCGTCCAGAACGCGTGGAACATTCGACATCTCTGGAGGTTCTATCCCTGAGCGAGGTCTAGCGCCTAGGAAAGGCCCGGTGCCTGTGAAGAAGGCGAATGCCTATGAAGCTGCTGCGATTTGGGAAAGGCCCGGTGCCTGTGAAGAAGGCGAATGCCTGTGAAGCTGCTGCGATTTGGGAAAGGCCCGGTGCCTGTGAAGAAGGCGAATGCCTGTGAAGCTGCTGCGTTTTGGGAAAGGCCCGGTGCCTGTGAAGAAGGCAAATGCCTGTGAAGCTCGCTGCCTGTGACACTCTCACATAATAATGAGTGGGGTTGTACATGCCCCGGAGTCTCCGGAGTGCCGCCCTCGGGCCTCGGGGGCTCCCACCCACGCCCAGTGGCAGCACTTAGCTCCGCGCTGGTGAGAAGACGTCGAAGACTAGAATAGGTGCCGGACACGGCTTTCCCATTTGCTTTCTGCAGTTGGCTTGTTTATTCCCGTTTGAAGTTTTATTGGAGTTGCTGCGTTCCTGGCTTGTGACTCTTTGTCTTTCTCGCTCGCTTGCTAATAACCCACAAGTATAGGGGATTGCAACAGTTTTCGATAAGTAATAGTGTTGAACCCAACGAGGAGCTAAAGGTAGAACAAATATTCCCTCAAGTTCTATTGACCACCGATACAACTCTACGCACGCTTGACGTTCGCTTTACCTAGAACAAGTATGAAACTAGAAGTACTTTGTAGGTGTTGTTGGATAGGTTTGCAGGATAATAAAGAGCATGTAAATAAAAAGTAGGGGCTGTTTAGATTAAGAAACAATAAAGTAAATATAGCAAGTGTGGAAAAGTGGTGATAGGAGTTGCGAAATTGCCCCTAAGCAATTGACTACTTTACTAGACCGATAGCAAGTATTATGTGGGAGAGGCCACCGCTAGCATGTCATCCCTGACTTGGAATTCTATGCACTTATGATTGGAACTATTAGCAAGCATCCGCAACTACTAATGTTCATTAAGGTAAAACCCAACCATAGCATTAAGATATATTGGTCCCCCTTCAATCCTGTATGCATCAATTTCTATGCTAGGTTGAAGCTTCTGTCACTCTTGCCCTCCAATACATAGTCCTATCAACATACAAACTAACCCTAGGGTGTGATCCATGCGCGCAATCATATGATGGGCACCAAAGGACAACAACATAACCACAAGCAAGTTAAATCAATCATAGCAATTCATCAACCACCGATAGGACAACGAAAATCTACTCAGACATCACAGGATGGCAACACATCATTGGATAATAATATGAAGCATAAAGCACCATGTTCAAGTAGAGGGTACAACGGGTTGCGGGAGAGTGGACCGCTGTAGATAGAGGGGGGAAGGTGATGGAGATGTTGGTGAAGATGGCGGAGGTGTTGGTGTAGATCGCGGTGATGATGATGATGGCCACGGCAGCGTTCCGGCACCACCGGAAGAGAAGGGGAGAGGGGGCCCCTTCGTCTTCTTCTTCCTTGACCTCCTCCCTAGATGGGAGAAGGGTTTCCCCTCTGGTCCTTGGCCTCCATGGCATGGGAGGGGCGAGAGCCCCTCCGAGATTGGATCTATCTCTCTGTTTCTCTCTGGTTCTGCGTTCTGTTCTGGCTCTGTTTCACCGTTTCATATATATATGGAGATCCGTAACTCCGATTGGCCTGAAACATTCACCGTGATTTTTTTTCCAAATATTAGCTTTCTTGCGGCAAAATAAGAGCGTCAACCGCCTTACGGTGGGCTCACGAGGGTAGGGGCGCGCCCTAAGGGGGGTGCCCCCCTGCCTCGTGACCACCTCGGGCACTGGTTCGCGTTGATTTTCCTTCCGAATTTTCCATATTTTCCAAAAATAAGCTCCGTCCGTTTTTATCCCGTTTGGACTCCATTTGATATGGATATTCTGCGAAACCAAAAACATGCAACAAACAGGAACTGGTACTGGGCACTGGATCAATATGTTAGTCCCAAAAATAATATAAAAAGTTGCCAAAAAGTATAGGAAAGTTGAATAATATTGGCATGGAACAATCAAAAATTATAGATACGACGAAGACGTATCAGCATCCCCAAGCTTAATTCCTGCTCGTCCTTGAGTAGGTAAATGATAAAAAAGATGATTTTTGATGTGGAATGCTACCTAGCATAATCTTGATACATATCTAATCATGGCATGAATATTAAGACACGAGTGATTCAAAGCAATAGTCTATCATTTGACATAAAAACAATAATACTTCAAGCATACTAATAAAGCAATCATGTCTTTTCAAAATAACATGGCCAAAGAAAGTTATCCCTACAAAATCATATAGTCTGGCTATGCTCCACCTTCACCACACAAAATATTCAAATCATGCACAACCTCGATGACAAGCCAAGCAATTGTTTCATACTTTTGACGTTCTCAAACCTTTTCAACTTTCACGCAATACATGAGTGTGAGCCATGGACATAGCACTATAGGTGGAATAGAATATGATGGTGGAGGAGACAAAAAGGAGAGGATAGTCTCACATCAACCAGGCGTATCAATGGGCTATGGAGATGCCCATCAATAGATACCAATGTGAGTGAGTAGGGATTGCCATGCAACGGATGCACTAGAGCTATAAGTGTATGAAAGCTCTAACTAAAACTAAGTGTGTGTGCATCCAACTTGCTTGCTCATGAAGACCTCGGGAATTTGAGGAAGCCCATCATCGGGATATACAAGCCAAGTTCTATAATGAAAATTCCCACTAGTATATGAAAGTGATAATTCAAGACACTCTCTATATGAAGAACATGGTGCTACTTTGAAGCACAAGTGTGGAAAAAGGATAGTAGCACTGCCCCTTCTCTCTTTTTCTCTCATTTTTTTAGTTTTTTTTTTGGTGGGATTCTTTGGCCTCTTTTATTTTTTTTATTTGGGCTTCTTTGGCCTCTTTTATTTTTTTGTAAAGTCCGGAGTCTCATCCCGACTTATGGGGGAATCATGGTCTCCATCATCCTTTCCTCACTGGGGCAATGCTCTAATAATGATGATCATCACACTTTTATTTACTTAGAACTCAATATTACAACTCGATATCTAGAACAAGATATGACTCTATATGAATGCCTCCGGCAGTGTACCGGGATGTGCAATGATCTAGCGTAGCAATGACATCAAAAAATGGACAAGCCATGAAAACATCATGCTAGCTATCTTACGATCATGCAAAGCAATATGACAATGAATGCTCAAGTCATGTATATGATGATGATGGAAGTTGCATGGCAATATATCTCGGAATGGCTATGGAAATGCCATGATAGGTAGGTATGGTGGCTGTTTTGACGAAGGTATATGCTAGGTTTATGGTACCGGCGAAAGTTGCGCGATACTAGAGAGGCTAGCAATGGTGGAAGGGTGAGAGTGCGTATAATCCATGGACTCAACATTAGTCATAAAGAACTCACATACTTATTGCAAAAATCTATTAGTCATCGAAACAAAGTACTACGCGCATGCTCCTAGGGGGATAGATTGGTAGGAAAAGACCATCGCTCGTCCCCGACCGCCACTCATAAGGAAGACAATCAATAAATAAATCATGCTCCGACTTCGTTACATAACGGTTCACCATACGTTCATGCTACGGGAATCACAAACCTTAACACAAGTATTTCTACAATCCAGAACTACCTACTAGCATGACTCTAATATCACCATCTTTATATCGCAAAACTATTGCAAGGAATCAAACATATCATATTTAGCGATCTACAAGTTTGATGTAGGATTTTATGACCAACCATGTGAATGACCAATTCCTGTCATCTCTCTAAATAGATATAAGTGAAGCAAGCGAGTTTAATTCTTTCTACAAAAGATATGCCCGTGCTCTAACAAATATAAGTGAAGCAAAAGAGCATTCTACAAATGGTGGTTGTCTATGTAAAGAGAAACAGGCAATCCAAACTTCAAATGATATAAGTGAAGCACATGAAGCATTCTATAAAGCCATACTCAAAAGATATAAGTGAAGTGCAAAGAGAATTCTATAAATCAACCAAGTACTATCTCATACCAGCATGGTGCATAAAAAGAAAAATAAAAACCTAAATGCAAAATACGCTCCAAGATTGCACATATCGCATGAACGAAACGAATCCGAAAACATACCGATACTTATTCAAGAAAGAGGGGATGCCTCCCCAGCATCCCCAAGCTTAGACGCTTGAGTCTCCTTGAATATTTACTTGGGGTGCCCCGGGCATCCCCAAGCTTGAGCTCTTGCCTCTCTTCCTTCTTCTCACATCGAGACCTTCTCAATCATCGAACACTTCATCCACACAAAACTTCAACAGAAAACTCGGCAAGATCCGTTAGTATAATAAAGCAAATCACTACTCTAAGTACTCTTCCAAACCAATTCATATTTTGTTTTTGCATTGTGTCTACTGTAATATAACTTTTTCATGGCTTAATCCACTGATATAAATTGATAGTTTCATCAAAACAAGCAGCCTATGCATCAAAAACAGAATCTATCTAAAACAGAACAGTATGTAATAATTTTAACATTCACCATACTGCTGGTACATGAAAAATTCTACCAAAATTAGGAAAAATAAACAATTTGTACAGGAAGACAGTGCAAAAAGAATCAGAACCATTTGACGTTCCAGCTAAAAATGTAAAATAGCGAACTACAGCAAAGTTTCTGTCCTGCACCGTACAAACCATCAAGCAAATGTAAACATCCTAAAGGCAAACCTTGGCACATTATTTTTATAATACAATGGAATTGTACAAAGGGATAATTATTTTTGTTGAAAAGTTTCTGTAATCAAGCTTCACAAAGTTGCCGTGAGCATTGAGGGAGTCCTGGATTAGGGGGTGTTCGGATAGCCGAACTATACCTTCAGCCGGACTCCCGGACTATGAAGATACAAGATTGAAGACTCCGTCCCGTGTCCGGAAGGGACTTCCCTTGGCGTGGAAGGCAAGCTTGGCGATACGGATATGAAGATCTCCTACCATTGTAACCGACCCTATGTAACCATAACCCTCTCCGGTGACTATATAAACCGGAGGGTTTTAGTCCGTAGGACAACATACACATCAACAATCATACCATAGGCTAGCTTCTAGGGTTTAGCCTCTCTGATCTCGTGGTAGATCTACTCTTGTACTACCCATATCATCAATATTAATCAAGCAGGACGTAGGGTTTTACCTCCATCGAGAGGGCCCGAACCTGGGTAAAACTTTGTGTCCCTTGCCTCTTGTTACCATCCGGCCTAGACGCACAGTTCAGGACCCCCTACCCGAGATCCGCCGGTTTTGACACCAACATTGGTGCTTTCATTGAGAGTTCCTCTGTGCCGTCGCCGTCAGGCTCGATGGCTCCTACGATCATCAATGGCGATGCAGTCCAGGGTGAGACCTTCCTTCCCGGACAGATCTTCGTCTTTGGCGGCTTCGCACTGCGGGCCAATTCACTTGGCCATCTAGAGCAGATCGAAAGCTACGCCCCTGGCCGTCAGGTTAGATTCGGAAATTTAAACTACACGGCTGACATCCGCAGGGACTTGATCTTCGATGGACTTGAACCACCGCCGAGCGCGCCGCATTGTCACGACGAGCATGATCTAGCTCTGCCGCCGAACGGTGCCTTGGAGGCCGCACCCACATCGGCTCCGACCCTTAGTTCGGAGCCAACCGTGCCGATCGAGGATGGGCGGTTGGACACCACCTTGGGGGTTGTGATCCCGACGGCGGTTGAGCCGATCACCAGCCCCGTACTCTGCGAGACTCGTGACTCCATGGAGCCGAATTCTTCTCCGGACTCCGAACCCTCCGCGCCCCTGCCGATCAAATCCGATTGGGCGCCGATCATGGAGTTCACGGCCGCGAACGTCTTTCAGCACTCGCCTTTCAGCGATATCCTGAAGTCACTGAAGTCTCTCTCTTTATCAGGAGAGCCCTGGCCGGACTACGGTCAGCAAGGTTGGGGTACGGACGATGAAGAAATTCAAAGCCCACCCACCACCCACTTTGTAGACACTTTCGATGACTTAACCGACATGCTCGACTTCGACTTCGAAGACATCGACGGTATGGACGCCGATGAAGGAGATGATGAAGAACCAGCGCCTACCAGGCCCTGGAAAGCCACCTTGTCATATGACATATACATGGTGGACACCCCAAAAGAGGGAGAGGGCGATGGAACAGCGGAGGATGACCCCTCCAAGAAACAGCCCAAGCGCCGGCGTCAGCGGCGCCGCTCAAAATGCCACCAACACAAAAACGGTGATTCCAGCACGGGAGATAATAATACTCCGGAGAGTGCCGAAGAAAACCCCCTCCAGCAAGGTTTAGCACAGGAGGATCGAGAAACCAGCCCTCATGAGAGAGCGGCAGACAGAGAGGTCAAGGATGATAATTATATGCCTCCCTCCGAAGACGAGGCAAGCCTCGACGACGACGAATTCGTCGTGCCAGAGGATCCCGCTGAGCAAAAGCGTTTCCAACGCAGGCTTATGGCCACCTCAAGAAGCCTCAAGAAAAAACAGCAACAACTCCGAGCTGATCAAGATTTGCTGGTTGACAGATGGACCGAAGTCCTTGCGGCCAAAGAGCATAAACTCGAGCGCCCCTCCAAGAGTTACCCAAAGCGCAGGTTGGTACCCCAATTAGAGGAGGAAGCACTTGATGCGGCCGAACAGCCACCTCATGGCCGCGACAGAGAGGCCTCCCGGCCCTCCACTCAAGCCGCACCCTGTACCAAGGCACAGGAATATGTGCCGGACTTACGAGACATGTTGGAGGACAAGGCAAGGCAAACACGATCGATCTACAGATCGCGTGGGCACCCCACGGCTCGAGACGGTAACCGTCACGCCGGCCACAAATTCGGCAGGGCCGAAAACAACAGACAAAACTCATTGGAGCTACGTCATGATATCGCCCAGTACAGAGGCGCCGCACACCCACTGTGCTTTACAGACGAAATAATGGATCATCAAATCCCCGAGGGTTTCAAACCCGTAAACATTGAATCATATGATGGCACAACAGACCCTGCGGTATGGATCGAGGATTATCTCCTTCATATCCACATGGCCCGCGGCGACGATTTTCACGCCATCAAATACTTCCCACTCAAGCTTAAAGGACCAGCTCGACATTGGCTCAACAGCTTGCCAACAGGATCAATCAGTTGTTGGGAGGACCTGGAAGCCGCATTCCTCGACAATTTCCAGTGCACTTATGTGCGACCCCCAGACGCCGATGACCTAAGTCATGTAATTCAGCAGCCAGAGGAATCGGCCAGGAAATTCTGGACACGGTTCCTAACAAAGAAAAATCAAATAGTCGACTGTCCGGACGCTGAGGCCCTAGCAGCCTTCAAGCACAATATCCGTGACGAGTGGCTGGCCCGGCACCTTGGACAGGAAAAGCCGAAATCTATGGCAGCACTCACGACACTCATGACCCACTTTTGCACGGGAGAAGACAGCTGGCTTGCTCGCAGCAACAATATGACCAAGAACCCTGGTAGTTCGGACACCAGGGACATTAGTGGCAGGTCGCATCGCAACAAGCAGAAGCGCCGCATTAACGGCGACAATGCTGATAATACGGCAGTTAATGCCGGATTCAGAGGTTCTAAATCCGGTCAGCAGAAAAAGCCATTCAAAAGGAATCCTAGGGGCCCGTCCAGCTTGGACCGAATACTCGACCGCTTGTGCCAAATACATGGCACCCCCGAAAAGCCGGCCAATCACACCAACAGGGATTGTTGGGTGTTCAAGCAGGAAGGCAAGTTAAGCACCGAGAATGAAGACAAGGGGCCGCATAGCAATGACGACGAGGAGCCCCGGCCGCCGAACAACAATGGATAGAAGGGTTTTCCCCCACAAGTGCGGACGGTGAACATGATATACGCCACCCACGTCCCCAAAAGGGAGCGGAAGCGCGCGTTAAGGGACGTATATGCGGTAGAGCCAGTCGCCCCAAAGTTCACCCCATGGTCCTCCTGCCCGATCACCTTTGATCGAAGAGACCATCCCACTAGCATCCGTCATGGCGGATTTGCCGCATTGGTTCTAGACCCAATTATTGATGGATTTCATCTCACTAGAGTCCTCATGGACGGCGGCAGCAGCCTGAACCTGCTTTACCAGGATACAGTGCGAAAAATGGGCATCGATCCCTTGAGGATTAAGCCCACCAAAACGACCTTTAAAGGCTTAATACTAGGTGTAGAGGCCAACTGTACAGGCCCAGTCACACTTGAAGTGGTCTTCGGATCCCCGGATAATTTCCGAAGCGAGGAATTGATCTTCGACATAGTCCCATTCCGCAGTGGCTATCATGCACTGCTCGGACGAACCGCATTCACCAAATTCAATGCGGTACCTCACTACGCATACCTTAAGCTCAAGATGCCAGGCCCTCGTGGAGTAATTACGGTCAATGGAAACACCGAACGCTCCCTCCGAACGGAGGAGCACACGGTGGCCCTTGCAGCGGAAGTACAAAGCAGCCTCTCCAGGCAGTTCTCCAGTCCGGCCACTAAACGACTAGACACCGTCAAGCGCGCCCGGAGTAACCTACAACAAGACCGCCTGGCACGATCCGAGCAGGCGTAGCAATGTGGCCCCAACTCCAACCCTCGCAAAAAGGCGACGCTAGTACTTCACGTACATAACTACGCTCTAGAGATACCATGGGCACAGGGGGAGGGGCACCATCACGGCACGCCCAATACACGGCTTAAACCGTACCAGGGGCTGCCGATTTTTTAAATTTCTCTTACTTTCAGGACTTCATCCTTCGGAAGGCCTGTTCGGCAGTTCAATTGCCGCACAAACGATGCAAGAACCAGGGAAGCAGGCAAGCCACGCCACACTACGGAACTCCCAGGTGGTCTCTATCACGAGCAGTATACCCGTTCCGCATACTATTCCACAGCTTGCCCCTGGAGAAGACATGATAAATAGTCCAACTTTTCGTTTATCGCATTAATTCTATCGTTCTGCTTTGATCGCAACTATCTTTAATATACAATGCATAGCTTTTGTCTATTTTTTGCATTATCTTTTTATAAATAAATGTTCCTTAACGACATGTTGCACCCATACAACTTGGTACGGCCAAAATACGCCAGGGGCTTTTAGCACCCCTCAATATGGTGTCAGAAGTCTGAACACTTTCACAAGTGCGGCACCCCGAACTTATAGCACTATATGCATCGGCTCCGAATCATGTCTTGGGTCAATAGTTGGGTTAGCCCGGCTCCTATGTTTTGGTGCCTTACGTTCCGCTATATCGTCTACGGTAGCACTAGGAGAACCACTGCGATTGTGCCCCAGTTGAGCTGGGCCGAGCACCTCAGTGGAGAAAGCTAAAAATGACTGTCATGATGAAGCGAGGGCTGGTCGCTGTACGAGAGGTTTTTTCGAGTCCCTAAAGACTTATGCCGCCTAGGGCGAGGAGTCAGCTCTGTCCGGCCAAGGCGTGGATAGCGCCTCGAACTCGGTCTTCTGAATACTAGGGGCTTTGCCGAAATTTAAAATTATAGAATTCTATGGCTAAGTGAGAGTGTTCACGCATTATAGTCCGATTGCCTCGTTCGTTGGGCTGAGCGCCTCCCTCGAAAGACCCAAATATGGGAAAAAGAGCGCCCAGGTTTATCCCCAAACACCCCAGCACTAGCGGCAAGGGGGCATAAGCCGACGAATCGCCCTCTCTCAGTATTGATAAACAGCCGCACAGAAGGTAATATTTTAAATTCAAGCAGCATTGCTCAGCGCATATGAACAAGTTTTCAGCGCACAGGACAAACACGAGCGAGTTTTACTCAAAAATTACATCCCTAGTACATTCATACGCCACAAGGCGGGCACCCTTCAGAACATCCTTATAGTAATTTTTGGGCTTGCGATGCTCTTTCCCCGCTGGAGGCCCGTCCTTCACAAGCTTCTCCGCATCCAGCCTGCCCCAGTGCACCTTAGCATGGGCAAAGGCCCTACGGGCACCTTCAATATAGACGGAGTGCTTGATGACTTCGAGCCTTGGACAGGCCTCCACCAGCCGCCGCACCAACCCGAAATAGCTCCCAGGCAGAGCCTCTCCAGGCCATAGCCGAACTAGGAGGCCCTTCATGGCCTGTTCGGCCGCCTTGTGGAGCTCGACCAGTTGCTTCAGCTGGTCGCTCAGGGGCATGGGGTGTCCGGCCTCAGCATACCGAGACCAGAACACCTTCTCCGTCGAGCTGCCCTCCTCGGCTCGATAGAATGCGGCGACATCGGATACACTCTGGGGAAGATCTGCAAATGCCCCTGGAGAGCTCCGGATTCGGGTAAGTATCAAGTAACTCACATTTATGTGTTTACTTTGCATATAGAATGCCTTACCCGCCGCTATTTTCTTCACCTCATCCAACTCCTGGAGGGTCTTCTGGGATTTGGCCTTGGCAGACTTGGCATTTCCAATAGCCGCCGCGACCTCGGACACTCGCGTCTTCGAGTCAAGCTCCAAACTCTCATGTTTCTTCATGAGAACCTAGAGCTCTTGCCGCACCTTGCGAACCTCGGCCTCATACCTCTCCCGCTCGGTGAGCTCCGCGGCCGCACTCTTCTCGGCCTCGAGCAGTGCTTGCTTAAGGGTCGCCACCTCAGATGTGGCCCCTACAATAGCCATGTTAATCCTGTCATTTCTTGCAATTGCACCTTTTTTATATACATATTCAACCAAGGTATTTCTTACCTTCCTTCTCCTCGAGCTGCTTCTTGGCACGCCCGAGCTCTCGCTCGGACTTCTCGAGGCTCTGCTTCAGCGTGTCCACTTCTGCAGTGAGTACGACGGACGCTAGCAGAGAAGCTTGCACACGCATATTGACTCCTTTTGTTAGACTCCCTGCGAATTTTTTGATCCTCTATTCGGCTTTTCTTCCCGAACGCCCAACAGAGCATCAGGGGCTACTGTCTATGCGGTAATATCATTTACACATTATTTACTTACCTCAAAGCCTGTCAAAAGGCTAGTACAAGCTTCAGTCAGTCCGCTCTTGGCGGACTGAACCTTCTGGACCACCGCACTCATAATAGCGCGGTGCTCCTCGTAGATGGAGGCGCCTTGGAGCGCCTCCAACATATTGTCCGGCGCCTCCGGGTGGACGGGGGTCGCTAGCACGGTGGACTTGCTCCTCTTGGAAGGAGGTCCCCCACCGGACTCCGGAACCCTTGAAGGATCCGGAGGGTTCTCCGACCTAGAGCCAGACTTGGAGCCCTGGGGGGTTTCATCCCCTTTATTCCTGTAGTCCGGAGGTCGCCTTACGGCGCCTCCGGGACCACCTCCTCCCTGCTTGGAACCTGTTGGGACAACACCTCGGTGTCGTCCATAGGGCGGGGGGAGGAAGCCGTCGGAAGCGAGTTCACATCCGACAAGTCCAGTGAGCCGCTCGACGACGCGTCGAGCCGGTCTTTGGGTGGGCTGCATAAGCATATTCGACATAAGGGAAAGTTGTGCAATAAACGAATACTATGAATTACTTCGGTATCCGGATACTTACGATTTTGCCAGGGGCTTGGCCCTGGGCTGCCACTCCTCTTCGCCGTCGTCGGCGTCGTTGGAGTAGTCCGGAGGAAGGGTTTTCCCCTGCTTGGACCCTCCGGCCTCCTTAGAGAGGGCGGCCTTCCTTTTCTTCTCTCCTTGTGCTAGAGGGGGAGAGGTCTCTTCTTCTTCCTCCTCGTCTTCACGAGAGGAAGGCGCTTCGGGACCGTCAGATGATGAATCCGACACCTCCTAGCGTCGGGCACTCTTTCGAGTCCCCGTGGCCCTTTTCGTGGCCTTCTTCTCCGGCACCACATAGGGCGCCAGAACCAGCAGCTTCGCCAAGCGAGCGTCCGCTGGGCCTTCGGGCAAAGGAGCCGGACAGTTGATCTGTCCGGACGTCACCTCCCAATCCTGTCAAAGATAAGGGAGCTTAGATCCCGCATAGAGTCAAACTATGAAAAACTGATACCTTGTAAAAGGACAAAAACAGCTTACCACATGAGCGTGATGCTGAGTACTGAATCCGTGATCCTCGGTAGTGGATGCGGGAGCCTCGGTGCCTTTGAAAAGCATCCTCCAGGCATCTTCATACATCGTGTCAAAGAGCCTGTTTAGAGTTCGATGCTGCGCCGGGTCGAACTCCCACAAGTTGAAGGCCCATCGTTGACACGGGAGGATCTTGTGGATGAGCATAACCTAGACTACGTTGACAAGCTTGAGCTTCTTGTCCACCCAGGTTCGGATGCATGTTTGGAGTCCGGTCAGGTCTCCTTTTTTACCCCAAGACAGGCCTGTCTCCTTCCAGGAGGTGAGCCGCGTAGGGGGGCTGGATCGAAACTCAGGGGGTGCGACCCATTCGGCGTCGCGCGACTCGGTGACGTAAAACCACCATGATTGCCGCCCCTTCAGGGTCTCCACAAAGGAGCCCTCGAGCCACAGGACGTTGGCCATCTTTCCAACCATGGCACTGCCGCACTCCGCCTGGCTGCCGCGCACCACCTTTGGCTTGACGTTGAAAGTCTTAAGCCATAGGCCGAAATGGGGGCGGATGCGGAGGAATGCCTCGCACACAACGATAAACGCTGAGATGTTGAGGACGAAGTTCGGGGCCAGATCGTGGAAATCCAGGCTGTAGTAGAACATGAGCCCCCGGACAAATAGATGCAGAGGGAAGCCCAGTCCGCGAGGAAATGGGGGAGGAATACCACCCTCTCATGGGGCCTAGGAGTGGGGATGAGCTGCCCCTTTTCGGGAAGCCGGTGCGCGATGTCACTAGCCAGATATCCGGCCTTCCTCAGCTTTTTGATGTGTCCCTCCGTGACGGAGGAGACCATCCACTTGCCTCCCGCTCCAGACATGATTGGAGAAGGTTGAGGTGGTAGTGCGGACTTGGGCGCTGGAGCTCGAGTGCGCAAGAATGGATAGGCAAAGGAGGAAGAAGGCGTGGGTGAAAAGGTGGATCCTTATTCCCTTATATGGGTGGACGCAACTACATGTCCCCACCAGCCTGGTAAAACTCGCTTATCTCCAAGCACTGTAATCAAAGGCGCGGTTGGGTTACCCACGTCCGTATTGATGAGAATCCCGGAATAAGGGGACATGATCTCTGCTTTGACAAGACGTGCCAAGGAAACCGCCTCGCATAACGCGCTGAGGTGGGATAATGAAATGACTCGGATAAAGGCTTGGCCGTGGTGTGTCACGCTACGGAATACGCCAGCAGATTAGATTTGTGTAAATATTATTCTCTCTATGGCAATATGTGGAAACTTATTTTGCACATCCAGACACTATCTTTGTGTTCAAAATCTTCTATGAAGTACTTGGAGGAGGAACCCGCCTTGCAATGCCGAAGACAAACTGCGCGCCGGACTCGTCGTCATTGAATCCTGGTTCAGGGGCTACTGAGGGAGTCCTGGATTAGGGGGTGTTCGGATAGCCGAACTATACCTTCAGCCGGACTCCCGGACTATGAAGATACAAGATTGAAGACTCCTTCCCGTGTCCGGAAGGGACTTTCCTTGGCGTGTAAGGCAAGCTTTGTGATATGGATATGAAGATCTCCTACCATTGTAACCGACTCTATGTAACCCTAACCCTATCCGGTGTCTATATAAACCGGAGGGTTTTAGTCCGTAGGACAACATACACATCAACAATCATACCATAGGCTAGCTTCTAGGGTTTAGCCTCTCTGATCTCGTGGTAGATCTACTCTTGTACTACCCATATCATCAATATTAATCAAGCAGGACGTAGGGTTTTACCTCCATCGAGAGGGCCCGAACCTGGGTAAAACTTCGTGTCCCTTGCCTCCTGTTACCATCCGGCCTAGACGCACAGTTCGGGACCCCCTACCCGAGATCCGCCGGTTTTGACACCGACAAGCATGAACAAATTTCAAGGAGCTCTCCCACTTCAACAGTGCTTGTCTTTCTCACTTTCGCTTTTCTTTTTGAAAAGTTTTGGGTTCCCCTGTTTATTTTTGTTGTTTTTAAACTATATGAACGAACTAAACAGAAATAAATGACTCTCTAAAACTTCCGTGTTGTCTCCCTGGTAGCGCTTTCTTTAAAGCCATTAAGCTAGGCATATAGTGCTCAAGTAGTGAATCCACCTGGATCCCAAGGTATATCAAGGCCAATTTTAATTAACAATGATTTGTAATTTAGTAGTGAGCACAAAGCAACATATATCAAGCAATGACGAAGTCTAACTCTCTTCCTATGCATTGGCATGTCATAAAAGAACAATTCATGCACACCTAGTAAAGGCCAATGCATAGTATAAACAGTTTCTTGCAATTTTATCATGTTGGAAACATAGAGAGGTGGAGATATAGTTCCTATCTCATAATAATTGCAAGTAGGAGCAGCAAGCACATGCATATTATATTTATTGAAATCATCATGTGCAACGGAAAAAGGTAACCCCTCAATATAATCCTTAATAAGTGCATACTTCTCCGATATAGTATAATCGGGAGAATTCAAAAAGATAATAGGACTATCATGCGTGGGTGCAATAGCAACAATTTCATGTTTAACATAAGGAACTATAGCAAGTTCATCTCCATAAGCATAATTCATATTGGCATCTTGGCCATAAGCATAGCAAGCATCATCAAAAAGGGATATTTCAAGAGAATCAATGGGATCATAACAGTCATCATAGCAATCATCCTTCGGTAAGCATGAAGGGGAATTAAACAATGTATGAGTTTAATAGTTACTCCCATTAGAAGGTGGGCACGGGTGATCAATCCGCTCTTCCTCATTTTGTTCTTCGCTCTCCTCCTCATCTTTTTCATCCAATGAGCTCACAGTGTCATCAACTTCTTCTTCCATAGATTCCTGCAAAATATTAGTCTCTTCTTGGAGAGCGGAGTAGTCCTCAATATATAGTTTAACATAGGTATTAGAAGCATAATTATCATAGCAATATTTAAGTATAGCAAAATTTTCAAATTTGTGAAAAGTAGCATCATACTTTTCAATCAAAGAAGCAATTTCATAAGCACCCTCAAAAGCAACAAATTCTTCAATTTGTTGAACATCATAGTAACTATAAACACCTTTATCATAAGAAGATAAGATTCCATTATCAATAAACTCACATCGGTAGGGAAGGTGTTTCTTAGGGTTTTCAGAACAACAAGTAAAATCATATAATTCACATAAATTCCAAGCATAGCATTGCAAACATTGAATTTGACTCCATAATAATTTCCCTTTTTCAGATATAAGGTGTCGCACATAACAAGCATGCTCATCTAAAGATTTTCCCTCAACTAAGATAGTTGGGGTTTCGGCATGAGCACAAAGGGATCGAAGATGATCCAAGTAATAAGCTTCAGCAGTGCGATAGATTTTGATTGGTTCTTCAACCATTGGTTCACTAGGTACAACTAATTTTTTTGGTATTTTGTGTTTCCTA
Organism: Triticum dicoccoides; assembly: GCF_002162155.2. NCBI lineage: Eukaryota > Viridiplantae > Streptophyta > Magnoliopsida > Poales > Poaceae > Triticum > Triticum dicoccoides. The sequence goes on along the minus strand of NC_041382.1, from coordinate 153,964,823 downwards.
CCCATAACTAAAGGTAGAAAACAACTAAGAACAGCAAATAAAAATTACTTAGTGATAAAGCAAACAAGCATACACGAGAATATTCACCCCACGCTATTGCTCCCCGACAACGGCGCCAGAAAAAGGTCTTGATAACCCACAAGTATAGGGGATCGCAACAGTTTTCGATAAGTAAGAGTGTCGAACCCAACGAGGAGCTAAAGGTAGAACAAATATTCCCTCAAGTTCTATCGACCACCGATACAACTCTACACACGCTTGACGTTCGCTTTACCTAGAACAAGTATGAAACTAGAAGTACTTTGTAGGTGTTGTTGGATAGGTTTGCAGGATAATAAAGAGCACGTAAATAAAAAGTAGGGGCTGTTTAGATTAAGAAACAATAAAGTAAATATAGCGAGTGTGGAAAAGTAGTGATAGGAGTTGCGAAAATGCCCCTAAGAAATTGACTACTTTACTAGACCGATAGCAAGTATTATGTGGGAGAGGCCACTGCTAGCATGTCATCCCTGACTTGGAATTTTATGCACTTATGATTGGAACTATTAGCAAGCATCCGCAAATACTAATGTTCATTAAGGTAAAACCCAACCATAGCATTAAGATATATTGGTCCCCCTTCAATCCCGTATGCATCAATTTCTATGCTAGGTTGAAGCTTCTGTCACTCTCACCCTCAAATACATAGTCCTATCAACATACAAACTAACCCTAGGGTGTGATCCATGCACGCAATCATATGATGGGCACCAAAGGATAGCAACATAACCACAAGCAAATTAAATCAATCATAGAAATTCATCAACCACCCATACGACAACGGAAATCTACTCAGACATCATAGGATGGCAACACATCATTGGATAATAATATGAAGCATAAAGCACCATGTTCAAGTAGAGGGTACAACGGGTTGCGGGAGAGTGGACCACTGTAGATAGAAGGGGGAAGGTGATGGAGATGTTGGTGAAGATGGCAGAGGTGTTAGTGTAGATCGCGGTGATGATGATGATGGCCACGGCAGCGTTCCGGCGCCACCGGAAGAGAAGGGGAGAGGGGGCCCCTTCGTCTTCTTCTTCCTTGACCTCCTCCCTAGATGGGAGAAGGGTTTCCCCTCTGGTCCTTGGCCTCCATGGCATGGGAGGGGCGAGAGCCCCTCCGAGATTGGATCTATCTCTCTGTTTCTCTCTAGTTCTGCATTCTGTTCTGGCTCTGTTTCACCGTTTCGTATATATATGGAGATCCGTAACTCCGATTGGCCTAAAACCTTCGCCGTGATTTTTTTTCCGAATATTAGCTTTCTTGCGGCAAAAGAAGAGCGTCAACCGCCTTACGGTGGGCTCACGAGGGTAGGGTCGCGCCCTAAGGGGGGGCACCCCCTGCCTCATGACCACCTCGCACTGGTTCGAGTTGATTTTCCTTTTGAATTTTCCATATTTTCCAAAAATAAGCTCCGTCCGTTTTTATCCCATTTGGACTCCGTTTGATATGGATATTCTGCGAAACCAGAAACATGCAACAGATAGGAACTGGCACTAGGCACTCGATCAATATGTTAGTCCCAAAATAATATAAAAAGTTGCCAAAAAGTATATGAAAGTTGAATAATATTGGCATGGAACAATCAAAAATTATAGATACGACGGAGACGTATCACTTGCCTCGCTTTCGCTCGCACGAGTCTCGTGAGGGAGGTTCGCGGGCGCCCTCGCGAGTGTTTTCTGCCCCGATTGTTTGGTGCTTTCCTATCTGAGTCCTCTGCGGGAGCACCCCTCCCAGTCCGTGCCCCACGGGCATCGCGACACGAGCGCAGGACCTGGGCCGATCGCCCCCACAACCAAGACCGTAAGTTACCCCTCCTACTGATCCTTGCAGGGCATGAAGCGCATGACGAGGCCACGGCCTTAGGAGGCGAGGACCGCGCCAAGCCCCACCGAGCTAAAATAGTTCCCGCACATGGGTGCGCGGCGTGGAAACACAGCGCAGAACTAGCAGAAACATCGCGATGGTTAAACAATAGGAGTTCTAACACGCCCCCGCGGGGCCCTACATTACTTTCTATTTCTGCGCAGGATAAGGAAGAAAACAGAACGGGCGCGATTCGTCCTGCACCAACCCACAGCGAAGGCTCAAGCTGCTCCTGGGGCTCAGGCGGATCCCTCCTCTCGCTTCACCGGGGCGCGACGGCGGGCTGACCCGCTACCTTCACCCAGGCGGGCGCGACGGCGCGGGGCTGGTCGCGGCCACCGCTAGAGGAGCTGTTGCCTGAGAGCGGGTCGACGAAGCTCAGCGAACCCCGAGCACCTCCGCCTGTACGCTAGTCGCCATCTTCATCCTGGTCAGTGCGAGGGCTGGGCAGGTGGCCGCGGTCGTTGTCTTCGGAGCAGCACCCGGCACGGCGACCATCTTCCCTGAACACCCTCACGTAGAGGGTGGCGTCGCCATCAAACTTGAAGTACATGGTGCACCACCGACCCAGGACGCATGCGCGGGCAAACATTTGCCAGCCGCATGTCAGAGCCCCATTCCCAGAAACGGAGACCTCCAGGGAAGCCCAGGAGGCCCTGCTGCAGCAGCCGTCTGCCTGGAGCCAGAAGCCACACTGAGCGCTGGCAGGCAGTTCATCTACGAAGAAATGGGGGAGCTGGAGCCTGGTGCTGGATGGGTCCGCCGACCACACGACAAACTCCGGAAGCACCTCCGCAGAGCGAAAGCGTGGCCTAGGGGGCGCACACCCATGGCGTGCCCCCCGTCGGCAACCGGGCACTCACCACCGCGCAGGGAACCGCCTCCATGGCCGCGGGAGGCCACCACGGGGGCCGTGGTATACTTGCGAGGGTGGCCTCGGTCGCGCTTGGTCGGGGGGGAGTCAGGCCCTGCCTGGGGGGCCTTTCCTTTCTCCGCGGCCGAGAACCTCTTTGGGGCCGTGGGGACGACAAGTAGCCAAGAAGAAGAAAAGGAGCAGAGAGAAGGGACGGGCTGAAGGGGCTTGCGTGGCCCCGTACTTATAGCCGGAGGTGGCCAACCGCCGAGCACCACGATCCAGGTAATCATGATCGATTTCTCTGCATGCAGGGACTTATCAAGTCGTGCGGTCGCCGAGGCGTCATGGGGAAGCGCAGTCGCCCATGTCTAATCGATCGCCACACAGCGCCCAAGGCCGCAAGCTGTTAGGGCCCGCGGCACTCCGCGCTTGCCCCTTCGCTTTCCTGCTAGGCCAAGCCTGGGCGCGCCTTGGGCCCGGGGGCTACTGTCGGTGTTCTGGGGACGGGGGTCCCCAGACTTGCCTGCCTGCGGCCTGCGGTGTGGCTCAAGTGGGGGCCCAGCACGGCCCATCTTCATCATCTCAAGCTCAAGACCCTCGCGAGGGGCCAAGCCTCGCGGGGCGGTGAGGGAGTCCTGGATTAGGGGGTGTCCGGATGGCCGGACTATACCTTCAGCCGGACTCCTGGACTATGAAGATACAAGATTGAAGACTTTGTCCCGTGTCCGGAAGGGACTTCCCTTGGCGTGGAAGGCAAGCTTGGCGATATGGATATGCAGATTTCCTACCATTGTAACCGACTTTGTGTAACTCTAACCCTCTCCGGTGTCTATATAAACCGGAGGATTTTAGTCCGTAGGAAAACATACACAACAACAATCATACCATAGGCTAGCTTCTAGGGTTTAGCCTCTCCGATCTCGTGGTAGATCTACTCTTGTACTACCCATATCATCAATACTAATCAAGCAGGACGTAGGGTTTTACCTCCATCGAAAGGCCCGAACCTGGGTAAAACTTCGTGTCCCTTGCCTACTGTTACCATCCGGCCTAGACGCACAGTTCGGGACCCCCTACCCGAGATCCGCCGGTTTTGACACCGACATTGGTGCTTTCATTGAGAGGTCCTCTGTGTCGTCACCGTCAGGCTTGATGGCTCCTACTATCGTCGATAGTGATGCGGTCCAGGGTGAAACTTGTCTTCTCGGACAGATCTCTCTCTTCGGCGGCTTTGCACTGCGGGCCAATTCACTTGGCCATCTGGAGCAGATCGAAAGCTATGCCCCTGGCCGTCAGGTCAGATTTGGAAGTTTAAACTACACGGCTGACATCCGCGGGGACTTGATCTTCGATAGATTCGAGCCACTACCGAGTGCGCCGCACTATCACGACGAGCATGATCTAGCTCTGCCGCCTAACAGTGTCCTGAAGGCCGCACCCGCATCGGCTTTGACCCTTAATTCGGAGCCAACTGCGCCGATCGAGGATGGGTGGTTGGACGCCACTTCGGGGGCTGCGATCCTAACGGCGATCGAGCCGAACACCAGCCCCGCACTCCGCGATACTCGTGACTCCAAGGAGCCGGACTCCTCTCCGGACTCCGAACCATTCACGCCCCTTCCAATCGAATCCGATTGGGCGCCGATCATGGAGTTTACTGTTGCGGACATCTTTCAGCACTCGCCCTTCGGCGATATTATGAAATCACTAAAGTCTCTCTCTTTATCAGGAGAGCCCTGGCCGGAGAGTCAGCCTGAAAGCTTTGGAACAGGTTTCTTACTAAAAAGAACCAGATTGTCGACTGTCTAGACACCGAAGCCTTGGCAGCTTTCAAGCATAGCATCCGTGACGAATGGCTTGCCAGACACCTCGGCGAAAATAAGCCGAGAACGATGGCCACATTAACAAACCTCATGACCCGCTTTTGCACGGGCGAGGACAGCTGGCTAGCCAGATGCAGCACCAGCGACCCCAGTACATCTGAAGTTAGAGATGGAAATGGGAAATCACGGTGCAATAGCAATAACAAACGCCGGAATAAAGAAGACAACATGAAGGGCATGGTAGTAAATGCCAGATTCAAAAGCTCTCGGCCAGGTCAAAAGCCGCCCCCTAAAGGCACCAGGGATGAATTGTCCAGCCTCAACAAAATTCTGGACCAAGTATGTCAGATCCATAGTACCCCTGGTAAACCTGCTAATCATACCCACAGAGAATGTTGGGTCTTCAAGCAGTCCGGCAAGCTCAACACCGTACACAAGGGGGAGGATACACCAAGTGAAGACGAGGACAAGCCTCCCAAGCAAGACACGGGGGAACAAAAGAAATTTCCCCCAGAAGTCAAAACAGTAAACGTGTTACATATGATCAAGGGAAAAAACAACACGGCACTCCCAGGAAAATATACCCAAGTGCCTGTCACCGCGAAGTCCTGCCACTGGTCGTCTCAACCGATCACTTTCGACCATCGCGATTACTCAGCAAGTATCCGACACGCAGGATGGGCTGCCCTGGTGTTAGACCCAGTAATTGGCGGATATCACTTCACACGAGTCTTGATGGACGGCGGCGGCAGCCTAAACCTAATATATCAGGATACAATCCGCGGGATGGGGTTAGACCCAACACAAATTCGCCATAGCAATACTACCTTTAAAGGAGTAACGCCAGGCCCAGGGGCTCGTTGTACGGGCTCCCTCCTACTACAGGTTATATTCGGCTCCCCCGATAACTCCCGTCGCGAGCATTTAACCTTCCACATCGCTCCGTTTCAAAGTGTCTATCAAGCACTGCTCGGACGTGAAGCTTTCGCTCGCTTTAATGCAATACCACACTACGCCTCCCTCACACTCAAGATGCCCGGTCCACGGGGCATCATTTCAGTGCACAGAAATATCAAGCGATCTCTGTGCGCCGAAGAGAGTGAGGCTGCCTTGGCAGCCGCACACTAAAGGCGCCCGGACCAGTGAAAGCATCCAATAGGTCGTCAAGACCTCAGACACAACTAATCGAGTCCGGCGCCGCTACTTATACCAAATAAATGGTCACACCCCTATCTGTCAATACAAGGGGCTCAACGCGCGCAGACAAGTGGCAATTTCTTCTCATCTTGAAATATACATGGTTTCTTTAAAAAACTATCTTTTTGCACGACAACTTTCTCACATAAATTCCCCTCTTTTACAGACGATCATCATGCTACACCCGTCCAAGATACGGCACAACGGAGACACAGGCGCAGACGTGCAGCAGGGACCCTCTCCAAGGATTCTTTTCAGATTAAGACCCTGCATAAACCTTTTTTACTGTCTCTTGTTGATACATATCCACCGTTGAGAAGGATGCTGACATCTTGGCATGTGGCCACGCCAGAACAATGCACGTACCTGGACACAAGGGGCTTCTTACAAAGGCCATTATTTAGGCCCAGTTTATACCACTAAGACCGAATACCTTAGGGAGTGTTCGACGTCGCGAGTTTGGCCTTATATGCATCAGCTCCGAATCATTGTCTTTGGTCAAATGTTGGGTTTGCCTGGCTCCTGTGTTTTGGTGCCTTACGTTCCGCTTTACCGGCTAAGGTAGCACCAGGAGAACTACTGCGATTGTGCCCTGGTTCATCCGGACGAGCACCACAGTAGAGAAAGCTGAAAACCGACTGTCATGATGTAGCGTGAGACTGGTCAACCACTCGATGACCTGTTGGAATGTTAGAATTCCTCCGCTTTAACAAAGGGCCGTTTTCCGGCCAGGCATGTACGCACCCCGGGATCGGGAGAGTGCGGAGCCACCAGGGGCTATTTAGTAGCCCCACTGTCAAACTCCTATGGCTAAGTGAAAGTGCTAAAGCATTATAGTCCGGTTGCCTCGCTCGCTCCGCTATGACCTCCTTAATAGGACCAAGACGTTGGGTTAAGTGTGAATGCGTGTTTTTGCGAGCACCTCCGCATTATATGCATGAGGGTTGAAGCCGACGGCTGCAATCTTTCAGGTTATACACTATATACATAAACGGCCGCCCAGGACGCATCATATTACTTTCAAGCAAAAGTATAAAAATAGCCTTATAAAAATTTATAAAAGCCTTTCGCTTACAATGAGATTACATATCACTCAAACATAATATTTTTTGAGCACTGGGTCTCTATCAAACGAGCACCCTCAAGAACTTCTTCAAAGTAGTGCTCAGCAGCCCTTCGACCTATGGCCGAATCCCGCGCTGCAACAGTGGTAGCATCCATCTCCGCCCAGTATGCTTTAACACGGGCAAAGGCCATCCATGCGCCCTCTATGCACGCCGACCTCTTCATCGCATTAATGTGCGGCACCACGTCAAGGAACTGCTGCACCAAGCTGAAATAGTTGTTCGGTTTTGACCTTTCCGACCATAGCTGATCCACAACAAACCTCATGGAGAGTCCGGACAACCTATTCAGTTCGGCCCATTCGGCTAATTGGTCAGTCAATGAAAGCGGACGCTCGGGAGAATGGAATTGTCTCCAAAATAGATGGCCTACTTCACGGTCTGTTTGACCCTGGAAGTACTTGGCCGCATCGGCAGCGCTCGCCGCCAAATCCATATACACATCCTCCGAACTCCACAACCGATCCAGAGGGGCATACCGTGGATCTCTGAACTTCCTCCACAACATAAAGGATTTCCCAGCTACAATATCCCCGGCTTCCCGCAGCTCCTCCTTCTTTGCCCTCATAGCAGAGCGGAGGTCTTTTCTCGTTGCAGCAGCCTTCTCAAGGTCCAATGCCTTCACTTGGTTTTCCTTTTCAAGAACCCAGCAACGGTCGGCGGCAGCTTTTAATTCTATGGCCATCTTGGCCATCTTGTCTCGGCTCTAGCCATGCGCGGCCTTCTCGGCTTGCAACTCTTCGGCCACCTTCAAAGCAGCCGCATTACCCAACCTCGCTTGTTCCTTGGCTCGGGCAAGTTCTGCCCGCAAGGCTTCAACAGTGGCAGCTCCATCTGCAGTCACAACATATTAAAGATACTGGCATCATCCTACTCTTCCTATGTGGCGTTTACCAGATAATGACACTTACCCTGTGCCTCGTCAAGCCTTTTGTTAACAAGCTCGATGTCGGCGTCTGCCGCATCCAACTACCATTCTAAATGGGCACACTCGCTAGTCTGGCTAGCCACCGGAGCTTCCATCACCTGCACATAGAGGCAGTATGGTTATTACCTGGGAATATGATCCTCTGTTCGTCGTTGTTTCCAACGACAACCAGAGTATCAGGGGCTACTATCTACACAGGGCACACCTAGCATGTGCAGGACTATCATACATTATTTTACGAACCTCAAAGCCTGTCAGTACACTCATAAAAGCTTTATGCAATCCGCTTTCGGCGGCCGAGATTCTCTCTATGGGAGTAAATAGCCGTGGGTAGCCTAGCCGGCCTCCCCGGGCAGTTCTGAAAAAGTTACGAGCCCGCCCGGCTCTCAAGAATCCAAGACATGGGGCCGCCTTCCCCTAGCTGGCTGCAGCCCAGGCCGGCTTTTGGAAGCCGGCCATGAGAAGGCCGACTCCAAGAAGCCGGCTCCCCATAAAGCGGTCAAGACCGTACCCACAAAGTCTGCACCCACCTAGCGGCGGTGCGATGGGGCATGGCTACAGTAAAGCCTGCCACCCCCCGAATCCTGGAGCATGCCTGGCACAGTGCGCCGTACGGGGTAGGCGTGACCCGTCCGGCGCAACACTGTTGCCATGCTGACCCTGGCATCACCCACGATGGGCCGCCAGCATGGCCCATCGACGGTGGGCCCATTCGAGCAGAGAGACGCCCGAAGGCGGCCACGCCTCCAACTAGTCGGCCCAAGACAGAGCCGACTCCCCGCAGCCGGCTTGTTGCCTCCCTCGAGGAAGACGCCCCATTAAGGAGACAAGACGCGGTAAGGCTACAGCGGTCGCCCGACAGGCGGTGGTACTGTAGCCGCGCTTACCACGATGAAGCTCACATCAACAAGATAAAGCCACAGTGACCAGCCGCCAACCAGGCCCTGGGCAGTGGGGCCTGCCTATCGACCAAGGAGCTGGCAGCCGGTGGGACCCACCAGTCGGCAGGCCCCAGCAGCCGGCGCAGAAGCCGGCGAGCGAAGTCACAGACGGCTGGGCCCCGCGCCCAGCCGGATTACCATTGTACCCTCGGGGGGTAGGCCAATATAAACCCCCCGGAGCACCCATGCAAAGGGTTGGACCCCCTGCTAGTTCTAGACACCACGCAAGGAGAAGAAGCAGGCTGGCCGTGCCCTTTCTTCCTCCTCCCCCCCCCCTAAAAAATAGCTCAAGGAGCGTTGTGTAGCTACTTGATTCATCAAGTGAGCATGCGGAGACCCCACAGAGCAGTAGTAGGGGTGTTATCTCCTCGGAGAGCCCCGAAGCTGGGTAAGATCCGCCGGCATGCATGTCTTTGCCTCATCCCGCTTCCAGGCACCGGCGATGTCTTACTGGTTCCCACAAAGATAAGCCACCCGTTGGCATATGTCGCACCCACCACCCGACATTTGGCGCCCACCGTGGGGCCAGGCGCACCGTCGTCCGGAGACCTGTTCTGGACGGGAACCCTCTTCCTCCCCAGCGAGCGTAGCCAGCCCGGCACGCCTGATGGCGCTTGCCACGACGCGCTGCAAGGCGTCACCAGCATCTGCGCAGCAAGCGGCCTCGCCGATCTCCCCGACGAGACCTTCATCTCCGACGAGCTCGCCTTCGATGCAGGCACTGACCGCCTCGCCAACCTTCTCGGCCAGCTCCATGTCTCCAGCGAGCCCGATGCGGACCTGGGGTCGGTTGGCTCCACCGACCCGATGCCTGTCGACTCCGACACGGCCTCCTACGACACCTTCCCCACCAACGTCACGATCTACGACGACCCGCTTCCTCGAGCCGACGGCTGCGATGCTGTCACCGCCTAAGTGATGGTTGTCGACCACGGCGGCGCACGACTTGTCCGCTCCTCTACCGACCGACGCCGATGACGAAGCACTAGAAGCACGTCGCCTCGCCCTCCTCGCAGAGGGCCGGAGGCTGGCCTCCGTAAGACGCCTCACTGAGGCCTACCAGCGCAAAGCTGACCGCGCCGCCTTCGGCACGCCGGCCCCGGGCGGGCCAAGCCGGGCCGGCCTTGTCAAGCAACGCGGCACCGTCATCGCCGACACGCCAGGAGTCGACCGCCCGGTCTATGCCACTCCGCTCGAGAACTTGCGTGCCGCCCAGGCGGCTGTAGAAGAGCTGGACGGCCTGGAGGCCGAAGACCTTCCCCACATGACCCGGCGCATCCAGCAATTGATTGACGCCGCCGCGCAGCGGCACGAAGCCGACGCTCGCACGGAAAGCCTTCCCCCGCGCCGAGAACACGGCGCGACGTCCCAGACGCCGACTACGAGCAATACCCGCGCGCGACGCGAGAAGGAGCCGGGTACCAGCCGCAGCCAGACCCGGATCTCCATCGAGCGGGACGCGGACGGTCACCCCCAAGCCATGGAATGGCGGGGCGACCCGCCTCCACCTCCGCCCCATGGAGAGAGATATCCCGCCTCGCCGCCGGTGGCGCACCCGACTCTCAGCGGCCGGCTGGGCCGCCACGAAGGAATCGGCGAGAACGACGCCCGCCATCGGATCAACCGCCTGGCGCGATCCTGGCATTGGAAGAAGAAGACGATGTCGGCCCGCCTTGTTTTGGCCCCCGCATCCGCGACGAGCCCTTTCCCAAAGGGTTCTCGCTCCCAAGAGACACGCCCAAGTACAACGGCTCCGTGAAGCCAGAAGATTGGTTGATCAACTACTCCACCGCAGTTAGCATAGCCAACGGTAACCGGCGCGTCACCGTGAAGTACGTGCCCCTCATGCTGCAGGGCACGACGCGGACCTGGCTCAACAGCCTCAAGCCGCGTAGCATCAACAGCTGGCTAAACTTCATAGAAGCCTTCATCCGCAACTTCACCAGCACCTACAAGCGGGCTCCCAAGCCCAGACAGCTTTCCTTGTGCGTACAAGGCCCCGCCGAGTCCACTCGCGATTACCTCACGCGTTGGGCCGAGCTCCGCAACTCCTGTGAAGGGGTGCACGAGGTACAAGCCATAGAGTACTTCACAGCCGGATGCCGAGAAGGCACCCTCCTCAAGCACAAGCTCCTCTGCGACGAGCCGGCTACCCTCGACGAGCTTCTAGACATAGCGGACAAGTACGCCACCGCCGACTCCTCGATGAAGACCGAGCTTCGGGTAGACGCGTCCGGAAAGGTACTCAACCCGGCGCCCAAGACGCCGGCTGGGGATTCCGGCCGACACCCCAACTCGAACGACAACAAGCGCAAGGGCCCCGCGCCACCTCCCGCCAGTCGGCAGGTGGCCACAGTCGAAGATGCACCATCCGAAGAACGACCGGCGCCCAAGAAGCCCAAGGGCGGCAGGCCGGCTTGGCAGCCCGCCTTCTCCTACGAGCAAACCCTTGACGCCCCTTGCAAGTTCCACAGCGGCGCGAAGCCGTCCAACCACACGACCCGGAAGTGCAACTGGCTCACCCGAATCTCTAAGGGCGAGGGGCTCTTGCCACCTCCGCCTGCCGGCCCGCCGCCTCCGCCTCCGCCGCCTCCGGCCGCTCGGCCCGCAGTCGGAGCCGTGCATGACGAGTTCCCTGATGAGCAAGCAACCTACATCGTCTTTACAAGCCAGCCCGAAGACCGGCGCAGCAAACGCCAAGAGCGCCAGGAAGTTGGCGTGGTCGCTACCAACCCCGCTGGACACATGCATTGGTCAGAAAAGCCCATCAGTTAGAGCCGGGCCGACCATCCGAAGGTGATGCCGTCTCCCGGCTCTTATGCTTTGGTCCTGGAAGCCACCCTTGCAACGGACAGATGTGCCGCCCGCTTCTCCCGTGTGTTGATAGACGACGGGAGCAGCATCAACATCCTGTATCGTGACACCCTGGAGAAGTTGAACGTCAAGACAAAACAGCTCACGCCCACTCGGACAGTGTTCCACGACATCGTACCCGGCCTGTCCTGCGCCCCCATTGGCAAAATCAAGATTGATGTACTTTTTGGGGACAAGGAGCATTTCAGCCGGGAAGCGATCTGGTTTGAAGTGGTGGACCTGGAGAGCCCTTACCATGCATTACTGGGCCGACCTGCCTTGGCCAAATTCATGGCGGTTCCCCACTATGCATACCTGAAGATGAAGATACCAAGCACCAAAGGCGTCATCACCATAGCCGGCGACTACAAGAAGTCCTTCGAGTGCACAGCGGCCAGCAGCCGGCTGGCCGAGTCCCTTGTGATTGCCGAAGAGAAGAAGATGCTGGACCGAGTCGTGGCCATAGCTGGCAAGCAGTCGGCCGTGTCCCCCGACCCCAAGGAGCATGATGCTCAAGGATCTTTCCAGCTGGCCAAGGAGACGAAGAAGATACCTCTTGACCCCGAGCATCCAGAGAGGTTTGCCGTCATCGGGGCAAACCTGAACAGCAAATAGGAAGGCGAGCTCGCCGATTTTCTCCGTGAGAATCGGGACATCTTCGCATGGTCCCCCAAGGACATGCCGGGTGTTTCGAGGAAATTCGCCGAGCACAAACTACACGTTCGAGAAGATGCAAAGCCAGTCAGACAACCCCTTCGCCGATTGTCGGAGGAGAAGCGCAGGATTGTAGGGGAGGAGATTGCCCGGCTCTTGGCGGCCGGCTTCATCATGGAAGTTTTCTTTCCAGAGTGGCTCGCCAACCCGGTCCTTGTGCTAAAGAAGAACAACAAGTGGCGCATGTGTATAGACTACATGAGCCTCAACAAGGCCTGCCCCAAAGATCGTTTTGCCCTGCCAAGGATTGACCAAGTGATAGACTCCACAGCCGGATGCGAGCTGTTGAGTTTTTTGGATGCTTACTCCGGATACCATCAGATAAAGCTGGATCCGGACGACCGCCTGAAGACCGCCTTCATCATGCCGTTCGGAGCCTTCTGCTACCTGACTATGACATTCGGCTTGAGAAATGCCGGTGGCACCTTTCAGCGTTGCATGCAGAAGTGCCTCCTCAAGCAGCTCGGCAGGAACGCTCATGTATACGTGGACGACATCGTGGTGAAGACGGAGAAGTGCGGCACCTTGCTGGAAGACCTCAAGGAAACGTTTGAGAACTTACGCCGGTTCCAGATCAAGCTCAACCCCGAGAAATGCGTGTTCGGAGTGCCAGCCGGCCAGCTCCTAGGCTTCCTGGTCTCCGAACGCGGCATCGAATGCAACCCGGTGAAGATCAAGGCCATCGAGAGAATGGCGATCCCCACCAAGCTTCGAGACATTCAGAAGTTCACCGGGTGCTTAGCCTCCTTGAACCGCTTCATCAGCCAGCTCGGAGAGAAAGCTCTCCCTCTCTACCGCCTCATGAAGAAGAGCACTCACTTCGAGTGGAACGACCAGGCCGACCAAGCTTTTCACGAGCTGAAGAAGATGCTGTCCACGCCGCCTGTCCTCGCGGCGCCGACTGAGAAAAAGCCCATGCTCCTCTGCATAGCTGCAACCAGCCGGGTGGTCAGCACCGTCATCATAGTCCAGCGCCCAGAAGAAGGCCTAGCCCAGCCGGTCCAGAGTCCGGTGTATTATTTGAGCGAGGTGCTGTCCGCTTCAAAGCAGAACTACCCGCACTACCAAAAGATGTGTTACGGCGTGTACTTCATCGCCAAGAAGCTAAGGCCCTACTTTCAAGAGCATCCCGTCACGGTCGTATGCACTGCCCCGCTAGCCGAGATCATAGGCAGCCGGGACGCATCCGGCCGGGTGGCGAAATGGGCCATCGAGCTGGCCCCATACACGATCTTCTACCAGCCCCGTACTGCCATCAAGTCCCAAGCACTGGCCGACTTCCTCGTCGACTGGGCCGAGACCCAGTACCTGCCGCCGGCTCCCGACTCCACCCATTGGCGCATGCACTTCGACGGGTCCAAGATGCGCACTGGCTTGGGAGCCGGCATCATCCTTACCTCTCCCAAAGGTGACAAGCTCAGATACACGCTACAGATCCACTTTGCCGCCTCCAACAATGTGGCCGAGTACGAGGCGCTCATACATGGGCTTCGGCTCGCCAAAGAACTTGGCATTCGCCGGATCCTATGTTATGGTGACTCGGACCTGGTAGTCCAGGAATCATCCGGCGACTGGGACGCCAAGGACGCGAACATGGCGAGCTACCATTTCCTGGTCCAACAACTCAGCGGATACTTTGAAGGATGCGAGTTCCTCCACGTACCACGAGCCGACAACGAGCCAGCCGATGCCCTGGCTCGAATAGGCTCCACTCGGCAAGAAATTCCAACCGGCGTCGCTCTACAACGCCTCCTCAAGCCGTCTATCAAGCCGTCTCCGGAATCCGATTCCATCTTTGTGCCGCCCGACCCTGCTGCGGCCAGGTCCGGCTCGAAGAATCAAGTAGCCGACCCCGCGGCTTCGGCAGCCGGCTCGGGGACTTCGGCAGCCAGCTCGGGGACTACCACGACTGCCTTAGGGACTGCGGTAGCCGGCCCGGGGACTGCACCAGCACCACAGCCGGCGGCCGACTCCAACACCTCACCGCCCAGCCCGACCACCCTGGTGGCAGTAGCCACTTTGGCAGTAGAAGAAGTCGTGGCTCCATCATGGGCTCAGTCCATCCTCAACTTCCTAGTAAACCAAGACCTGCCGGCTGACGAAACAGAAGCAAGACAAGTCCAGCGTCGAGCCGAAGCGTACACAATCGTAAACAGAGAACTACTCAAGCGCAGCGTCACTGGAATCCTCCAACGGTGCATCAAGCAAGAGAAGGGCATTGCAATCCTCACAGACATTCACCAAGGAGAATGCGGCCACCATGCGGCCTCAAGATCACTTGTTTCCAAAGCCTTCCGCCATGGTTTCTTCTGGCCGACTGCTTTGGATGACGCCAAAGAATTAGTCAAGCATTGCAAGGGATGCCAGCTCTTCAGCTCTAAGCAACACATGCCGGCTTCGACACTCAAGACCTTGGCCCTTTGCCGTTTGGGGACTGGACATGGTGGGCCCATTCAAGACGGCGCGCGGCGGCATGACGCATTTGCTCGTCGCCGTGGACAAATTCACCAAGTGGGTTGAGGCAAAGCCGATCAAGAAGCTGAATGGGCCGACTGCCGTGACGTTCATCACGGACATAACAACTCGGTACGGCGTGCCGCACAGCATCATCACCGACAATGGCACGAATTTCGCCAAAGGAGCCTTGGCATGTTTCTGCGCAGCCCAAGGTATCCGGCTGGACTTAGCATCCGTCGCCCACCCACAGTCAAACGGACAGGTCGAGCGAGCCAACGGCCTCATCCTCTCCGGCATCAAGCCCCGACTGGTTGTACCTCTGGAGCGCTCAGCCGGCTGTTGGCTCGATGAGCTGCCGGCTGTCCTCTGGAGTCTGCGCACTACACCAAACAAGTCAACCTGCTTCACCCCTTTCTTCCTTGTGTATGGTGCCGAGGCGGTCATCCCAACTGACATCGAATTCGACTCGCCTCGAGTAACCATGTACACGGAAGCGGAGGCCAAGGAAGCACGAGAAGACGGCGTCGACCTGCTGGAAGAAAGCCGGCTGTTAGCCCTCAGTCGGTCTGCAATTTACCAGCAGGGTTTGCGCCGCTACCACAGCCGGAAGGTCAGGCCAAGATCTTTCCAAGAGGGCGACCTTGTGCTCCGGCTGATCCAGCGAATAGCCAGCCAGCACAAGCTCTCAGCCCCTTGGGAAGGCCCTTTCGTCATCAGCAGAGCTCTAGGCAACGACTCCTACTACCTGATCGACGCACAGAAGCCGAAGGCACGCAAGAGAGACGACTCCGGCAAGGAGTCGGAACGGCCATGGAACGCCAACCTCCTTCAAAGATTTTACAGTTGAAAGGCAGTATGTATCACGCTAACCTTTGTATTAAGTACAAGACAATAGGCTCCCCGAGGAGGGCTCGGGGACTGCCATCCCTTATTTATGAATGAAAAGTATCATGCTTATGACCTTGTTGTATCATTTACTTATTCCGTCCGGCACCGAGTTCGACCAGTCGGCTCGGGGACTGGCCGACTAAAGTTATGTTAGAAGTCCTACCCGCAGTCAGACAAGTAGTGTGCCGGCTCTCAAGCCTTCTCTTGCCAAAGTCGCAGTTCGAAGAACCGGCTGTCCGGCTGGCAAGAGTTAAAGGTAGGAACGACCGCCCACACGAAAAACGGCTAGGGACTAACGGACTAATATAACAAAAGCCGGTTTTCTCACACCGCCGACTGGCTACCAGAGTAGCCGGCCGGCCGGTTTCCATTCACTTTACTTTAATTCAAGAAAGCTCAAGTACTTGTCTCCCCAAAGAGGGAAGGCGGCAAAGGAAAAAGCCTAAGGATAAACAAGCATACGCGAATGGAAACCAAACATGCACATGATAATATTTACATAAAAGACCTCCAAGAGGCCAGCATTCAACATAGTTTGGATACACCCCTAGTGGGTGGAACTGCGAAAACTTAACAAAGATTGTTCAAAGACAACAAAGCAGGAAAGATAAAGACGGCAGGTCAAGCTGGCGGAGCGGCCGACAAGCCAGACCGGTTGGCGGAGACGGTCGTGCCGGCTGAAGGAGCGGCCGGCTGCCGAACTTCGGCTTGGTCGCCGCCTCCCACAGAGGGCGCGCTTCCACGTGCCTCGTTGCTGGAGGCACGGTCGGCCTGAGGTCGGCTGGTTGTTCCACCAGCCGGCTGGACGTCTCCGCCGTCCTCGTCTTCGTCTTCTTCGCCCTCGTCGCTGGAGGCAATCTCCTCCGCCGAGTCCTCGCCCACCGCCGGGTTCAGCCCGAACCACTCCTCCGGCTGAGCGACACCATCATCAGCGATTTCGGGTACGAAAACGCTGATGTCGGTGCACTCGGCGATTGTCGAAGCCCGCTGGGCGATAGCCGGCCTCACCTCCTCCAGCTCCGCGTCGGCCTCCATCCGCCAAGTGCGTAGCTGGTCCAGGCTCAGCCCTGGGTACCAAGCCCGAACGAATTCCAACGCCCGCCCGGCTCCGAGGCGGGCCGCTGACGCTTTCCAAGCCTCGAAGCGACCAACTGCGACTTCCAGCCAGTCGGCAGTTCGGCTTGGAGTGCGGGGGATCATCTCGCCGGGCCAGAGGGCAGCCAGCACTTGCGCTCCGGCACGTTGGAGCCGGCGAAGCATCCGATGAGCCGGCTGCAACCGTGCCTGGACAGCCAGGAGCTGCTCCTCAAGGGTCCGGTTTGCATCCGGCGCGATGTCGGCCCCCGCTTGCCGGCGCGCCTCGCGATGGGCCTCAATGCTTTGGGCGGCGAAGGCGGAGTAGCCAGAGAAGTAATCTGCAAGAAACAACAAGCAACAACTCAAGATAAGTCAAAAGACCCAGGCGGCAAGGGGCAGGAGAAGGGCCGAGGAAGGCAACTTACCGTCGATCAAGTCCTCGATCCGGCCGAAGCCTTCGTCCAGGGCTCGCCGGGTCTCAGACCAGCTCGCCGCCTCCATCTCATACTCCGCCAGCAAGGTGGCTTCACTTTCCCGCGCCGCCTGCAGGGCCGCTTTGTGGCTTTCCTCTTGGTCGGCCAGCTTCTTGGCCAGGCGATCCCGTTCCTGGACCAAGGCAGCGCACTCGGCCTCTTTAGCATAAAGGGTGGCCTTCGCTTCGCCAAGCTCCTTCCTCAAGTCGGCGTTGGCCCCTGAAGACAAAGAAAAAGAAAAAATTAATAAGAAAAGAGTCGTCAAGAAAGATCCGACCCGACTGCGCAGCAGTCGGCCCGAATCTCGGGGACTACACCTAGTGGGTGCGCTGACGCGCCCCCACAGGAGACAGACAAAACCAAGTACTTACTTCGGCTGTCGGCCAGGTCGTTGGTCCGCCGGCTCAACTCTCGAGCCTGGGAGTCGAAGGCGGCAGCACGAAGGTTGTGGTATTCCTGAAAATCCAGAAAAAAGCAAAGTAAGATAGCCGTCGAGAAAGATCCGACCCAACTGCGTAGCAGTCGGCCCGAATCTCGGGGACTACACCCAGTGGGTGCGCTGACGCGCCCCCACGGAAGAAATCAAGAAAGCAAAGCAGCCAAGAGCGAAGGACTCACTCGGATAGTGGTTCGCGTTGACAAGAACTCTTGGTTGAGCTGTTGCAGCAGGGCGGCTTGAGCTTGTAGCCGGCTCCGGACCCCTTGAGCCGCCGCATCCAGCTCGCCAATCCCCTCGCTGGGAGTCCACTCGGACACGGTGGTGCTGGCCACCTCCAGATCTCCCGCCGGCTGGCCTGCGCCCGCGGCTCGGCGCAACTCCGGCGGAGCGGCGCCTCCCCCAGCACGCCGGCCCATCGCCAGCTGCACCTCGAGGCCGGCTCTGCTCTCCGGCTTACCTCCGGCCGGCTCCTCTGGCGCTGCTGACGATTGACCGCCTTGGCCCGCTCCGGTTGGCGCCGCAGGCGGCGCTCTCCCCGCCAAGGCCACGGGGTCCTCCTCCCTCTCCAACAGCGGCGGGTCTTGGATGATCTCCTCCGCCAAGGGTAACGGGGTGTCGGGGGCTACGGCTCGGAGAGGAACGGCGAGCAGCGGAGGCTGGCGGCGCGAGCTTTCCGCCTCCGTCTCCGTGGTAGCCGCCTCCCTCTGGGCCTTGGCTACTGCTTTGGCCTGCTCCTTCGCCGCCTGGGCGGCCGCCTTCTCCGCTGCCTCGCGCTCCTCCCACGCTTCACGGGCGTTCCGCTCTGTGGCCTCCCTAAGATCGGCGCGGGGGTCCACGCGGCGGGAGCTCGAAGACCCTCCAGCTGGCCCCACGACGGAGCCGCCCGGGCCCCGCTCAAGGGAAAGCGGCGCCCTGTCCAGCAAGTGAGGAAAAGTTAAGAAGACATTCGAAGAAAAAGAGAACAATAACGAGAATGCGGCAAAGTAATTGAAGACTTACGCCGAGACCGCCTGGGGCTGTTTCACAGCCTTGCGGAAGCGGGCCGCCTTCGCGGCCGCCTCATCTCGCTTTGTCGCCGCGGCGGAAGGCTTGGACTTTTTCGGCCGACTGCCGAAGAGGCCTAGAGCGGCCCGGCGCTTCTGCGCGCCGCTGGCAGCCGGCGCGATAGACGAGCCCGCGCCCTGTTGGTCGGCCGCCGGCTGGCGACGCGGAGCGACTTCGGCTTCGAAGTCGTCCGGCCAATCCTCGAAGATCGCGGTGAACCTTGAGCCTCTGGGCTCGGCACTGTCCCCCACGACGGCGTCTTCCATGGCGGCCGCCCCCAAGTCTGGGTCGTCAACGTCATCCACCGTGCGGTCAGGGGCGTACTGGCGTTCAATCCCTGCCACCCCGGCCGGCGGCGCAAGAAGAGGGTTCTGCTCAAAGAACCGATTGGTCAGAAGCCGGCCGTCACGAAGCTGGCTGACGACAAGAAAAAAAGAAAGAAGATAAAGAGAGAAACTTACCACGGGTGGAGGATTGGCGCGAGAATACGGCGCCTTGCCGTATTGCCAGTCCCCGCCGAGCTTGCAGTTGGCAATATAATTGACCATGAGCACCACCTCCGCGTGGGGCATCTCCCATGTGCTCAGCCGGCTTGGGTCGAAGCGGCCACTCATCTGACACATCATGTGGGGCCGGCTTTGGAGAGGAAGGATCCGGCGCTCCACGAAGGCGGCCACCAAGTCGGCCCCGCGCAAGCCTTCAGACTGAATCAGCACCCGAAGCCGGGAGATGGCGGCGTTCCCGGCCGGAGACAACGACCGGGACCGGAAGCTCCATGAGGGCTGCCTCCCAGCCGGCGGGCCGGCTACGTAAGCCTGCAGGTTGATGTAGTCTTCTTGCTCGGCGACGTTCTTCACATAGAAATAAGATCTCTGCCAGACCTTTACCGACTGGATCAGGGGGATGGGCGGGAACGGATTGTTCTCGCTCGACCTCCTCATGGCGATGAAGGCTCCGCAGGGGGCGGGCATGCCGGCGACGACTGTGCCGAGCTTGCTCTGGAAGAACTCTCCCCAGAGCTCCAGCGTGGGGAGCAGCCCCAAGAAGCCTTCGCAGAGGGAGACGAAGGCCGACAGCAGCATCACCGCATTGGGCGTGAGGTGATGCGGCTGGAGGTTGTAGAAGTCGAGGAAGGAGCGCAGAAACCCGCTCGCCGGGAGGCCGAAGCCGCGCAGGCAGTGCGAGCGGAAGACGACCCGCTCGCCCTCCTCCAGCGCCGGCGAGATCTCCCTCGCGGGCGCCAGGCGGACCTGTACGCGGTCGGCGCCGGGCAGGCGCCGGGTCTGGCGAACGAACTCCACGTGGTCTTCATGGACGTTGGAGCCGTCCCAGGAGCTCGACAACGCCATGGGAGCGAGGTGGCGTGGAGACGCGACGGCGCTAAGACGGGAAGTTGCGGCGGCAGCAAAGGGAAGAAGACGAGGGTTAGGAGGGACGGAGCGGGAGGGAGCGCGCGAACCTCTGTCGCTCTCCCTCCTCCCCCTACTTATAGGCTCACGTGGCGGAGCCGAGGAGGCGCGGCGTGGGGAAGCGTGGGGATTGATCGTGCCCACTCCCCACGTCCCGCGATTATCGAGCCTTAACGGCGAGACGAAACTACCTTGAGAAGGCGAGTGGCCCCTGTGGGCCACAGAAGATCCGCGCCCGGACCAAGGCTCGCAAGTGGCAGGCCCGGGCCTGCGGCAGCGTCCCGTCGCGCGCGTGCGCACAGAAAATCCTGCCGCCACGTGGCCGCGAGAGGGCCCGTGGTCAGCACGTAGGTCCCCTCTCCTCCCGCCTACGCGGGCTCTCTGAAGCCAGTGTACGCCCGCTAAGCCGGCTCTTCAGGATAGGAAGCTGACCAAGCTTCTCGTCCCCCTGCTCACCTTGGAGCTCGATCACCTTCGGGGACTACTGTCGGAGTAAATAGCCGTGGGTAGCCTAGCCGGCCTCCCCAGGCAGTTCTGAAAAAGTTACGAGCCCGCCCGGCTCTCAAGAATCCAAGACATGGGGCCGCCTTCCCCTAGCTGGCAGCAGCCCAGGCCGGCTTTCGGAAGCCGGCCATGAGAAGGCCGACTCCAAGAAGCCGGCTCCCCATAAAGCGGTCAAGACCGTACCCACAAAGTCTGCGCCCACCTAGCGGCGATGCGATGGGGCGTGGCTATAGTAAAGCCTGCCACCCCCGAATCCCGGAGCACGCCTGGCACAGTGTGCCGTACGGGGTAGGCGTGACCCGTCCGGCGCAGCATTGTTGCCATGCTGACTCTGGCATCACCCACGACGGGCTGCCAGCATGGCCCATCGACGGTGGGCCCATTCGAGCAGAGAGATGCCCGAAGGCGGCCACGCCTCCACCTAGTCGGCCCAAGACAGAGCCGGCTCCCCGCAGCCGGCTTGCCGCCTCCCTCGAGGAAGACGCCCCATTAAGGAGACAAGACGCGGTAAGGCTACAGCGGTCGCCCGACAGGCGGCGGTACTGTAGCCGCGCTTACCACGATGAAGCTCACGTCAACAAGATAAAGCCACAGTGACTAGCCGCCGACCAGGCCCTGGGCAGTGAGGCCTGCCTGTCGACCAAGGAGCTGGCAGCCGGCGGGACCCACCAGTCGGCGGGCCCCAGCAGCCGACGCAGAAGCCGGCGAGCGCACTCACAGACGGTTGGGCCCCGCGCCCAGCCGGATTACCATTGTACCCCCGGGGGGTAGGCCTATATAAACCCCCCGGAGCACCCATGCAAAGGGTTGGACCCCCTGCTAGTTCTAGACACCACGCAAGGAGAAGAAGCAGGCTGGCCGTGCCCTTTCTTCCTCCTCCCCCCTAAAAAACAGCTCAAGGAGCATTGTGTAGCTACTTGATTCATCAAGTGAGCATGCGGAGACCCCGCAGAGCAGCAGTAGGGGTGTTATCTCCTCGGAGAGCCCCGAAGCTGGGTAAGATCCGCCGGCGTGCATGTCTTCGCCTCATCCTGCTTCCAGGCACCGGCGATGTCTTACTGGTTCCCACAAAGATAAGCCACCCGTTGGCATATGTCGCACCCACCACCCGACACTCTCCATCACCATATTCATCATCATACGGTGTTGATCTGAGATGGCCGCTCGCCCCACCAACTCCCTCAGAACATCCGATCGCACACCAGACGGTGCCGGACTCTTTTGTCTGCTCTCTTCGGGAGCCGAACATTGGGAGCTTCGGGGTTCAATGGGATTATCTTCTAGCCTCTCCGGACTCGGAGAGGCCCTCCGCGACGACACTTCGGGGTCACCCGCTTCCGGAGCGGAGGAGCCCGGAGGAGGCATTTCACTCTCCATCATCTCTGGAAGAAGATCCCCCGAAGACGAGCTCATTTGAGAGGGCTAAGGCCCGAACTGCAAAAGATATATGCGGTGGTTATTTCCTCAGAAGAAGAGATGGCATACATGTGCTATTACAGTATTTCGGGTCACTTACGACTCGCTGGAGAATTGATCCCCCCGCGTACTTTGTGTGGCAAAAGCACTCCCCAAGGTAGGACCCTCTGTGGGAGACTTCTTCTCCCGTTTGGAAGCTTCGGCTTCCGAATCCCCGGGCCCAGTCCTTTTCCTCATCCGGCCGTCTTCCTTCATGGATACGCTCGCTCCCTTGGTTAGAATAGGCAGCGTTGGGGGCCCGCGTCCGCCCGTATTATCCTCCCCGGTATCTTCCTTCAAGGGCTCCGGGAAGGGTGCGACCTGGAGCATCTTTTCCAGTACCGGATTTTCCAAACCCTCAGGGAGGGGGGCCAAACACCGAATCAACTTCACCTTTGTCAGCCAGTCCTGGTCAAAAAGCAAACTCTCACAAATAACTTCGTAACAAATGAGAGATAGTATGTTCGGCCGGAAGATTCCTTACCTGTTCGGCGGCGCGGTTACTGCTCAGGCCCACGTCCTCGGTGATTTCCGGACACTCTACCTGAGGTCCGAAGAATGACTTGTACACCTCCTCGTGCGTCCGGCCGAGGAAATTTTGAATGACACGCGGTCCCTCGGGATTGAACTCCCACAAGCGAAGGGGTCGGCGTTTGCAGGGCTGGACTTGACGAATCAGCATAACTTGTATTACCGCAACCAAACTGAAATCTCAAATGCGGCTTTGCAGTATAGGCACGTCCTTGGCTGGACCCCATCTCAATCCTCTGCTAATCCATGACATCAGTTGTGGTGGAGGGCCCGAGCGGAAAACAGGGGCGGCCGCCCACTTGGCACTTCTAGGAGCCGTGATGTAGAACCACTCCTGTTGCCACAATTCAGACACCTCTGGAATGGAACCTTTGGGCCATGGAGCTCCCGTCATCTTGCGTATTGAGGCACCTCCACACGCTACATGTTGCCCCTCGATCATCTTCGGCTTTACTTCAAAGGTCTTGAGCCACAGGCCAAAGTGAGGGGTAACCCGGAGGAAGGCCTCACACATGACAATAAATGTCGTGATATGAAGAAAGGAGTCCGGAGCTAGATCATGGAAATCTAGCCTGTAATAAAACATCAAACCCCTGACGAAAGGATCCGGAGCCAGGCCTAGACCTCGGAGGAAGTGATAGACGAACACGACAATCTCATTGGGTGCGGGGGAGGGGGCAGCCTGCCCTCGGGCAAGCAGCCGATGCGGAATTTCGGCGGTTAGATATCTGGCCTCCCTCAATTTTTTGATGTCTTCTTCCGTGACGGAGGAAGGCATCCATCGGCCTTGAAGGCTAGATCCGGACATGAATGAGGGTTCGGAGCACCTGACCTGAACTTTGGGTGTTTGAGCTTGAGGTGGGGGAAGGGTTCGATTGAGCACGAGAGGGAAAAATAAAAGCCTTGTCCCTTTATAAAGAGGGTGAATATCAAGCGTCCTCTCCGTGTCTGTTTGGACTTGCCTATAATCTAGGAGTCCTAGAAGCGGTTGGGTTACCCACGCCCGTATTGATGAGAATCCCGGAATAAGGGGACACGATCTATGCTTTAACAAGACGTGCCAAGGAAACCGCCTCGCATGACGTGATGAGGTGGGATAATAAAACGACTCGGATAAAGGCTTGGCTGTGGTGTGTCACACTACGGAATACATCAGTAGATTAGATTTGCGTAAATATTATTCTCTCTATGGCAATATGTGGAAACTTATTTTGCAGAGCCGGACACTACCTTTCTGTTCAAAATCTTCTATGAAGTACTTGGAGGAGGAACCCACCTTGCAATGCCGAAGACAATCTACGCGTCGGACTCGTCGTCATTGAAGCCTGGTTCAGGGGCTACTGAGGGAGTCCTGGATTAGGGGGTGTCCGGATGGCCGGACTATACCTTCAGTCGAACTCCTGGACTATGAAGATACAAGATTGAAGACTTCATCCCGTGTCTGGAAGGGACTTTCCTTGGCGTGGAAGGCAAGCTTGGCTATATGGATATGCAGACCTCCTACCATTGTAACTGACTTTGTGTAACCCTAACCCTCTCCGATGTCTATATAAACCGGAGGGTTTTAGTCCGTAGGACAACATACACAACAACAATCATACCATAGGCTAGCTTCTAGGGTTTAGCCTCTCCGATCTCGTGGTAGATCTACTCTTGTACTACCCATATCATCAATATTAATCAAGCAGGACGTAGGGTTTTACCTCCATCGAGAGGGCCCGAACCTGGGTCAAACTTCGTGTCCCTTGCCTCCTGTTACCATCCGGCCTAGACGCACAGTTCTGGACCCCCTACCCGAGATCCGCCGGTTTTGACATCGACAGGTGGACTACAGGAAGCTTCCTCAGAGGCAGCCTCGTCAGGCAGGCTCGCGAGGACGCGGAGAGATCAAGGCAAGGGTACCTCGCGAGGAGCCCGTGACGCAAGCCATGACGTTCGAGACCAGGCGGGCGCCAGGCGGGCGTCGGCCTGCGCAGTGTCCTTGTTTCCCTTTGGTGCAAAGGGGGCAAGCACAGGCCAAGGCATCGGGCAAAGGTTACCATTCCGGTGCAACGAGACCAAGACCAGCAGAGCGGTAGGACGGAGGTCACCGTGGAGCCCAAGACGGCGTCATCACCAGTACTTTTGGCAGCCGAAGACCACCTTTGGTCAGGATAACTTGTACTAGATGTTCCCCTTCAAAATGGCCAATTGTTGGCGCCCTTCCCGCTCGTTATTTGGGGAGAGGACCAGGGCCTCTATAAATAGAGGTAGCCACCACAAAGTAGAGGGACGACTAGAGATCTGGTAGAACCCCAGTAGAGAGAGAGAGAGAGGCGACTGAACTCACCCCAGCAGTTCATCGCACCAGCTCCAGAGGTATGTTCCCCTTCAAAATGGCCACACCACACACTGGAGTAGGGTATTACACCACTACGGTGGCTCGAACCAGTATAAACCTCGTGTCCCTTGTGTTGTTTGTTGTTTCCATCCTAGATCACGTGAGGAAATTGGGCGTAGATCGGTAGGGGAGAGATCTCCGCGTGCACCGCAGTGTTCGAACCTCAAGGATCCGCCGGAACCCGAAATCCAACAGTGGCACACTTTCGAAAAGGAACTTGACACATCAAAGATCTTCGGTGCCACGGTACTTGTCGGTCCGGTCTTGATGGAGTAGATGTACACGTTGTCGGGGCTTGTCGCATCACCGAGTGTAGTCGTACACTTGTCAGAAAGGATGGCACATCCAAAACGAAGCAACACCAATAAGGCCTCGGGTCTTGGCGTGTCCAAAACATAGCAGAATAGTGGTCTCGGTTGCGGTCGTGATCTTGAGGCGGTCAACAGGAGCTGGCAGCGCTCAGTCCTGGTGAGGCTGACAGCAGGCCGCGTGGCCCATGTACAAATAGCGAGGGCGAGGAGGCAGCCTTAGGCGCGATTGATGCGGGCATCCTTCCTACACTCCTGAACCTGATCGATGCAGAGAACTTCGGGACGGCGCCTGCAGCTGCAGGAAGGCGATGGATGTCGGCGAGGACTTGGCGTGGCAGAACTCTCTAGCGAAGCAGCAAGGTCGTCGGGCAGCACACGGGAGCATGACGAGGACACGAGGGAGAGGAGCGGTGCAAGGTGGCAGCCTCCTGGTGGTCGCCGACGACGGCGGGTTGCGATGGTTCACCGGAGCGGGCGGTGACCGGATGGGTCACGGAGGAGAAGGTCTGGTGGTCGCGGCCCGGTTCTACGGGATCCATGGCCGCTGCGGGCGTGCCAGCGCTGGAGGGAGAAGGAGGCAGGGCAGGGACGCGCGGCGGCGAGGGTGCGATGAGAGGGAGTTGGGTCTAGCGAAGGTGGCGCTCGGGTGGAGGGAATCGAGCAGGGCGTTGCCTGGCTCGGAGCATGCGTGAGAGACGGCGCTGGAGGGAGGCGAGGGAGATGCCAGGGGATCGGGCAGAGGAGCGATATGGGATCGAGCAGATGGGATCAGGCAACGCTCTCCCTGGCGGCACTGGGAAGGAATCGAGGGAGAGGGAGATGTGGGATCGAGGCCTAGGGTGCGGTCGAGCTAGGGTTAGGATGGGAGATCAGTTGGGCCGGTGCGGGAGGCCCAGTTGGGATGGACTGGTGGGAGTTGTAAGAGGTCAGCAGTGCAGGCTACCTCTCTCTCTATCTCTAATTTGCTTTAACAGGAAAACAAATAGAGAGAAGAAAAAAATAAAGAGAAGTTTAGGGAAAGAATATTTCA
The DNA here is from genome assembly GCF_002162155.2 of Triticum dicoccoides. Lineage (NCBI taxonomy): Eukaryota > Viridiplantae > Streptophyta > Magnoliopsida > Poales > Poaceae > Triticum > Triticum dicoccoides. Next base: position 153,938,481 of record NC_041382.1, on the reverse strand, counting down.
GAAAATAAAATATTCTTGGAGCGCCGGAACTTTGCACAAATATAATAAAATGGTTTGGCAATACTTTAGAGATAGAAAAATAATTCAAGTTTGAATTCGATTCAAACTTGAGCCATTTTTAAATCCAACCAAAACAAGTCCAAAGGATCTGAAAATTGGCGGAGGTGTTCCTGGCACGGTCTAGAATTTATAGGAAAAGAATGGACATTAATATAGAAGGGGAAAATGGGACTATCAAAATACAGGAAATAGAAGGAAAGGAGAAGGAGATGATGCATGGGACGAAGGCATGGGGAAATATTTTGCAAGTGTGTTCATGGGTGATTCCGAAAATGGAATATTTAATATAGCTCCCTAATATCGGGAGGATATGTTATAAAGAGAACTCACCATGTGAATTCCCTCAATTTAAATGGACCGAAGATCCATACGATTTATTTAGTTGATTGAGATGCAAAGATTAATGACATGATGGCATGATGACCTGATGCAATGCACATGATGCAATGATGAATGCAAAGAACCAAACAAGTCATGTCGGGGGTTTGGTGCGACATATGCCAACGGATGGCTTATCATGGTGGGGGCGAGTAGAACGTCGCCGGTGCCTGGAAACGGGATGAGGCGAAGACATGCACGCCGGCGAATCTTACCCAGCTTCAGGGCTCTTCGGGGAGATAATACCCCTACTGCTGCTCTGCGGGGTCTCTGCATGATCACTATGGCCAAGTGTTTACACAGTTGCTCCTTGAGTTGTTTCTTAGAGGTAGGAGAGGGGAAGGCTATCTCTCTCCTTCTATCTGGTATGGTCTAGAGCTACTGGGTTCCAACCCTTTGCATGGGTGCCCTGGGGGGTTTATATAGGCCTACCCCCCTAGGGGTACAATGGTAATTCGTCTGGTCGCGGTCCCAGCCGTTAGTGCCTTTGGCCTCCGATTTCTCTGCCGACTGCTAGGGCCCGCCGATTGGTGGGCCCCACCGACTGGTCTGGTACGGAGCCGACAAGCCGCGTCCGCCGCGGGCGGGTCTTGCCGGCTGCTGATTACTGTAGCCGTGCTTCTGATGACGCAGGCTTGGTCATGGGGTCGTGGCAACAGTCCCGCCGCCTGGCGGGCGATCACTATTGCCACTCCCCATCACATCTTGATTAATGGTGCATGGGGCCCGGGGGAGGGCTCGGCCGACTCCCCGGGCCGACTCCTGATGGATCCGACTGGCGGTCCTCTCGCCGTCTCCTAGGGTCTCACTGACTAGTGGGACCTGCTGCTTCCAGGCCGTTCAGACAAGCTGTCGTGGGTGCAGGACTCGATACTGTGGTGCTGATGTCAGGGCCGGCAGGGCAACAGTGCCACGCCGCACGGAGATCTTCCCGAGCACGGCGTGCTGTGGCCATGCCTGTCCTTGGTAAGGGACGGGAGTGGGCTTCACTGTAGCCATGCCCCTGCCCCGTCCCCTTCGATGAGGTCATGGGTTTGTTGGAGTCGTCGGCCGACTCCCCAAAGCTGGCTTCTCTGGAAGTCGTCCCTGGGACTCGGCCGTGAGCGGGCAGTCGGCCGCCCTGCCGTCGACTCCTCAGGAGGCGGCTCTTCGCCCTGGGGTTTTGAGGGGCGCAGCCTGCCCCGATGTCTTGAAAGGTTATGGGACTCGGGTTGGCCTACCCGTGGCCCATTACTCTGACAGTAGTCCCCGAAGCTGGTGAGGCGCCGCGGGTGATCGGCCAAGAAGCCTCAGCAGTTTCTCTTTCCGGGTGCTCAACACATGTCTTTGATTGACTTCTGCCGGGCCGTCTAGAACGAGTCGGACTTGCCCAACTCGGACTCACTCAATTCCGACTTGCTCAGTATTTCGAACGTCGCGGCGGGATATTAAGTGGCGTGCTAGCTAAGCCTCCAGGCCGCCGCCCGTTCTTGGCCTGTCACGCGAGGGCACGTGGCCAGGCCATCCTGCCAGCCTACGCGTGCGACGGGACAAGCCCATAGGCGGGGCCCGCCACTACCATGCCTCGGCGCCCGCGCGGATCCGCTGCGGCCCCGGTGGATGGTTGGGATTCCAGTGGAGTTATTGCACGCAGTAACTTTACGTGGATCGTGGGGGTCGTGGGGTTGTGGGCGCAGTAAATCCCCACGTCCGCCCCCTCGGCTTCGCAGCCCACGGGGCTATAAGTAGGGGAAGAGGGGGGCACGCGCGCCCCTCCTTCCCACTACTCCTCGTTCTCTTCCTCCTCTTCTCTTCTTCGCTCTGCCGCATGCCCAAGCTCTGGCGAATGCTGCGGCGACAGCTCGCGATGAGTTCTTCCTCCGCTGCCGCGCCTCCCCAGTGCGCTCCGGCACCTGGGACGGTTTCAAAGTTCATGAAGACCACATTGAGTTCCTCTTTCGGACCTGTCGGCTTCCCGGCGAGGATCGCGTGCAGGTGCGTCTTGCGTCGGAGGGGGAGATTTCCCCCGCACCGCAGGAGGGAGAGCGGGTCATCTTCCGCTCGCACTGCCTGCGCGGGCTGGGGCTACCAGTGAGTAGTTTTTTCCGGTCCTTCCTAGAGTTCTACGGTCTCCAGCCGCACCACCTCACCCCCAACGCAGTGGTGCTGCTGTCCGCCTTCGTGGCCCTGTGTGAAGGCTTCCTCGGAGTCCTCCCCACCCTCGAGCTCTGGGGGGAGTTCTTCTTCTCCAAGCTCGGCACCCAGGCCATGGGCGTGCCGGCTCAGTGCGGCGCCTTCATCGTCATGCGAAGGTCGGGGGCCGACAATCCCTTCCCCTCCATCTCACTGATAAAGTCGGTGAAGATGTGGCAGAGGTCCTACTTCTATGTCAGGAACGTCGCCACGAGGGGCGACTGGGTCAACCTGCCGGCTTTCGAATCCGGCTCGCCGGCTGGGAGACTGCCCAACTGGTCGTACCAGGCCAAGTCGCTAACGCCTGCGGGAGCCGACGCCATCACGCGACTCCGAGTGCTGACGCAGTCGGAGGGTCTGACTGGTCCGGACCTGCTGGCCTCCTTCGTTTCGCACCGAGTTCTCCCACTCCAAGGCCGCCCTCACATGATATGCCAGATGAGCGGGCACCGCGACCCGAGTCGGATGTGCACCAAGGACATGCCTCACGAAGAGGTGGCCTTCATGGTGAACTACCTCTCGGACAGCAGGCTCCTAGAGGACTGGCGATTCGGCAAGGAGCCGTACTCCCGCGCCAACCCCCGCCCGTGGTGAGTTGCCTTTCTTTTCTTTCTTTAGATTGTCTTCTTCTTGCCGAGTTTTGTTTTGACCAGTTGGCTTTGGTTAGAATCCCCTTCTTCACCCACCAGCCGGCACCTCGGGGCCAGCCTGTGAGTTCCTCGCCGACCGGGCGGAGAGCGACGTCGACGACCCCGATCTGGGGGCAGCGGCTCTGGGAGACAAGACCGAGGGAGGAGGAGGGACAGCAGGCGACATCAGGCCTTCGGCTACCTTCGCCGATTGGCCTGAAGACAACGCCGAGGGAGAAGTCGCCCCTCGCCATCGGCCAGGAGCCAGCCAGCCTGGCGCGGGCTCTTCTGCTGCGCCAGGCGCTCCAGGCGGCAGGAAGAAGCGCAGGGCCGTGCCGACCTTGTTCGTCAGTCGGCCGAAGAAGCCCAAGGGCTCAGCTGCGGCGACCCGGCGGGACGAGGCGGCCGCGAAGGCCATCCGCTTCCGTAAGGAAGTGAAGAAGCCGCCATTGGTCTCCGCGTAAGTATTCTGTCTTCAAAGTTTTTTATTCTTTCTTCGTGATTTGTCTGAGTCTCTACTTGCCCCTCTTGCTTCAGGGCTCCCCTCTCTCTTGAGCGGGTCGCCGCCGCCTCCATCATGGGGTCAGTGGAGATGTCTGCCATCACTCGGCGGATTTACCCCGCTGGTGACCTCCGGGAGGCGACGGAGCGAAATGCGCAGGAGAAGCGCAACGAAAAAGAGGCCCTCTGCGTGGAGAAGGCGGAGGCCGACAAGGCGGAGGCCTCCGCTAAGAAAAAACTAGCGGAGGCCAAAGCCGCCGCCGCAGCGAAGCAGCAGGCTGAGGAAGCCGCACGCCGCCAGTCGGCAGTGCTCGTCACCCCGTTAAACTCTGCGCCGCCGCCTCCGGAGTTCACGGGGCCAACTGGAGAAGCCGGCGGGGAGAACCCCGTCGAGGAGAGGGAAGGCGGCGACCCCTCTACTCCGGACGCGAACATTCCGCCGCCGCCTCCGCCGCCGTCTGAAGGCGCGCAAGGCGAGCAGCCAGCGGACCCTCCGGTGCCGCCGACCGAAGACGAGGCCGTGGCGAGGCTACTCCTCCAAGTCGGCTCGACAACGCGCCGTCGTCTGGAGAAGGCGATTTCGGCACCCCGCCCCCTGGAAGCCGGCATCGCCAGCTCGGCGGCCCCAGACGCCGAAGCGACGAGCGCTGCACCTATTGGGTGGGTGCGAGGAGGCGGCACAGGTCCGCTGAATCGGGCGCTCCTGGATGTCTAGGCAAAGCGCCGTGCTGAGGGCGACGCTCTCCAGAGTTACACCAAGGCGTTCCTAGCGTCGCGGGCAGCCGTCCGGCTATGTTTTTTTCCTTTGGTCTTTGTTTTCTTGTTCCTCTCTGTGGGGGCGCGCCAGCGCACCCACTGGGTGTAGTCCCCGAGTTTCGGGCCGGCTACTGAGCAGGCGGCCCGGAACTCCAGATGAACTTCTGGGTACTAACTTTGTCTGAAATGCTTGTCACAGGATTACCACAACCTCCGCGTCACTGCCTTCAACCGTAACGTTGAAGAGCTGGGCAAGCGGACCGCCGACTTGGCAGAGAGCCGGAGTAAGTCCTTCTTTCTTCTCCGTGGGGGCGCGCTAGCGCACCCGCGGGCTGTAATCCCTGAGATTCGGAGCAGTCGGGCCGGATCTCCCCGGCGACCTACTTTATTGACGACTGTTATATTTCTTCCTTTTCTTCACGAGCCAACGCTGCTCTTCAACAGCAGCTGAGCGAAGCCAACTCCGCCCTGCGCGCCAAAGGGGAGGAGTGCAGCAGGCTCGCCACAGAGCGCGATCTGCTAGCCACTCAGTTGGCAGAGCAGAAGGAGCTGCTAGTGAAGTCGCAGAGGGAGGCGGAGGAGACGGAAACCGCCCTCTTGGCCGAGTTCGCGAGCAAGCGCTCCTCCTGGTCTGACAAGGAGGCGCTGCTGTCCTCCGGCTTCCACGAGATTGAAGACATCGTTGATGGTGAGTCTCTTTATTTTCTTTTTTCGAGCTGCCGATTTAAATCATGCCGACTCCTGGTTTTTGACTAGCTTCCTCGTTTCTTCGCGTCTTTGCAGACTTCTTCCCTGGGCAGACGCAGGCCGCCATCCAAGCCATCGAGGCCGACCGTGAAAGTCGGAGGGCGGAGGGCGCAGAGATCGCCGCTGATGCCCCCCGAACTCTTGACGAGCACATCCTGAGCATCGAGGCTCGCCTCCGGCCAGCTCACCGGATGCTGCGCCGGCTTCAGCGCGTCGGTGCCCAGGCGATTGCCGCCCTTTGGCCGGATATGCAGGCTCCGCGCACCCCCAGCCTGACGGCCAACTGGCTGGAGGTCGCGGCTGGTCGTCTTGAGGCCTGGAAGGGCTCTTCGGCCTGGGCTGGAGCGCGCCGGGCCTTGGAGTTCGTCAAGGCGTGGTACCCGGGGCTGGATTTAGACCGGTGGGCCACACTTCGGTTGGAGGCCCAGCCGGAGCTGGCGGCCGCGGAGGATGCCCTCGTCAAACGTGTTGCGGCGATCACCGAGTACACCGACACCAGCATCTTCGTCCCCGAGCGGTCTGAAGACGGCGAGGAGGTACGGCCAGAGTGGTTTGGGATGAACCCAGACTACGGCGAAGACACGGCGGAGGTGATTGGCTCCAGCGTCGAGGAGGAGGACGAAGCGGAGGATGGAGCGAGGCGGAGGCACCAGAAGACGGAGCAGACGGCCAGCCTCAACCCGACTGCGCCTCCAGCAACGAGCCGCGTGCGACCGAATCGACTGTCGCAGGAGGTGATCAAGCCGAGACTAGCCAGCCGGCTGCCCCGACGCCTGATGCTGGCGCCTCCTCCGACCCTCCGAATCCGTCTGCTGCCTCCTAAGCTGCCGATGTATCTTTTATTTTATCTGCTTCAGTAGTCTTTGAAGAACTTGTTAATTCGCACAATTCCACCCGCCGGGTGTATCTTGAACCTCTACTCGACAATTTGGCCAAGGGCCTATGTTATGTAAATATATATATATATATATATATATCTTTTCTTGCTCATTGTTCTTTTGGCTTTTTTCCTTTACCGCTTTCTCTTAGTTGCCTGCCTTGCCAATCGGACAGCCGCTCTGCAGACTATTGCTGGATCAAGTGCTAGGCTACTTTGGGAAAGCAAGTACTTAGCCGATTTCAAGATTCTTTTTTTGAGCAAATTGGATAGGAAGCGGCAGTTCGACTATCCGACAGTCGGTTTGCGAGAAAGGCTGGAAGCCGTCTTGAGCTATGTTTTATGCTTTGAGTCCTTAGCCATCTTTCATGTGAATGCCCATTCTACCTTACCGCTGCCCACCATACAGTCGCTCTGCGAGTTGTGGCTTCTGACAGGAGACGGTTTGGGCGTTTACACACTACTTGTGTGACTGTAGGAAGCATTTCATAGTGCAAGGCGGCACGTCCCCAGGCCGATTTGTCGAGCCCGGTGCCAAACGGCATAAAAAGGAGTAACATACTTGCGGTCATAATTTTTATCATACAAACAAAAGAGGGCAGTCCCCGAGCTCGCCTCGGGGGGCCTGAAGTCTTGGTTCTTTAATACAAAAGGTAGCGTGGTACATACTGCATCAGCTGTAAAACCTTCGGAGGAGATTTGCATTCCATGGCCGCTCTGTCTCCTTGCCGGAGTCGTCCCTCTTGCGTGCTTGGGGCTTCTGAGCGTCGATTAGGTAGTAGGAATCGTTGCCCAGTACTTTGCTGATGATGAAAGGGCCTTCCCAAGCCGCCGATAGCTTGTGCTGTCGGCTGTTCGCTGGATCAGCCGGAGCACAAGTTCGCCTTCTTGGAAAGATCTTGGTCTGACCTTCCTGTTGTGGTACTAGCGCAGGCTCTACTGGTAGATGCTGGACCGGCTGAGTGCCAACAGCCGGCCCTCTTCTAGCAGATCGACGCCGTCTTGTCGTGCTTCTTCTGCTTCCTCCTTAGTGTACATGGTGACTCGTGAGGAGTCGAACTCTATGTCCGTTGGGATGACGGCTTCGGCACCATGGACGAGGAAGAAGGGCGTGAAGCCGGTTGACTTGTTTGGAGTCGTGCGCAGACTCCAGAGGACGGCTGGCAGCTCGTCGAGCCAACAGCCAGCCGAGCGCTCCAGAGGCTCGATCAACCGAGGCTTGATGCCGGACAGGATGAGGCCGTTTGCTCGCTCCACTTGGCCGTTTGACTGCGGGTGGGCGACGGACGCTAGGTCCAGTCGGATGCCCTGTGTTACGCAGAAACGGGCCAAGGCGCCTTTGGCAAAATTTGTGCCGTTGTCGGTGATGATGTTGTGTGGTATGCCGTACCGAATTGTGATATCGGTGATGAAAGTCACGGCAGTTGGACCGTTCAGTTTCTTAATTGGCTTCGCTTCTATCCACTTGGTGAACTTGTCCACTGCGACAAGTAGGTGAGTTAAACCACCTCGTGCTGTCTTGAATGGTCCTACCATGTCTAGACCCCAAACTACGAAAGGCTAGGCAATGGGGTTGGTCTTGAGCGCAGAAGCCGGCTGGTGCGGCTTGGAGCTGAACTTTTGGCATCCTTTGCATTTTTGGACCAACTCCTTGGCCTCTTCCAAGGCAGTCGCCCAGAAGAAACCGTGCCGAAAGGCTTTGGCGACGAGTGCTCTTGAAGCCGCATGGTGGCCGCATTCGCCTTGATGGATGTCTTTGAGAATCTCTTGGCCTTGCTCTGGCTCTACGCAGCGCTGGTAGACACCAGTGACGCTGCGCCTGACCAGCTCTCTGTTCACTATGGTATAGGATGCCGCCCGGCATTGTACTTGCCGAGCTGAGGTCTCATCAGTTGGTAGCTCTTTGTTAACCAGGAATTTGAGGATGGGCTGGGCCCATGAGGGTGCTGCTATTTCTTCGACTACTAGAACCGTGACTTGGACGAGGGCGGCTGGGCTGGGAGGCGGCGGGTTGGAGTCAACAGCTGCTTGCTGGGTTGATGAAGTCCCCAGGCCGACTAGCGCGGTCCTTGGGCCAAGTTCTGGAATCTTCGAGTCCGCCACCGCAGTCCCCGGGCCGGGTTCCGCAGTCCCTGGGCTAGCCTCGACTGTGGCGGCTCCGGAGTCATCTGCAGAGATCCTCGTGCCGCCTGCCGGGGCTCTGGAGTCGGATCTGACGTCTTCCGGAGGAGCCGGTACGAAGATGGAGTCTGATTCTAGCGAGGGCTTGACGGACGGCTTGAGAAGGCGTTGAAGGGCGACACCAGATGGTATTTCTTGGTGGGTAGAGCCGATTCGTGCCAATGCATCTGCTTGGTCATTGTCATTCCTTGGTATATGAAGGAACTCGCATCCTTCGAAATACCCGCTGAGTTGCTGCACGAGGAAAAAGTAGCTCGCCATGTTTGCATCTTTCGCGTCCTAGTCGCTGGACGATTGCTGGACCACTAAGTCCGAGTCACCATAACACAAGATCCGGCGGATGCCAAGCTATTTGGCAAGCCGGAGCCCGTGAATGAGCGCCTCGTACTCGGCGACATTATTGGAGGCGGCAAAGTGGATTTGCAGCACATACTTGAGCTTGTCGCCTTTGGGAGAGGTGAGGATGACGCCCGCTCCCAAGCCAGTGCGCATCTTGGAGCCGTCGAAATGCATCCGCCAATGGGTGGAATCAGGTGCTGGAGGCAGGTACTGGGTCTCGGCCCAGTCGACGAGGAAGTCGGCCAGTGCTTGTGATTTCATAGCGGTGCGGGGCTAGTAGTAGATGGTGTAAGGAGCCAGCTCTATGGCCCACTTGGCCACTCGACCAGAAGCATCTCGGCTACCGATGATCTCGGCAAGTGGGGCCGTGCAGACCACCGTGATTGGATGCTCTTGAAAGTAAGGCTTCAATTTCTTGGTAGCAAAGTGTACGCCATAGCACATCTTCTGGTAGTGGGGGTAGTTCTGCTTGGAGGTCAACAGTACCTCGCTCAGGTAATATACTGGTCTCTGGACAGGCAGCACCTTGCCTTCCTCCTTGCGCTCCAATACAATGACTGTGCTGACTACCCGGCTGGTGGCGGTGATGTACAGGAGCATAGGTTCCTTGGGAGTCGGAGCCGCCAGGACAGGCGGAGTAGTCAACATCTTCTCCAACTGGTGAAAAGCTTCGTCCACCTTATGGTTCCACTTGAAAAAAGTGGTCTTCTTCATGAGTTGGTATAAGGGGAGAGCTTTCTCGCCCAGCCGACTGATGAATCGGCTGATGGACGCTAAGCAGCCGGTGAACTTCTGCACATCCAACAGTCAGCTGGGTACCTCCATTCTCTCGATGGCCTTGATTTTTACTGGGTTGCATTCTATGCCGCGTTCAGAGACCAGGAAACCTAGCAGCTGGCCGACTGGTACTCCGAAGACACACTTCTCGGGGTTGAGCTTGATCTGGAACCGGCGCAGGTTCTCAAAGGTCTCCTTGAGGTCTTCCAGCAGTGTTCCACACTTTTCCATTTTCACCACTACATCGTCCACGTAGACGTGGGCGTTCCTGCCTAGCTGCTTGAGGAGACACTTCTGCATGCAACGCTGAAAGGTGGCGCAGGCATTCCTCAAGCCGAACGTCATGGTGAGGTAGTAGAATGCTCCAAACGGCGTGATGAAGGCGATCTTCAATCTGTCAGCCGGGTTCAGCTTGATCTGGTGATATCTTGAGTATGCATCCAAGAAACTCAACAGCTCGCATCCGGCTGTGGAGTCTATCACTTGATCGATTCTTGGTAGGGCAAATGGGTCCTTGGGGCAGGCCTTGTTGAGGCTCGTGTAGTCAATATACATTCGCCACTGCTTGTTCTTCTTTAGTACCAGGACCGGATTTGCCAGCCACTCCGGAAAGAAAACTTCCATAATGAAGCCGGCTGCTAGGAGTCGGGCTATCTCTTCTCCGACAACTCTTCTCTTCTCTTCTGATAAGTGGCGCAGGGGCTGCCTGACCGGCTTTGCATCAGATCGGACATGTAACTTGTGCTCGGCGAAATCCGTCGGTACACCTGGCATATCTTTGGGGGACCATGCGAAGATGTCCCGATTCTCACGGAGAAAATCGACAAGCTCGCCTTCCTATTTGCTGTTGAGGCTTGCACCTACGACGGTGTACCTCTCTGGGTGCTCCGGATCCAAGGGTATCTTCTTTGTCTCTTTAGCCGGCTTGAACGAACCCTCAGCCTCCGACTCTTTTGGGCTGGGCGATACCTCAGGCGACTTGCTGGCCATCGCCACAACTCGCTCAAGGAGCCGCTTCTCGGCCGCGATTACCAGGGACTCGGCCAGCCGACTGCTCTTAGCTGCGCAAGCTGACGACTTCCGGTAGTCGCCTGCCACAGTCAGAATTCCCCTGGAACTGGGCATCTTCATCTTGAGGTAAGCGTAGTGGGGGACCGCCATGAACTTGGCCAAGGCGGGTCGGCCAAGTAGCGCATGGTATGGGCTCTCAAGGTCCACCACCTCAAACCAAACAGACTCTCTTCGGAAGTGATCTTTGTCCCCAAAGAGGACGTCCATCAGGATCTTGCCGATCGGCGAGCAGGAAAGCCCAGGTACAATGCCGTGGAACACTATTCGGCTGCTCTGAAGCTGCCTTTGCTTGATTCCTAACTTCTCCATGGTATCCTTGTACAGGATATTGATGATGCTGCCCCCGTCTATCAGAACTCGCTAGAAACGCACGGCCCGTTTGTCCATAGCAAAGGTGGCGTCCAGGACCAAGGCGTAGGAGCCCGGACTCGGCATCACCTCTGGGTGGTCAGCCCTGCTCCAGCTGATGGGCTTCTCAGACCAGTGCATGAACTCTGGCGTCTCTAAGGCTACTGCGTTCACCTCTTGTCGTTGTAGCCATCTGCTGCGTCGATCATCAGCCATACTGGTGAACACCATGTAGGCTCCGTGTTCTTCAGGGTATTCGTCTTGTACTGTGCCGACTGGCCTGATTGCCGTCTGCTGGGGCGGAGGCGGCTGCCCAGCAGGCGGGGGTGGCAGGAGGCCATCTCCCTTGGCGATCCTGGTGAGCCAGTGGCACTTCCGGGTCGTGTGGTTCGACGGCTTTGCGCCGCTGTGGAACTTGCAAGGTCCATCCAAGGTCTGCTCATAGGAGAAGGCCGGCAACCAGTTAGGCTTGCCGCCTTTCTGTCGCTTGGGCGGAGGCTGCTCTTCTGGCTGCTGGGCTTCAACGGTCGCGACCTGCCGGCTGCTGGAAGCCGGCTGCGGGGCCTTGCGCTTGTTGTCGCCCTGCTGTTGTCGCCGGCCGGCGTCTGCCGCCGGAGTTCTTGGAGCTTGAGGAGCCACTTTGCCAGTTGTGCTGATTTGGATTTCCACCTTCATGGAGGAGTCGGCCGTGGCGTATTTGTCTGCTATGATCAGCAGCTCGTCGAGGGTTTCTGGCTCGTCGCAGAGGAGCTTGTGCTTGAGGAGGGTGCCTTCTCGGCACCCGGCTGTGAAGTACTCGATGGCCTGCACCTCGTGCACGCCCTCGCAGGAGTTCCGGAGCTCAGCCCAACGCGTGAGGTAGTCGCGAGTCGAGTCGTCAGGACCTTGCACGCACAAGGAGAGCTGACGAGGCTTGGGAGGACGCTTGTACGTGCTGGTGAAGTTGCGGACGAACGCTTCGGTGAAGTCGACCCAGCTGTTGATGCTGCGGGGCTTTAGGCTGTTCAGCCATGTCCGGGTCGTGCCCTCGAGCATGAGCGAAACGTACTTTACGGTGACACGCTTGTTGTCGTTTGCTATGCTGACAGCCGTGGAGTAGTCGACTAGCCAGTCTTCCGGTTTCATGGAGCCGGTATACTTGGGCGTGTCTCTTGGGAGCGTGAACCCTCTGGGAAAGGGCTCATCCCGAATGCGGGGCCCGAAACAAGGCAGACCCAGCTCGTCTTCTTCTTCCAGTGCCAGGGACCGGTGATGTCGGTCGATCCGGTGGCGGGCGTCATTCTCTCCAACTCCCTCTCGGCGGCCAAGGCGGTCACCGAGAGTCGGATGGTCAACAGGCGGCGGGGAGACTCGCCTCTCCTTACGAGGAGGGGGAGGCGGACAGTCGTCCCGTCGTTCCACTGCTCTCGGGTGGCCATCTCGGTCGCGCTCTATGGTAATGCGAATCCGACTATGGCTGACAGCCGGCTCCTTGTCCTTTCTTCCTCGGGTGCCGCCAGTCGGCGTCCGAGACGTCGCGCCTTGATCTCGGTGGGGGTCGTCGTTTGGCCGCTGCGGCGCCTCCATGCGGCAGCCAGCCTCGTTCTGCGCGGCGGCCGCGTCGAGGAGCCGCTGGACTCGCTCCATCATGAGGCGGCGTTCTTCGCCCTCGAAATTGTCCAGCTCATCCGCCGCTTCCTGGGCGGCTCGGATGTTCTCCGCTGGCGTAGCGTACACGGGGCGGCTAGCCCCAAATAGGCTGGCGATGGCTACGCTGCGCTGCTAGACCGCGCCAAGGCGGCTGGGGCCTGCCGGGGCCGGCGAGCCGCCAACGGCGCGATCCATCTCCCGCTGTTAAGCTTCTGACAAGCGTCTCATGCTGGCCAGCTTCTTCGCGCCTTCAACGAGCTGAAGGCGGTGCGCTTCTAACGTCTTTGCGTCAGCATCTTCCGAAATGGGCGCAATTAGGTCTTGCAGTGCCGCGCCGAGTGAGTCGGGCGCTCCTCCGCCAGGGAACTCGTTATGACAGATAACTAGCACCTCAGTGACGGTGCTTCCGTCGCTCTCTGCGTGGGGGAGAGGTTCGTCGTAGACCACCATGTTTGTGGGGAACGCATCGAGCGACGCGGTGTCGGAGTCGACCAGCATCGGGTCGGTGGAGCCTACGGACTCCAAGTGTACGGCAGGCCCGCCGGAAATGTGGAGTTGATCGAGGAGGCCCGCGAGGAGGTGCTCGGGGCCACCCGTGCCTGCGTCGGACGCAGGTTCGTCGGAGAGGCGGACCTCGCCGACAAGTTCGGCCAAGGAGCTGGTTGCGTAGGCGATCTCAACGCCGCGCAGCGCGTCGATGCAAACTTCGTCTGGCGTGCCTGGCTGGCTGCGCTCGCCAGGGAGGAAAAGGGTTCCCGTCCAGAACAGATCTCCGAACGGCGGTGCACCAGGCCCCACGGTGGGCGCCAAATGTCGGGGGTTTGGTGCGACATATGCTAATGGATGGCTTATCATGGTGGGGGCGAGTAGAACGTCGCCGGTGCCTAGAAACGGGATGAGGCGAAGACATGCACGCCGGTGAATCTTAACTAGCTTCAGGGCTCTCCAGGGAGATAATACCCCTACTGCTGCTCTGCGGGGTCTCCGCATGATCACTATGGCCAAGTGTTTACACGGTTGCTCCTTGAGCTGTTTCTTAGAGGTAGGAGAAGGCAAGGCTAGCTCTCTCCTTCTATCTGGTATGGTCTAGAGCTACTGGGTTCCAACCATTTGCATGGGTGCCCTGGGGTTTATATAGGCCTAACCCCCAGGGGTACAATGGTAATTCGTCTGGGCGCGGGCCCAGCCGTTAGTGCCTTTGGCCTCCGATTTCTCCGCCGACTATTGGGGCCCACCGATTGGTGGGCCCCGCCGACTGGTCTGGTACGGAGCCGACAGGCCGCGTCCGCCGCGGGCGGGTCTTGCCGGCTGCTGATTACTGTAGCCATGCTTCTGATGACACGGGCTTGGTCATGGGGTCGTGGCAACAGTCCCGCCGCCTGGCGGGCGATCACTATTGCCACTCCCCATCACATCTTGATTAATGGTGCATGGGGCCCGGGGGAGGGCTCGGCCGACTCCCCGGGCCGACTCCTGACGGATTCGACTGGCGGTCCTCTCACCGTCTCCTAGGGTCTCACTGACTAGTGGGACCTGCTGCTTCCAGGCCGTTCAGACAAGCTGTCGTGGGCATAGGACTCGGTACTGTGGTGCTGATGTCAGGGCCGGCAGGGCAACAGTGCCACGCCGCACAGAGATCTTCCCGAGCATGGCGTGCTGTGGCCATGCCTGTCCTTGGTAAGGGGCGGGAGTGGGCTTCACTGTAGCCACGCCCCTGTCCCGTCCCCTTCGATGAGGTCATGGGTTTGTTGGAGTCGCCGGCCGACTCCCCAAAGCCGGCTTCTTTGGAAGTCGTTCCTGGGACTCGGCCGTGAGCGGGCAGTCGGCCGCCCTGCCGTTGACTCCTCAGGAGGCGGCTCTTCGCCCTGGGGTCTTGAGGGGCGTAGCCTGCCCCGATGTCTTGAAAGGTTATGGGACTCGGGTTGGCCTACCCATGGCCCATTACTCCGACAAGTCACATGACGGAACCAAGAAACCCTGGAAGGCATCTGAAGCTCTGGTCTTGGGGCGTCACAACACTCCACCACTACGAGAGGATCTCGTCCCGAGATCTAGGATGACACCGGAGGGAAAAACGGAAGAGAAAGAGAAGAGGTAAAACTAAGTTTGCTTCTTTGACAAACGAGTGAAACCAAAGAACCTTGAAAAGTTGAACAACTTGAATGAAAAGAATACAACAAAGATGAACAAAGTTGATAACTCTCCGTTAGAAAAGAGGAACAAGGGAGTACCAATTCGGGCAGCACTCCGGATGAAAAGATATGCATGACTTTATAAGGTGAAAAGAACTTGAGCAGAGGACACAACCCTCTGGTTAAATGGATAAGCACGGAAAGAACACGATCCTCACCATTAGAGATGATGACTGAAGAGAGTAACATCACAATGCCTCCAAAACGAAAGTAAGAATGGAAAGGAATGAACGGAGGGAAACAAGATCTTGAGAGAGCACACTTGCAACATATGCTAGAACGAATTTGTTGGGTTAACAACAACGAAAAGAATAAGCTTGATATGGTCTTATGGAATACATCTCAAATAACGAGGTGAAAACCTGCCACTCACGGAAAAAGATTGTATTGATATGAACAAGGAGACAAGAAACTTATTCACCGAAAGGATAAAAGAAGAACTTGGATCATTTATAACCACCATAAATAGCAAAATCCTTAGGTGAAAGCTTTAGGTGAAATGTAACCCAAGATAACCCCAACGAAGAGGTTGATGGATTTAAAATTTCTCATTCTTAACAACATGTGAATCATGAAACATGAACTCAAATTAACAAGAATGACATAATACCACCTCTATTGATACGGAAGGAAGAATTGCGCTCCGGATTGCAAGATGAAGAATACTTGAGCTCCTTAGAAAAGAATCTCAATGAGAACTTCGAGAAGGGATAAAATCCTTGATGAACCATCATGTAGAACCTCCATGAAGAACTTCGGTGACAAAAGGATGATCAAACGGAAGGTAAGGGAAGTTGAAAACACAAGGTGAATCCTTGTAAATATTTAGATGAATCTCCATGGTGATATAATTACGAAAGCTTGGAACTCTTGGTAAAGAAAAGATAAGGCATCTCGAACCGAGAATGTGCTATGAAGAACCTCCGGAATAAGGAATTGAATTCACTCGATGAAACAAGAATAAGAATTACATTATGCTTATCCTTCACCAATTAAATTGATGACAAGCAACGGATTTGACATACTACTTATTCTCATAGAAAGGATTAAGATAGATATAGCGTCAACTTGGAAAGGTCTTCAGCGAATCACCGGTCGGGTTGGAACAACGAATAAATTGATATGAAAAGAAGGAAGAGAAATCTTGAATGAACACTGTAAGAATTGGAAATGAACGAAGAAAAGATAAGGAAAACACCGGGAAGAATTATGAAATGAACGAAGGTGCCTGAGGGAATTTAGATACAGGTGAAACGAATAGAACACGAACCGATTAGAGAATATTTGAATGATGCACCGGTGAGATTTGGAGAACAATAGTTGAAGGCTCAGAATGAATAAATCTTCTGAGAAGATGGGCTCCGTGAAATCAAACTGAAAAGACACCTGAATTGCTCCGGATGGGTGAAAAGAATTCTCACAATCGAAAACAATTATGAGAGGATGGCATAAAGCTAGCACCATGAATCTTGAAGAGAATGGAGAAAGATTTTTAAGAGAAAATCTTCTTCAGTCTTCAAAATACGAGAATGACGACGGGAAAACCCCACCAAGAATTGTGGAGGCACTCCGGAGTTAAAATTGGAAATGTTGAACCAACGATGAAAGAATTTGAAAGATCTTGGAGAAAGCATTTGACTGATGATAACTCATTCTTACGTCAAACTTGGAAAATAATTTGAGAAGCTCCAGGAAAATTAGAAGAGTCAGGTAAGATCCTGGGAAAAGACCTGTGGGTTAGGGCTCACTGAAAAGAAACACCGTAGAATGATTGCTTGAAAAGAGAGATTGCACCGGTTGAATTAAATGGCTTGAATGAGATAACATCCTCGAAAGTTCTTGAACGAATGCAGAGTGGCACGAATCTTTGAGATAACTTGAAGACTCCAGGACAAATGAATAGTGAAAGGTGAATGATAAAGAGGTGCACCGGCATGAGAAAACATTTGCAACGAGGAAAAGATATGATCGACAAAGCTTGAATTGAATCCACCGGAGAAGAAAAGAGTGAAGAATGATGAGCTTGAAGCTCCATTAGAATCTTCATGAGAATCACCGGATAAGAACATTAACGGAAAAGAATGGAGAGACTTCTCATCAATAAGATGATACTTGATTAAGAAATCTGAGTCCTTGAAGAAAAAGGGTGGGTGGGCGGGAAAACAAAAGCAACTTGGAGATGGATGAAACAAACATCGTTGAGAAGAACTGATAATTGATCTTGCGGATGTTGAAATGATCGGATCCACTTGAAGAGAAACACACCGGTTGAAAAGGATTGGCATGACAATCTCGATTATCATGAAGGATTTGTATTCACATAGATATATGAGAACACCGCTTAGCAAATGTATGGAATCAACACTTGACATTGAAGCAACTCGAATACCACAAATCAAAATAAAACAAAGGATTGGCTTGCAAAATAAGCCGGAACAAACATATGATAGAGATTTCGTCCGAAGTTTTCGTGGTGGGGCCTACACGGGCTCGATCGTACAACACCATCATGTACAAGGCAGTGCACATGACATACGAAGCTTCCCCGAGTCAGCATAGCCAAGGACTCTTTAAGACACAACGAGACCACTATAAAACCAACCGTGGATAGGCGGACCACTAGACGTCGAACCCCAATATCATATCATAAATCTGTCGGAAAGATATCCTAAGAGCTACTTGAA
Source organism: Triticum dicoccoides (assembly GCF_002162155.2). Lineage (NCBI taxonomy): Eukaryota > Viridiplantae > Streptophyta > Magnoliopsida > Poales > Poaceae > Triticum > Triticum dicoccoides. Next base: position 153,921,140 of record NC_041382.1, on the reverse strand, counting down.
TTCCCACTTATAAACTCCCGAAACTTTCCGGTTATGCAATCAGGTGTTGGGGATACAGGGTAAGCATAATATCTCACCCAAAACTACACAAATCCTACATCCAGCTCTATCCACCATTCAACACATAACCAAGAAACCATCGGAAATCGTTTACCTCAACCTTTGAAAAGCATCAGTTATACGAGTTATGGCAATAATCCCGAACTCCCGCCCCAGTACTGGGTGGCGTCGAGATTATCTCACCAACAACTGCATAAAAGAGATTTTCGATGTCGGCGAAATTCAGGTATTCCAGAACTGCAACGATAAAATTGTGACGACAACACCTCGGAGCTCAACTCCTCGGGACACTGCCACAACCCCTAAATGTCAGGAGGCACCAAGAACAATGTTCTTGTCACAAAACCATCGGAACGATTCCAAGATACCCGTGTGATCCTAAATTTTTTTTAGTGAAATTTGAGAAGAGAAGAGTCAAAACTCTACACCGGGATGCCTCACCAGAGCGACGAAGGGACTGAGGAGTAAAAAGAATCCTACTCTCTGATATATATAATCCTAAATGACTCAAAACATTTTTCTAGACTCAACAACGCCAGCGATTCGATCAAGCAGGGGGCTCCTAAGGTCGGGGAAGGCTCTGATTACCAACTTGTAACGCCCTCGATGCGGCTATATCTCCTACGTGTCGAAGCACGACATAGAGGCATAATCGCATTGAAAGCAATGTCGCAAGTGAGGTAATCTTCACAACAACCCATGTAATGAATAAGGGAAAAAGGTACATAGTTGGCTTACAATCGCCACTTCACACAATACATGAATAAAACATTACATCATCCAGATACAAACAAGGTCCGACTACAGAACCAAAACTAAAGAAGACTACCCCAAATGCTACTGATCCCCGATCGCCCCAACTGGGCTCCACTACTGATCCACTGGACACGGAACAACACTACGAACAAGGTCTTCATTGGGATCCTCCTTGAGCTCGATTGCGTCACCTGCATGATATCATCGGCACCTGCAAACTAGTTTTGGAAGTATCCGTGAGTCACGGGGACTCAGCAATCTCACACCCTCGCGATCAGGACTATTTAAGCTTAAAGGTCGGGAAAAGGTATGAGGTGGAGCTGCAGCAAGCAACTAGCATATTTGGTGGCTAACATACGCAAATGAGAGCGAGAAGAGAAGGCAAACCACGGCCGAGAAACTATGATCAAGAAGTGATCCTAGAACAACCTACGTCAAACATAACTCCAACACCATGTTCACTTCCCGGACTACGCCGGAAAGAGACGATCACGGCTACACACGCTATTGATGCATTTTAATTAAGTTAAACTTCAGGTTTTCTACAACCGGACATTAACAAATTCCCATCTGCCCATAACCGCGGGCACGGCTTTCGAAAGTTCAAAACCCTGCTGGGTGTCCCAACTTAGCCCATCACAAGCTCTCACGGTCAACGAAGGATATTCCTTCTCCCAAGACAATCCGATCAGACTCGGCATCCCGGTTAAGATATCCTCGACAATGGTAAAACAAGTCCAGCAAGACCGCCCGATGTGCTGACATCCTGATAGGAGCTGCACATATCTCGTTCTCGGGGCAACACCGGATGAACACTACGTACAGCTAAAACCAGCCCTCAAGTTTCCCTGAGGTGGCACCGCAAGTGGCTTTGTTTCAGACCAACACTTTGACAAGCACTGCCCCCCGGGGGGGGGGGTTAAAATAAAGAGGACCCTTGGGCTGGCCTAAACCAAGGGAAAAAGAGGCTAGGTGGCAAATGGTAAAACCAAGGTTGGGCCTTGCTGGAGGAGTTTTATTCAAGGCGAACTGTCAAGGGGTTCCCATTATAACCCAACCGTGTAAGGAACGCAAAATTCGGGAACATAACACCGATATGACGGAAACTAGGGTGGCAAGAGTGGAACAAAACACCAGGCATAAGGCCGAGCCTTCCACCCTTTACCAAGTATATAGATGCATTATTTAAATAAGAGATATTGTGATATCCCAACAAATATCCATGTTCCAAACATGGAACAAGCTCCAATCTTCACCTGCAACTAACAACGCTATAAGAGGGTCTGAGCAAAGCGGTAACATAGCCAAACAACAGTTTGCTAGTACAAGGGGGGTTAGAGGCTTGGCTTAACAATATGGGAGGCAAGATAAGTAAGTGGTAGGTACCGCAGCATAGGCATAGCAAAAGAGCGAGCAACTAGCAAGCAAAGATAGAAGTGATTTCGAGGGTATGGTCATCTTACCTGAAATCCCGCAAGGAAGAAGAACGGGTCCATGAGGAAGACAAACGGACGAAGTCGAAAGGATCCTCACAAACACGACATTATCAGAACTAACCCGAAGAAGCAAGACCGTAAAGAAGGCAAACAACATGGTAAACAACCATCACATAATCATGGCATGATGCACAATCAAGTATGATGCATGTCCGGTTTAATGAAGCATGGCATGGCAAAGTGCACAAACAACACTACAAATTAAGTGAAGCTCAAAACGAAGCACCGTATCAATTATTTAGTTCTCTCTCGTTTAGGTACTCAACAATATTAAATGTTGGTTAACATGGCAAGAGGTGAAGCATAACAAAACTATACCATTTAAACAATTTAAATGGGGCCGGATATAGCAAACAACGAATCCGGTAAATCCCCATATGCATTTAGCAATTTAAAGCAAACAACAATTTCAAACATTCTTGAAGTTGTTATCATGATGCGGATGACATGCAAGTTTTATGCAATATTTATGAATAAGTTGATAAGAGCATATTAAGAAGCATTTGTCATCGTGGCGGAAATGAAAAAGGGTGCCACGGCAACGTCCCGGTTTTCCGGTAACTCGGTTGAGATGCCGGTGCAAAAGGAAAAGTGACGGGGGCGTGTCATGCAAGGATGGTGGGGTGCTCCCGGACACGGGGTTCCCACATGACGGCGTCAAGGCAAAAGAGGGGCTTCGTGCAACGGACAACTTTGACACGGAGCAACCACGAGCATCTCATACATCACTCAACATCGTTCGCGACTGTCGTCTCGGTGGTTATACCTTACAAGGGAGCATTCTCGAGCGGTTCGAGTTCGTAGAGGAAGTAGTTGTTCTCGTGACGGTAGCGGAAGTAGGGGGTACACGATGACGGTAGAGGTACTCACGGCGGTAGTGGTACACGTATTTCGTAGAAGGACTTGACAAATCCGAGTCACTTGGGGTCGACGGTAGTCGTTCACGTTTCGAGGAGGAAGTAGAGGTTCTCGCGATCTCGGGGGCGGTAGTTGTTCTGTGCATCGAGCATCAAGGTACTTGTCGTTCTTAGCGATTCCAAAGACGGCGGTAGTGGTACACTTTCGAAAAGGGACTTGACGCATCAAAGGTCTTCGGTGCCATGGTACTTGTCGGTCCGGTCTTGATGGAGTAGATGTACACGTTGTCGGGGCTTGTCGCATCACCGGGTGTAGTCGTACACTTGTTAGATAGGATGGCACATCCAAAACGAAGCAACACCAATAAGGCCTCGGGTCTTGGCGTGTCCAAAACATAGCAGAATAGTGGTCTCGGTTGCGGTCGTGATCTTGAGGCGGTTAACAGGAGCTGGCAGCGCTCGGTCTTGGCAAGGCTGACAACAGGCCGCGTGGCCCACGTACAAACAGCCAGGGCGAGGAGGCAGCCCTAGGCGCGGTCGATGCGGGCATCCTCGCTACACTCCTGAACCTGATCGATGCAGAGAACTTCGGGACGGCGCCTGCAGCTGCAGGAAGGCGATGGTGCGCACAAGGAAAGGCCGACGAGGACTTGGCGTGGCAGAACTCTCCAGCGAAGCAGCAAGGTCATCGGGCAGCGTGCGGGAGCATGACGAGGACGCGAGGGAGAGGAGTGGTGCAAGGCGGCAGACTCCTGGTGTTCGCCGACGACGGCGGGTTGCGATGGATCACCGAAGCGGGCGGTGACCGGACGGGTCGCGGAGGAGAAGGTCTGGTGGTCGCGGCCCGGTTCTGCGGGCGTGCCGGCGCTGGAGGGAGAAGGAGGCGGGGCAGGGACGCGCGGCGGTGAGGGTGAGATGAGAGGGAGTTGAGTCGGGCGAAGGTGGCACTCGGGTGGAGGGGATCGAGCAGGGCGTTGCCTGGCTCGGAGCATGCGTGAGAGACGGCGCTGGAGGAGGCGAGGGAGATGCCAGGGGATCGGGCAGAGGAGCGATATGGGATCGAGCAAATGGGATTGGGAACACTCTCCCTGGCGGCACTGGGAAGGAATCGAGGGAGAGGGAGATGTGGGATCGAGGCCTAGGGTGCGGTTGGGCTAGGGTTAGGATGGGAGATCAGTTGGGCCGGTGTGGGAGGCCCAGTTGGGCTGGACTGGTGGGAGTTCTAAGAGGCCAATAGTGCAGGCTGCCGCTCTCTCTATCTCTAATTTGCTTTAACAGGAAAACAAATAGAGAGAAGAAAAAAATAAAGAGAGGGTTAGGAAAAGAATATTTCAGAAAATAAAATATTCTTTGAGCGCCGGAACTTTGCACAAATATAATAAAATGGTTTGGCAATATTTTAGAGATAGAAAAATAATTCAAGTTTGAATTCGATTCAAACTTGAGCCATTTTTTAATCCAACCAAAACAAGTCCAAAGGATCTGAAAATTGGAGGAGGTGTTCCTGGCACGGTCTAGAATTTATAGGAAAAGAATGGACATTAATATAGAAGGGGAAAATGGGACTATCAAAAGACAGGAAATAGAAGGAAAGGAGAAGGAGATGATGCATGGGACGAAGGCATGGGGAAATATTTTGCAAGTGTGTTCATGGGTGATTCCGAAAATGGAATATTTAATATAGCTCCCTAATATCGGGAGGATATGTTATAAAGAGAACTCACCATGTGAATTCCCTCAATTTAATGGGCCGAAGATCCATACGATTTATTTAGTTGATTGAGATGCAAAGATTAATGACATGATGGCATGATGACATGATGCACTGCACATGATGCAATGATGAATGCAAAGAATCAAACAAGTCACATGACAGAACCTAGAAACCCTGGAAGGCATCTGAAGCTCCGGTCTTGGGGCGTCACAGAAAGTCAACTACATATGCTTTTGCTACAGTGCCCCGAAGCCAGAGGTCTTCTCTAGTGCTAGTCACACATACTAGAGTTACAGCATCAGCTCTAGTAGCTACAGCTCCAGTGCCACCTCCAGCAGCCACTCCACCAGCTCCAGCTACATCAACAGAAGCTTTCGTCCTTGGAGCCATCTCTACACCACCTCCCGAAGATCAAGCCTGAGAGACGTTTAGCACTATGCATTTTTGAACTTTTTGGTAACTTGTTGCCAAAGGAGGAGAAAATGTATAGACCATAGGCTTCAAGAGAGAGTGTTGCTTTTTATCTCTCTTGTTTTTGGTTTGGTTGAACTTCTTGATTGTGTGCTTGTGTGAGATACTTTATGTTCTTGTGAAATACTTGTTTGATCATATGCTACCCTTAATGCTTGTTGGATGATATTATCTCTTATATCCTTATATGATCATTCACTTGCTTGGTGATCAGTGCATGCTTTTAATTTCTATCATTTTGAGCGCTCCACCAAGATGTATGTGACATGGAAGAGTAACCCATGATCCTAATCAATTGTGCATTTGCATTCAAAAGAAAATTTTAAATAATGCACAAATTTAGGGAGAGCTCTTGCTTATCACATACTTCTCAAAGTGACGATGTTTTTCAATCTTATTATCATTTGTCGAAGCTTTGATCTATATGTTGTCATCAATTACAAAAAAAGGAGATTGAAAGTGCAACTATCCCTGGGTGGTTTTGGTAATTCCTAACAACATATAGCTCATTGAGCTAATGCTATTTCAAGATAAATATTTCAAGAAAGCTCAATGATTGGCATGGCATGGATTAGAAAAGTGGACCCCTGAAAATGCCAAGGACAAAAGGATTGGCTCAAGCTCAAAGCACAAGACTCTACATTTTTCATTTTAGTGATCCAAGATCACATTGAGTCCATAGGAAAAGCCAATACTATCAAGAGGGGGTGAGGTGCTGCTTAATGAGGTTCTTGCTCAAAATGCTTGGTGATATGCTCGAAACCCTCAACTACTTTCTCATATCCACATATGTCTCAAACCAAAAGTTAAACTCGGCCCCACCAAAATTTTCTATCCGGCGCCCCCCGTGTTCTCTTGACATAGCCACTGCCAGAAACCCTAGTATTTTCGGTCTCACCGATAGGGATCTCGGTCTCACCGAGATGAGATTGTAATCTCTCATTTTCCCTTCGTAACGTTTCAGTCAAACCGAGATGAGCGATCGGTCCCACCGAGATTGCAATGCAAACTCTCTGTTTCCCTTTCGTAACGTTTCGGTCCAACCAAGATGAGCGAATCGGTCCCATCGAGTTTGCCTGACCAACTCTCTGGTTAGTCTGTTACCAAAATCGATCTCACCGAGTTTGTGTAATAGGTCTCACTGAGATTAAGTCATGCCCTAACCCTAATGACATCGGTCCCACCAAGTTGACATGTCGGTCCCGCCGAAAACCCTAACGGTCACATTATGAACCAAATCGATCCGACCGAGTTTCATGATTCAGTCCCACCGAGTTTGGTAAATTGTGTGTAACGGTTAGATTTTGTGTGGAGGCTATATATACCCCTCCACCCACTCTTCATTCGTGGAGAGAGCCATCAGAACATGCCTACACTTCCAACATACATTTTCTGAGATAGAACCACCTACACTTGTGTTGAGGTTAAGATATTCCATTCCAACCACATAAATCTTGATCTCTAGCCTTCCCCAAGTTGCTTTCCACTCAAATCTTCTTTCTACCAAATTCAAATCCCGTGAGAGAGAGTTGAGTGTTGGGGAGACTATCTTTTGAAACACAAGAGCAAGGAGTTCATTATCAACACACCATTCGTTACCTCTTGGAGAGTGGTGTCTCCTATATTGCCTAGGTGTCACTTGGGAGCTTCCGTCAAGATTGTGGAGTTGAACCAAGGAGTTTGTAAGGGCAAGCAGATCGCCTACTTCATGAAGATCTACCCGAGTGAGGAAAGTCCTTCATGGGTGACGGCCATGGTGGGATAGACAAGGTTGATTCTTCATGAACCCTTCGCGGGTGGAGCCCTCCGTGGACTCGCGCAACCGTTACCCTTCGTGGATTGAAGTCTCCATCAACGTGGATGTACGATAGCACCACCTATCGGAACCACGGATAAAAATCTCCGTGTCAACGTTGCGTTTTCTCCCTAAAACTCCTCCATTTACCTTCATATGTAATTGTTTTACTTTCTGTTGCTATACTCTAAGAATTGCATGTGTAGGTTGATTACTTAACTTGTGCAAAGTTGCTAAAATCTGCCAAGAAATAAAATTGGGAAAAGGCTAGATTTTTATTTGGTCAAGTAGTCTAATCACCCCCCCCCTCTAGACATACTTTCGATCCTACAAGAGTTATGGGCACTCGACATCGTGGTATCATCTGAAGCCTTCGTGATGTCAGCGGCTGAGTGGCGCGCGCCTAGTTGGACCACGTAACGCAACTTCCTTTGTAATGGAGGTTGCTAGGTCTACTCACCGGTCGCGTACGCAACGTGCATGTGTGCAATGGGCGATGGGCCCAGACCCCTGCGTGCATAGGATTTAGACCGGTGTGCTAACCTCTCTGTTGTGTCTAGGTAGGGCTGCGACGTGTTGATCTTCCGAGGCCGGGCATGATCCAGGAAAGTGTGTCCGGCCAAAGGGGATTGAATAGTCGTGTCCCTCGGTAAAAGGACGACCAAGAGTTGTACCTTGACCTTATGACAACTAGAACCGGATACTTAATAAAACACACCCTTCCAAGTGCTAGATACAACCCGGTGATCGCTCTTTCACAGGGCGACGAGGGGAGGATCATCGGGTAGGATTATGCTATGCGATGATACTTAGTTAACTTACCATCTACTCTCTTCTTCTGCTTCAACATGGAGGCTGCCAGAAGCATAGTCTTCGATAGGACTATCTATCCCCCTCTTATTCTGGCATTCTGCAGTTCAGTCCACATATAGTACTCCTTTCATTAATACCAATGCATATGTAGTGTAGCTCCTTGCTTGCGAGTACTTTGGATGAGTACTCACGGTTGCTTTGCTCCCCCTTTTTCCCCTTTCTATACCCGGTTGTTGCGACCAGACGTTGGAGTCCAGGAGCCAGACGCCACCGTCGACGATGACTCCTACTACTCTAGAGGTGCCTACTACTATGTGCAGGCCGCTGACGACGACCAGGAGTAGTTTAGGAGGATCCTACGCAGGAGGCATGAGCCTCTTTCGATATGTATCCCAGTTTGTGCTAGCCATCTTATGACAACTTGTTTAACTTATGTCTGCACTCAGATATTGTTGCTTCCGCTGACTCGTCTATGATCGAGCTCTTGTATATGAGCCCTCGAGGCCCCTGGCTTGTAATATGATGCTTGTATGACTTATTTTATTAGTAGAGTTGTGTTGTGATATCTTCCCGTGAGTCCCTGATCTTGATGGTACACGTTTGCGTGTATTGATTAGTGTGATTGAATCGGGGGCGTCACAAGTTGGTATCAGGGCCGACTGCTTGCAGGAATCCCCCTTCCACACTCTTTGGCCGAAGTTAAGTCTAGTCATTGAAAAACTTTTACTAACATGGTTGTGTGGCTTACGGGCCCATGTCGCCAATTGGGTGGTATGAGGATCTTTTATTCCTCGTCTTTACCCTGGGACTCTGAACTCTCTTCTACTCGGGTTAAATGAATTTACTAACTCTAACATTAGGATCCCATGACCGCATTCACCCCAAAGTTGGATAAGCCCTAGTTATTCCTTAGAGTAGTATATTGAACAATATCCACACTGTAATTTGACTCCTTTGAAACATCTTTGTTTTCAGATGGAACCCACAAGGCAGGTCATGCGCCACACGATGACCATTGGTGTCTCAGGATCACCTGCTGTGTTAGCTGAGATGATGACCTATCTGGGTTATCACTGGCACCCTGAGTACACCATGTACGAGCAGTACCAGGACTTTAACCAGGAGCAGTACCGTGCCATCGTCCACCTCTACGCTCGGGAGTATGACTCCACTACTATGCTGCACACTGCTCGTGGTGTTGGAGTGACTATCGATATGGCAGTACACGATGCTGCTTATGCTGCTCTGACACATCTTCGTGGAGAGTATCGGAAGTTGGACATCTCCCCTTTCAGGCACATTACTATCACATCCGATGTTGGTGCGTGATAACCCACAAGTATAGGGGATCACAACAGTTTTCGAGGGTAGAGTATTCAACCCAAATTTATTGATTCGACACAAGGGGAGCCAAATAATATTCTCAAGTATTAGCAGCTGAGTTGTCAATTCAACCGCACCTAGAAACTTAATATCTGCAGGAAAGGATTTAGTAGCAAAGTAATATGATAGTAGTGGTAACGGTAGCAAAAGGTAATGATAGCGAAAGTAATGTTGTTGGTATTTTGTAGTGATTGTAACAATAGCAGCGGAAAAGTAAATAAGTGAAGAACAATATATGGAAAGCTCGTAGGCAATGGATCGGTGATAGAGAATTATGCCGGATGCGGTTCATCATGTAACCGTGCTACCTCTTGAGCACTGCGTTGGATTTCCCCAAAGAGGAGAGGATGATGCAGCAAAGTAGTGTAAGTATTTCCCTCAGTTTTTGAGAACCAAGGTATCAATCCAGTAGGAGGCTACACGCGAGTCCCTCGTACCTACACAAAAACAATAGCTCAACGCAACCAACGTGCTTAGGGTTGTCCATCCCTTCACGGTCACTTACGAAAGTGAGATCTGATAGAGATGATAAATAATATTTTTAGTATTTTTGGTATAGAGATGCAAAGTGAAAAGTAAAAGGCAAAGTAAAAAAAGCAAAGCAATAATAAAGTGATGGACATTGATATGATGAGAAAGAGACCCAGGGGCCATAGGTTTCACTAGTGGCTTCTCTCAAGAGCATAAGTATTCTACGGTGGGTGAACAAATTACTATTGAGCAATTGACAGAATTGAGCATAGTTATGAGAATATCTAGGAATGATCATGTATATAGGCATCACGTCCGAGACAAGTAGACCGACTCCTGCCTGCATCTACTACTATTACTCCACTCATCGACCGCTATCCAGCATGCATCTAGAGTATTAAGTTAAAAATAGAGTAACGCCTTAAGCAAGATGACATGATGTAGAGGGATAGTTTCATGCAATATGATAAAAAACCCATCTTGTTATCCTCGATGGCAACAATACAATACGCGCCTTGCTGCCCCTTCTGTCACTGGGAAAGGACACTGCAAGATCGAACCCAAAGCTAAGCACTTCTCCCATGGCAAGAAAAACCAATCTAGTAGGCCAAACCAAACTGATAATTCGAAGAGACTTGCAAAGATAACCAATCATACATAAAATAATTCAGAGAAGATTCAAATATTATTCATAGATAGACTGGATCATAAACCCACAATTCATCGATCTCAACAAACACACTGCAAAAAGAAGATTACATCAAATAGATCTCCACGAGACAGGGGGAGAACATTCTATTGAGATCCAAAAAGAGAGAAGAAGCCATCTAGCTACTAACTATGGACCCGTAGGTATGAATTAAACTACTCACACTTCATCGGAGGGGCTTGGATGATGATGTAGAAGCCCTCCGTGATCGATGCCCCCTTCGGCGGAGCTCTGGAACAGGCCCCAAGGTGGGATCTCGTGGATACAGAAAGTTGTGGTGGTGGAATTAGGTTTTTGGCTCCGTATCTGATCGTTTGGGGGTACGTGGGTATATATAGGAGAAATAAGTACGTCGGTGGAGCAACAGGGGGCCCACGAGGGTGGAGGGCGCGCCTGGGGGGGCAGGTGCGCCCCCTACCTCGTGGCCTCCTGTTAATTGGCTTGATGTAGGGTCCAAGTCTCCTAAGTTATATTCGGTGAGAAAATCACGTTCCCGAAGGTTTCATTCCGTTTGGACTCCATTTGATATTCCATTTCTTCGAAACCCTAAAACAGGCAAAAAACAGCAATTCTAGGCTGGGCCTCCGGTTAATAGGTTAGTCCCAAAAATAATATAAAAGTGGATAATAAATCCCAATAATGTCCAAAACAGTAGATAATATAGCATGGAGCAATCAAAAATTATAGATACGTTGGAGACGTATCAAGCATCCCCAAGCGTAATTCCTGCTCGTCCTCGAGTAGGTAAATGATAAAACAGAATTTTTGATGTGGAGTGCTACTTGGCATAATTTTAATGTAATTCTTCTTAATTGTGGTATGAATATCCAGATCCGAAAGATTCAAGACAAAAGTTCATATTGACATAAAAATGATAATACTTCAAGCATACTAACTAAGCAATTATGTCTTCTCAAAATAACATGGCCAAAGAAAGTTCATCCCTACAAAATCATATGGTTTAGTCATGTTTCATTTTCGTCACACAAGAATGCTATCATCATGCACAACCCCGATGACAAGCCAAGGAATTGTTTCATACTTTAGTAATCTCAAACCTATAAACTTTCACGCAATATATGAGCGCGAGCCATGGACATAGCACTATAGGTGGAATAGAATATAATGAGGGGGTTATGTGGAGAAGACAAAAAAGGAGGAAGTCTCACATCAATGAGGCTAATCAATGGGCTATGGAGATGCCCACTGATTGATGTTAATGCAAGGAGTAGGGATTGCCATGCAACGGATGCACTAGAGCTATAAATGTATGAAAGCTCAACAAAAGAAACTAGTGGGTGTGCATCCAACTTGCTTGCTCACGAAGACCTAGGGCACTTGAGGAGGTCCATTGTTGGAATATACAAGCCAAGTTCTATAATGAAAAATTCCCACTAGTATATGAAAGTGAGAACATGAGAGACTCTCTACTATGAAGATCATGGTGCTACTTTGAAGCACAAGTGTGGCAAAGGATAGTAACATTGTCCCTTCTCTCTTTTTCACTCATTTTTTGGGCCTTCTCTTTTTTATGGCCTTTCTCTTTTTTTGGGCCTTCTCTTTTTATGGTCTTTCCTCTTTTTTTATATTCCTCACTTGGGACAATGCTCTAGAAAATTATGATCATCACACTTCTATTTATTTACAATTCAATGATTACAACTCGATACTAGAACAAAGATGACTCTATATGAATGCCTCCGGTGGTGTACCGGGATATGCAATGAACCAAGAGTGACATGTATGAAATAATTATGAACGGTGACTTTGCCACAAATACTATGTCAACTACATGATCATGCCAAGCAATATGACAATGATGAATGTGTCATGATGAACGGAATGATGGAAAGTTGCATGGCAATATATCTCGGAATGGCTATGGAAATGCCATAATAGGTAGGTATGGTGGCTGTTTTGAGGAAGATATAAGGATGTTTATGTGTGAAAGAGTGTATCATATCACGGGGTTTGGATGCACCGGGGAAGTTTGCGCCAACTCTCAATGTGAGAAAGGGCAATGCACGGTACCGAAGAGGCTAGCAAGGATGGAAGGGTGAGAGTGCGTATAATCCATGGACTCAACATTAGTCATAAAGAACTCACAAACTTATTGTAAAAATCTACAAGTCATCAAAAACCTCAGTACTATGCGCATGCTCCTAGGGGGATAGATTGGTAGGAAAAGACCATCGCTCGTCCCCGACCGCCACTCATAAGGAAGACAATCAAATAACACCTCATGTTTCAAATTTGTTGCATAACGTTTACCATACGTGCATGCTACTGGACTTGCAAACTTCAACACAAGTATTTCTCATTTTCACAACTACTCAACTAGCATGACTTTGATATTATTACCTCCATATCTCAAAACAATCATGAAGCATCAAACTTCTCTTAGTATTCAACACACTCATAAGAAAGTTTTATTATTAATCTTGCATACCAAGCATATTAGGATTTTAAGAAAATTACCATGCTATTAAGACTCTCAAAATAATCTAAGTGAAGCATGAGAGATCAATAGTTTCTATAAAACAGATCCACCACCGTGCTCTAAAAGATATAAGTGAAGCACTAGAGCAAAACTATAGAGCTCAAAAGATATAAGTGAAGCACATAGAGTATTCTATCAAATTCCAAATTATGTATGGCTCTCTAAAAAGGTGTGTATAGCAAGGATGATTGTGGTAGACTAACAAGCAAAGACTCAAATCATAAAAGACGCTCCAAGCAAAACACATATCATGTGGTGAATAAAAATATAGCTCCAAGTAAAGTTACCGATAGAAGTAGACGAAAGAGGGGATGCCTTCCGGGGCATCCCCAAGCTTTGGCTTTTAGGTGTCCTTAGATTATCTTGGGGGTGCCATGGGCATCCCCAAGCTTAGGCTCTTGCCACTCCTTGTTCCATAATCCATCAAATCTTTACCCAAAACGTGACAACTTCACAACACAAAACTTAAAGTAGAAAATCTCGTGAGCTCCGTTAGCGAAAGAAATCAAAAGACCACTTCAAGGTACTGTAATGAACTCATTTCTTATTTATATGGGTGTTATACCTACTTTATTCCAACTTCTCTATGGTTCATAAACTATTTTACTAGCCATAGATTCATCAAAATAAGCAAACAACACACGAAAAACAGCATCTGTCAAAAACAGAACAGTCTGTAGTAATCTGTAGCTAGCGCAATATATGGAACCCCAAAAATTCGAAAATAAATTTCTGGACGTGAGGAATTTATCTATTAATCATATTCAGAAAGAATTAACTAAATAGAACTTTCCAAATAAAAATGACAGCAGTTCTCGTGAGCGCTAAAGTTTCTGTTTTTTACAGCAAGTTCAATAAGACTTTCCCCAAGTCTTCCCAACGGTTCTATTTGGCACAAACACTAATTAAACACAAAAAACATAACCAAAACAGAGGCTAAATAATTTATTTATTACTAATAAAGAGAAAAAAGCAAGGAATAAAAATAAAATTGGGTTTCCTCCCAACAAGCGCATCGTTTAACGCCCCTAGCTAGGCATAACAAGCAAGAATAGATCTAGGTATTGCCATCTCTGGTTTTCAACTTTTTAGCGGAATCAGACTCGAATCCGGGAAGTTATTTATGTTTCCCTTCATATTCTGAAATTTTTAGATCTAACGAATCCAACCGCTTATTGCAAAGGGTAATCAACATGTTCATGCGGTGAATATTTCCACTAATGTTCTTAAGAGGTTCAAGAGATTTCTGCAAGATTTTAGTAACTTCACAAATTTTTGCAAAAACTTGTGTCTCTTCCTGGGTAGGATGAGTCCCCTTTTGTTGAGGTAGTGTTCCCACTATACCTTCTATAATTTCAAGCGCAATATGGGGATCGATTTCAATAAAATTGCCTTTCGCAACACAATCCAAGAGTTGTCTATGAGACATATTCAATCCAACATAAAAATTGCGAAGCAAAATTCTCACGTTTACTTCAGAGGTACAATTAGGATATGACTCCATTATTCTCAACCAGGCATCTTTTAAGTTTTCTCCTAGTCTTTGTTTAAAATTTAGAACTTCATTCTCGGGAGACAACGGAGAAGATATGAGACTAGCCATGACGACAAGCGAGCAAACAAAAGCCAAACGGGCAAAAAGAGGCAAATAGAGAAAGAGAGGGAGGAAAGAGAGAGAGAGAGAGAGAGAGAGAGAGAGAGAGAGAGAGAGAGAGAGAGAGTGAGAATAAAACGGCAAGGGTGAAGTGGGGGAGAGGAAAACGAGAGGCAAATGGCAAATAATGTAATGCGGGAGATAGGGATTGTGATGGGTACTTGGTATGTTGACTTTTGCGTAGACCTCCCCGGCAATGGTGCCAGAAATTCTTCTTGCTACCTCATGAGCACTGCGTTGGATTTCCCTGAAGAGGAGAGGATGATGCAGCAAAGTAGCGTAAGTATTCCCCTCAGTTTTTGAGAACGAAGGTATCAATCCAGTAGGAGGCTACGCGTGAGTCCCTCGTACCTACACAAAAACAATAGCTCAACGCAACCAACGCGCTTAGGGGTTGTCAATCCCTTCACGGTCACTTATGAAAGTGAGATCTGATAGAGATGATAAATAATATTTTTGGTATTTTTGGTATAGAGATGCAAAGTGAAAAGTAAAAGGCAAAGTAAAAAAGCAAAGCAATAATAAAGTGATGGAGATTGATATGATGAGAAAGAGACCCGGGGGACATAGGTTTCACTAGTGGCTTATCTCAAGAGCATAAGTATTCTACGGTGGGTGAACAAATTACTGTTGAGCAATTGACAGAATTGGGCATAGTTATGAGAATATCTAGGTATGATCATGTATATAGGCATCATGTCCGAGACAAGTAGACCGACTCCTGCCTGCATCTACTACTATTACTCCACTCATCGACCGCTATCCAGCATGCATCTAGAGTATTAAGTTAAAAACAGAGTAACGCCTTAAGCAAGATGACATGATGTAGAGGGATAGTTTCATGCAATATGATAAAAAAACCATCTTGTTATCCTTGATGACAACAATACAATACGTGCCTTACTGCCCCTTCTGTCATTGGGAAAGGACACCGCAAGATCGAACCCAAAGCTAAGCACTTCTCCCATGGCAAGAAAAACCAATCTAGTAGGCCAAACCAAACTGATAATTCGAAGAGACTTGCAAAGATAACCAATCATACATAAAACAATTCAGAGAAGATTCAAATATTATTCATAGATAGACTGGATCATAAACCCACAATTCACCGGTCTCAACAAACACACCACAAAAAGAAGATTACATCGAATAGATCTCCACGAGAGAGGGGGAGAACATTGTATTGAGATCCAAAAAGAGAGAAGAAGCCATCTAGCTACTAACCATGGACCCGTAGGTCTGAAGTAAACTACTCACACTTCATCGGAGGGGCTTGGATGATGATGTAGAAGCCCTCCGTGATCGATGCCCCCTCCGGTGGAGCTCCGGAACAGGCCCCAAGATGGGATCTCGTGGATACAGAAAGTTGCGGCGGTGGAATTAGGTTTTTGGCTCCGTATCTGATCGTTTGGGGGTACGTGGGTATATACAGGAGGAAGAAGTACGTCGGTGGAGCAACAGGGGGGCCACGAGGGTGGAGGGCGCACATGGGGGGGGGGGGCAGGTGCGCCCCCTACCTCGTGGTCTCCTGTTAATTGGCTTGACATAGGGTCCAAGTCTCCTGAGTTGTATTCGGTGAGAAAATCACGTTCCCGAAGGTTTCATTCCGTTTGGACTTCGTTTGATATTCCTTTTCTTTGAAACCCTAAACCAGGCAAAAAACAACAATTCTGGGCTGGGCCTCCGGTTAATAGGTTAGTCCCAAAAATAATATAAAAGTGGATAATAAAGCCCAATAATGTCCAAAACAGTAGATAATATAGCATGGAGCAATCAAAAATTATACATATGTTGGAGACGTATCAAACAATCATAACCTAGGGTGACACAGAACTAGCTCCAATTCATCAATGTAATGTAGGCATGTATTCCGAATATAGTCATACGTGCTTATGGAAAAGAACGTGCATGGCATCTTTTGTCCTACCCTCCCGTGGCAGCGGGGTCCTAGCGGAAACTAAGAGATATTAAGGCCTCCTTTTAATAGAGTACCGGACCAAAGCATTAACACATAGTGAATACATGAACTCCTCAAACTATGGTCATCACCAGAAGTGGTCCCGATTATTGTCACTTCGGGGTTGCCGGATCATAACACATAGTAGGTGACAATAGACTTGCAAGATAGGATCAAGAACTCTCATATATTGATGAAAACATAATAGGTTCAGATCTGAAATCATGGCACTCGGGCCCTAGTGACAAGCATTAAGGGTGTGTTTGGATGCTGCCCGAGCTAGCCCTGCCAACCCATGGGCGTGCCAAAAAATTGCCGCAGGATTCCTCCGCCCATGACTTGCCCAGAAGTTGGCGGAAAATTGAACTGAGAAAGCTAGCGTGGTCAGGGTGAGCCAATTTATTGGCAGTCATCCAAACAAGCGCCCACACCCGGTCAACTACCAACTTTTTGGTTGGGCTGCCCTTGGCTCCAATCCAGACACACCCTAAGCATAGCAAAGTCATAGCAACATCAATCTTAGAACATAGTGGATACTAGGGATCAAACCCTAACAAAACTAACTTGATTACATGATAAATCTCATCCAACCCATCACCGTCCAGCAAGCCTACAATGGAATTACTCACACACGGCGGGGAGCATCATGAAATTGGTGATGGAGGATGGTTGATGATGACGATGGCGATGGATTCCCCTCTCCGGAGCCCCAAACGGACTCCAGATCAGCCCTCCCGAGAGGTTTTAGGGCTTGGCGGCGGCTTCGTATCATAAAACGTGATGAATCCTTCTCCTTTATTTTTTTCTCCCTGAAAGTGAATATATAGAGTTGGAGTCGAGGTCATAGGAGCTCCAGGGGGCCCACGAGGAAGGGGGGCGCGCCCAGGGGGCAGGCGCGCCCCCCACCCTCGTGTCTAGGGTGTGGGCCTCCTGGTCTTGATCTTTTGCCAATATTTTTTATTATTTCCAAAAAGACGCTCCGTGGAGTTTCAGGTCATTCCGAGAACTTTTGTTTCTGCACATAAATAACACCATGACAATTCTGCAGAAAACAACGTCAGTCCCGGTTAGTTCCATTCAAATCATGCAAGTTAGAGTCCAAAACAAGGGCAAAAGTGTTCGGAAAAGTAGATACGACGGAGACGTATCAACTCCCCCAAGCTTAAACCTTTGCTTGTCCTCAAGCAATTCAGTTGACAAACTAAAAGTGATAAAGAAAAACTTTTACAAACTCTATTTGCTCTTGTTGTTGTAAATATGTAAAGCCAGCATTCAAGTTTTCAGCAAATATTATAGACTAACCATATTCACAATAACACATAGGTCTCATGTTTACTCATATCAATGGCATAATCAACTAGCGAGCAATAATAATAAATCTCGGATGACAACACTTTCTCAAAACAATCATAATATGATATAACAAGATGGTATCTCGCTAGCCCTTTCTGAGACCGCAAAACATAAATGCAGAACACCTTTAAAGATCAAGGACTGACTAGACATTGTAATTCATGGTAAAAGAGATCCAGTCAAGTCATACTCAATGTAAACTAACAGTAATGAATGCAAATGACAGAGGTGCTCTCGAGCGAGTGCTTTTTAATAAGAGGATGATGACTCAACATAAAAGTAAATGGATAGGCCCTTTGCAGAGGGAAGCAGGGATTTGTAGAGGTGCCAGAGCTCTGTTTTGAAATAGAGGTGAATAATATTTTGAGCGGTATACTTTCATTGTCAACATAACAACAAAGAGATGGTGATATCTTCCATGCTACACACATTATATGTGGTTCCCAAACAGAATGGTAAAGTTTATACCCCCCTCCACCAACAAGCATCAATCCATGGCTTGCTCGAAACAACGAGTGCCTCCAACTAACAAGAGTCCCAGGGGGAGTTTTTTTTGCAATTATTTTGATTTGATTTGCATAAAGCATGGGACTGGGCATCCCGGTGACCAGCCATTTTCTCGTGAGTGAGGAGCGGAGTCCACTCCTCTTGAGAATAACCCGCCTAACATGGAAGATACGGACAACCCTAGTTGATACATGAGCTATTCGAGCATACAAAACAGAATGTTTATTTGAAGGTTTAGAGTTTGGCACATACAAATTTACTTGGAACGGCAGGTAGATACCGTATATAGGTAGGTATTGTGGACTCATATAGAATAACTTTGGGGTTTATGGGATTGGATGCACAAGCAGTATTCCCGCTTAGTACAGGTGAAGGCTAGCAAAAGACTGGGAAGTGACCAGCTAGAGAGCGACAACAGTCATGAGCATGCATTAACATTAATCAACACCGAATGCAAGCATGAGTAGGATATAATGCACCATGAACATAAATATCGTAGAGGCTATGTTGATTTTGTTTCAACTATATGCGTGAACATGTGCCAAGTGAAGCCACTCGAATCGTTCAAAAGAGGATACCACCCTATCATACCACATCACAGCCATTTTAATAGCATGTTGGCACGCAAGGTAAACCATTATAAGCTCCTAGCTAATTAAGCATGGCACAAGAAACTATGATCTCTAGTTGTCATTCCAAGCATGTTTATTCATAATAGGCTGAATCAGGAACGATGAACTAATCATATTTACAAAAACAAGAGAGGTCGAGTTCATACCAGCTTTTCTCATCTCAGTCAGTCCATCATATATTGTCATAATTGCCTTTCACTTGCACGACCGAATGGTGTGGATAATAATAATAGTGCACATGCATTGGACTAAGCTAGAATATGCAAGCATTCAATAAACAGGAGAAGACAAAGCAATATGGGCTCTTTTGTCAGATCAACAATAATGAATATAAGAGCCACTTCAACAATTTAATCATGGTCTTCTCCTATCGACCCCCAAAGAAAAGAAAAGAAATAAAACTATTTACACGGGAAAGCTCCCAACAAGCAAAAAAGAACAGGAAATCTTTTTGTCTTTTCTTTTTAATTACTATTACAAGCATGGAAATTAAAACTATCTAAAAGCTACAACTAATTTTGTTTGGTTTTTCTTAAGGTTTATTAAGCACTCAAGAAGAATGCATAAAAAGAGAAAATAAACTAGCATGGATATTACAATGAAAAAGTATGAGCACCGACATCTAGCAATGAGTGTGTGAACATGAATATAATGTCGATGAGAAATACGTGCTCCCCCAAGCTTAGGCTTTTGGCCTAAGTTGGTCTAATGCCACGGATGGCCTAGCGGATATCCAAAGTTGTAGTTGGGGTCGTACTGAGATGAAGCAGTCATTGCATCATGGGCTGCAGCTTGGAGGCGAGCTATCTCAGCTCTCCTTTTATACTCTTTCGCCTCCTCTCTGGTTATAGAATATCTCCCTTTTGCCTGAAAGTCAAAGTAAGTAGAAGCAGGGAGAGCGATGTGATAGGTGTGTCGTCTGTCCAAGAGTAGTCGGTACTGGAGGAACTGATCGTTCCTTTGAACAAACTGATGACGAACCATAGCCTCATAATCCAAATAAGCAGGAGGAAACTCAATATCATCCTCACGTATGGTTATACCAAGAAAATTAGCTATGCGGGTTGCATAAATTCCAGGAAAGAAATCTCCATTAAATATATTAAGATGCAACTTACGTGCAACAATGGCTCCCAAATTATAAGATTTATCTCCTAACACAGCACTCCTAAGAATACTGGGGTCAGGGACACACATGTGACATGCTTCATCTTTACCGTTAATGCATCTACCTATGAAGAGAGCAAAATAATGTATAGCAGGAAAGTGAATGCTCCCTATGGTAGCTTGTGCTATATCTCTAGATTCCCCCACAGTTATACTATTAAGAAAATCTCTAAACTCAGATTTGCGAGGTTCACTAGTACTACCCCATTGTGGAAGTTTGCAAGCGGTGGTAAAGTCCTCTAAGTCCATAGTGTAAGAATTTTCATAAAGATCAAACAGGACAATTTGAGAATTACGTGAAGATGAAAATTCGAACCTCCTCACAAAGGAGCCATAGTAGGAAAATGTAAACTTCAAATAAAAGTAAACCAAACTCAACAAAATTGATAGCAACTACTCCTACAAGTGCCTAGAGCCTATATCATGCATTAGAACTACTTGGAACCATATAAATTTGACATGCAAGCTCAAGGACAGGGTCACCTAAGCAGCAAAAAATGCAATGAATAAAGCACTAGAACAAAAACTAATTGGACCAATGGAGGAGTTACATACCAAGGAACAATCCCCCACAAGCAGTTTTGTGAGAGGTGCTTTGAGCAAGGAGATCGAAAATGGAAGCAAAATGAGCTTGGACTCGGGTTTGAGCTGGATAATGGTGTTTGTGGGAAGAAGAAAGAGCGTGTAGGTGCAGGAATAAGAGGAGGAGGTCGATCGTGGGCCCACGAGGCAGGGGGTCGCGCCCAGGGGGTAGCACGCGCCCTCCACCCTCGTGGCCAGGTGGATGCCCCCCTGCTGTGTTCTCTGTGCCAAATATTCTCAAATATTCCAGAAAAAATCGTATTTAAATTTCAGGGCATTTGGAGAACTTTTATTTTCGGGGTATTTTTATATTGCACAGATAATTCAAATAACAGACAAAAAATACTATTTTTATTTTATTCAATATAAATAACAGAAAGTAAAAGGAGAGTGCATAGAGTTGTGTTTTCTAAATTCGTCCATCTCATGATCATCAAAAGGAATCCATTAACAAGGTTGATCAAGTCTTGTTAACAAATTCATTCCAAATAACATGGAACCGGAGAATTTTCGAATAACACTAGGTTACCTCAACGGGGATATGCACATCCTCAACAATAAGAATATCATATTTCTTGACGGTAGGAAGAGGGAATTCAAAACCTCCAAAAATAATTGATGGGATTTTTCCAATAGAATTAATACTGTGGACTTGAGGTTGTTTCCTCAGAAAGTGTACCTTATGCTCATTACCATTAACATGAAAAGTGACATTGCCTTTGTTGCAATCAATAACAGCCCCTGTAGTATTAAAAAAGGTTCACCCAAGAATAATAGATATACTATCATCCTCGGGAATATCAAGAATAACAAAGTCCGTTAAAATAGTAACGTTTGCAACCACAACAGGCACATCCTCACAAATACCGACATGTATAGCAGTTGATTTATCAGCCATTTGCAAAGGTATTTTAGTAGGTGTCAACTTATTCAAATCAAGTCTACGATATAAAGAGAGAGGCATAACACTAACACCGGCTCCAAGATCACATAAAGCAGTTTTAACATAGTTCCTTTTAATGGAGCATGGTATAGTGGGTACTCCCGGATCTCCAAGTTTCTTTGGTATTCCACTTTCAAAAGTATAATTAGCAAGCATGGTGGAAATTTCAGCTTCCGTATCGTTCTTTTATTAGTAACAATTTCTTTCATGTACTTAGCATAAGGATTCATTTTAAGCATATCAGTTAATTGCATACGCAAAAACCTAGGTCTAATCATTTCAGCAAAGCGCTCAAAATCCTCATCATCCTTTTTCTTGGATGGTTTGGGAGGAAAAGGCATGGGTTTCTGAACCCATCGTTCTCTTTCTTTACCATGTTTCCTAGCAACAAAGTCTCTCTTATCATAACGTTGATTCTTTGATTGTGGGTTATCAAGATCAACAACAGGTTCAATTTCTATATCATTATCATTGCTAGGTTGAGCATTAACATGAACATTATCATTAACATTATCACTAGTTTCAGGTTCATTACCAGATTGTGTTTCAGCATCAGAAATAGAAATATCATTTGTATTCTCAGGTGTTTCAGTAATAGGTTCACTAGAAGCATGCAAAGTCCTATCATTCTTCTTTTTCTTCCTTTTAGAAGGACTAGGTGCATCTATATTATTTCTTTGAGAATCTTGCTCAATTCTCTTAGGGTGGCCTTCAGGATACAAAGGTTCCTGAGTCATTTTACCAGTTCTAGTCGCCACTCTAACAGCAAAATCATTATTCTTACTATTCAATTCATTGAGCAAATCATTTTGAGCTTTAAGTACTTGTTCTACTTGAGTGGTAACCATAGAAGCATGTTTACTAATAATTTTAAGTTCACCTTTGACATTAGCCATGTAATCACCCAAGTGTTCAAGCATATCAGCACTGCGTTTTAATTCTCTACCAAAATAAGCGTTGAAGTCTTCTTGCTTAACCATAAATTTATCAAACTCATCTAAGAGTGGGCTAGCAAACTTAGTAAATGTGATTTCAGCTTTATCATATATGTAGAGAGAATTTACCTTTACTACCTGTGTCGGTGAGGGAGTCCTGGATTAGGGGGTCTCCAGACAGCCGTACTATATCCTTTGGCCGAACTGTTGGATAATGAAGATACAAGATTGAAGACTTCGTCCCGTGTCCGGATGGGACTCTCCTTGGCGTCGAAGGCAAGCTTGGCAATACGGATATGTAGATATCCTCCCTTGTAACCAAATTTTTGTAACCCTAGCCCCCTCCGGTGTCTATATAAACCTGAGGGTTTAGTCCGTAGGACAACAACGATCATACCATAGGCTAGCTTCTAGGGTTTAGCCTCTACGATCTCGTGGTAGATCAACTCTTGTAATACTCATATCATCAAGATTAATCAAGCAGGACGTAGGGTATTACCTCCATCGAGAGGGCCCGAACCTAGGTAAACATCGTGTCCCCTGCCTCATGTTACCATCCTCCTTAGACGCACAGTTCGGGACCCCCTACCCGAGATCCGCCGGTTTTGACACCAACATTGGTGCTTCCATTGAGAGTTCCACTGTGCCGTCACCGTAAGGCTTGATGGCTCCTTCGATCATCGGTAATGATGCGGTCCAGGGCGAGGTTTTCATCCCCGGACAGATCCTCGTATTCGGTGGCTTCGCACTGCGGGCCAACTCGCTTGGCCATCTGGAGCAGATCTAGAGCTACGCCCCTGGCCATCAGGTCAGGTTCGGAAACTTAAACTACACTGCCGACATCCGTGGAGACTTTATCTTCGACAGATTCAAGCCCATGTCAGGTGCGCCACACAATCACGACAAGCATTACGTAACTCTGCCATCAGACAGTGTTCGGGAGATCGCATCTGCAACTACTCTGGCCTTCAATCCTGAGCAAATTGCGCCATCCGAGGGTGGAGGGATAGACCCTGCCACGGAGGCTGCACTCTCAGTGGCGATGGAGCCGGATACCGACTTCACCCCTTGCGAGAGCCATGTCGCCGAACAATTGGATTCGTCCCCGGCCATAGGCTCCGAACCGCCTGCGTCCGTGCCTATCAAATCCGATTGGGCACCGATCATGGAGATTACTTCCGCGGATATCTTTCAGCACTCGCCTTTCAGCGATGTGCTAAATTCATTAAGGTCTCTCTCCTTGTCAGGGGAACCTTGGCCGAACTATGTCCGGCTAGAATGGGATGCAGACAACGAAGAAATTCGCGCCCCACCCACCACCCACTTAGTAGCCACTGTCGACGATTTAACCGACATGCTCGACTTCGACTCCGAAGACATCGACGGTATGGACAATGATGCAAGAGACAAACCAGAACCACCGCCCACAGGGCACTGGACCGCCACCTCATCATATGATATATACATGGTGGACACCCCCAAAGAAGGCAATAGCGACGAGACAACGGAGGATGACCCCTCCAAGAAGCAACCCAAGCACCGACGTCAGCGGTGCCGCTCTAAGTCCCGCCATAGGACAAGTAGTGATATCGGCACAAGAGACAATAACACTCCGGATAGTGCCGAAGACAACAACAATCCCCTCCAGCATGATTTAGAGCGGGAGGGTGAACAAGCCAGCCCTCTAGAGCAGGCAGCAAATGGATAATCGGAGGAGGACAATTAGATGCCTCTCTCCGAAGACGAGGTAAGTCTCGACGATGAAGAATTTCTCGTGCCTGAGGATCCCATCGAGCAGGAGCGCTTCAAGCGCCGGCTTATGGCCACAGCAAATAGCTTGAAGAAAAAGCAACAACAGCTTCAAGCTGATCAAGACTTGCTAGCGGACAGATGGACCGAAGTCCTTGCGGCCGAGGAATACGAACTCAAGCGCCCCTCCAAGAGTTACCCAAAGCGCAGGTTGCTACCTCACCTCGAGGAGGAAGCATTGAAACCTACATCACCAGTGTACGATGCGGCTGACCGACCACCTCGTGGCCGAGCCAGAGAGGCATTTCAGCCTAAAGTTCAGCTTGCACCCCGCCGCCACTCAAACAAAAATACCAAGGCCAGGGGCAACACACAGGACCTGCGAGACGTATTGGACAGCAGGGCAAAACATGCAAGGTCGATATACGGGTCACGGGGGCGCGCGCCAACGCGGGAGGATGACCGTCGGGACGGATACACTAAAAGTAAATCCGTTCGGGCCGAATACAGCAGACAAGACTCATATGAACTGCGTCATGATATAGCCTGGCATAGAGGTGCCGCACACCCCCTATGCTTCACTGATGAAGTTATGGATCATGAATTCCCGGAGGGTTTCAAACCCGTAAATATCGAATCATATGACGGTACAACAGATCCCACTGTATGGATTGAGGATTTCCTCCTTCACATCCACATGGCTCGCGGTGATGATCTGCATGCCATCAAGTACCTCCCACTAAAACTCAAAGGACCAGCTCGACATTGGCTGAATAGCTCGCTAGCAGACTCCGTCGACAGTTGGGAGGATTTGGAAGACGCATTCCTTGACAACTTCCAGGGCACTTATGTGCGACCACCGGATGTTGATGACTTGAGCCATATAACTCAGCAGCCACGGGAATCGGTCAGGCAATTCTAGACACGGTTCCTAACTAAGAAAAACCAAATTGTCGACTGTCCAAATGCAGAGGCCTTAGCGGCATTCAAGTATAACATCCGTGACGTGTGGCTCGCCTGGCACCTCGGCCAGGAGAAGCCGAAGTCTATGGAAGCCCTCACGACACTCATGACCCGCTTTTGCATGGGCGAGGATAGCTGGCTGGCTCGCAGCAACAACACATCAAGGAATCCGGGCACTTCGGATACCAAATATGCCAACGGCAGACCATGTCGTAACAGACAAAAGCGCCGCAACAACGGCGATAACACCGATGATACGACAGTCAATGCCGGATTGAGAGGCTCTAGATCCGGTCAGCGGAAAAAGCCATTCAAAGGAAGTACTCCGGGCCCGTCTAGTTTGGACCGCATACTCGATCGCTCGTGTCAACTCCACGGCACCCCCGATAAGCCAGCCAATCACACCAACAGAGAATGCTGGGTGTTCAAGAAGGCCGGCAAGTTGAATGCCGAAAACAAGGACAAGGGGCTGCATAGTGATGACGAGGAGGAGCCCCGACCACTGAACACTGGAGGACAGAAGAGGTTCCCCCCACAAGTGAAGACGGTGAACATGATATAGGCAACCCACATTCCCAAGAGGGAACATAAGCGTGCACTAAGGGACGTCTATGCGATAGAGCCCGTCGCCCCAAAGTTCAACCCATGGTCCTCTTGTTCGATCACTTTCGATCGCAGGGACCACCCCACTAGTATCCGTCATCGCGGATCCGCCGCATTGGTCCTAGACCCCATCATCGACGGATTTCACCTCACTCGAGTCCTTATGGATGGCGGCAGCAGCCTGAACCTGCTTTATCAGGATACAATGTGCAAAATGGGTATAGATCCCTCGAGGATCAAACCCACCGAAACCACCTTTAAGGGCATCATCCCAGGTGTAGAGGCCCGTTGCATTGCTCAATCATACTGGAAGTGGTCTTCGGATCTCCAGACAACTTCCGAAGTGAGGAGTTAATCTTTGATATCGTCCCATTCCGCAGTGGCTATCACGCACTGCTCGGGCGAACCGCATTTGCAAAATTCAATGCGGTGCCGCATTACGCATACCTCAAGCTCAAGATGCCAGGACCTAGGGGGGTCATAACAGTTAATGGAAATACAGAACGCTCGCTCCGCACCGAAGAGCACACTGCGGCCCTCGCAGCAGAAGCACAAAGCAGCCTTTTAAGGCAAACCACCAATTCGGCGATACAGCTCCCGAACACCGTCAAGCGAGTCCGGAGTAACTTGCAACAGGATCGCCTGGCACGCTCAGAGCTCACCTAGAAATTCGGCCCCCGTCCTTGTCCCATTCAACCGGCGAAATCCATGCCGCGCGTACATAATTGCGCACTGAAAATACCATGGGCATAGGCGGGGGTACGATCAGGGCACATCCCGCAATGCGGCTTAACCGCCCTAGGGGCTACATACCTTTATCTTTTTTTCTCTTTTAGGACCTTACTCTCCGGAAGCCCTTTCCGGCAGTAGGATTGCCAGACACATTACGGGAAGGAACAACCAAGGAGGCAAGAAACTAAGACGTACAAGGGAACCCCCAGGTGGTCTCTAATAATAATCGATATACCCGCTTTTCACTATCCTTACGCAGCTTGCCCTTGGATAGGACATGCCAAATAGTCCTATTTTTTGCTTATTGCACTACTTGTATCAGTACGCTTCGACGTATTATTTAAATGCATAGCATTAGTCTATTATTGCATTACCCATCCCTTTTTTCTTATATGTTCATTTACAACAACTTGCACCCGTACATTCTGGTACGGTCAGTACGCCAGGGGCTTTCGTTTACCCCATAATACGGCGTGAGAAGTCCGAACACTTTCGACAGTGCAGCACCCCGAACTTATAGCATTATATGCATCATCTCCGAATCATGTCTTGTGTCAATAGTTGGGTTTGCCAGGCTCCCATGATTTGGTACCTTACGTTCCGCTATAAGGTAGCGCTGGGAGAACTACTGCAATTGTGTCCCGGTTCTTCCGGACAAGCACCTCAGTAGAGAAAGCCGAAAACTGACTGTCATGATAAGGCAAGAGCTGGTCGCTGTTCGAGAGGTCTCAAGTCCTTTAAGACTTTTACCGCTTTGGGTGAGGAGTCGGCCTTGCCCGACTTAGGTGTATATAGCGCCCCAAATTCGGCCTTCCGGATACTAGGGTGTCGGTGTGAAAACCGGCAGATCTCGGGTAGGGGGTCCCGAACTGTGCATCTAGGCCAGATGGTAACAGGAGAGAACGGACAGGAAGTTTTACCTAGGTTCAGGCCCTCTCGATGGAGGTAAAACCCTACGTCCTGCTTGATTAATATTGATGATATTGATAGTACAAGAGTAGATCTACCACGAGATCGAGGAGGCTAAACCCTAGAAGCTAACCTATGGTATGATTGTTGATGTGTATGTTCTCCTACGGACTAAAACCCTCCGGTTTATATAGACACCGGGTAGGGTTAGGGTTACATAGAGTCGGTTACAATGGTAGGAGATCTGCATATCCGCATCGCCAAGCTTGCCTTCCACGCCAAGGAAAGTCCCTCCCGGACACGGGACGAAGTCTTCAATCTTGTATCTTCATAGCCCAGGAGTCCAGCTGAAGGTATAGTCCGGCCATCCGGACACCCCCTAATCCAGGACTCCCTCAGTAGCCCCTGAACCAGGCTTCAATGACGACGAGTCCGGCGCGCATATTGTCTTCAGCATGGCAAGGCGGGTTCCTCCTCCAAGTACTTCATAGAAGATTTTGAACACAATGATAGTGTCCGGCTCTGAAAAATAAGTTTCCACATATTGTCATAGAGAGAATAATATTTACACAAATCTAATCTGCTAACGTATTCCGTAGTGTGACATCACATCACACCATAGCCAAGCTTTTATTCGAACCGTTTTACTGTCCCATCTCAGCGCGTTATGTGAGGCGGTTTCCTTGGCACGTCTTGTTAAAGCAGAGATCGTGTCCCCTTATTCCAGGATTCTCATCAATACGGGCATGGGTAACCCAACCGTGCCATCGATTACGGCGCTTGGAGATAAGCGAGTTTTATCAGGCTGGTGGGGACATGTAGCTACGTCCACCCATATAAGGGGATAAAGATCCACCTTTTCACCTATGCCTTCTTCCTCCTTCGCCTATCCATTCTTGCGCACTCAAGCTCCAGCGCCCAAGTCCGCACTCCCAACCTCAACCTTCTCCAGCCATGTCCGGAGAGGGAGGCAAGTGGATGGTCTCCTCCGTCACGGAGGGACATATCAAAAAGCTGAGGAAGGCCGGATACCTGTCTAACGACATCGCGTACCGGCTCCCCAAAAAGGGGCAGCTCATCCCCACCCCTAGGCCCCATGAGAGGGTGGTGTTCCTCCCCAATTTCCGCCGCGGACTGGGCTTCCCTCTCCACCCATTTGTCCAGGTTCTCATGTTCTACTACGGCCTAGATTTCCACGATCTGGCCCCGAACTTCGTCCTCAATATCTCGGCGTTTATCGTCGTGTGCGAGGCCTTCCTCCGCATCCGCCCCCATTTCGGGCTCTGGCTCAAGACTTTCAACGTCAAGCCGAAGGTGGTGCGCGGCAGCCAAGTGGAGTGCGGAGGCGCCATGGTGGGCAAGATGGCCAACATCCTCTGGCTCGAGGGCTCCTTTGTGGAGACCCTGAAGGGGTGGCAATCGGGGTGGTTTTACATCACCGAGCCGCGCGACGCCGAATGGGTCGCACCCCCCGAGTTCCGGTCCGGACCCCCAACGCGGCTCACGTCCTGGAAAGAGACGGGCCTGTCGTGGGGTAAAAAAGGAGAGCTAACCAAACTCCAAACATGCGTCAAAACTCTGGTGGACAAGAAGCTCAAACTTGTCAACGTAGTCCAGGTTATGCTCATCCGCTTGATCCTCCCGTGCCAACAACGGGCTTTCAACCTGTGGGAGTTCGACCCAGCGCGGCACCAAACTCTGAGCAAGCTCTTCGACACGACGTACGAAGATGCCTGGAAGGTGCTTTTCAAGGGCGCCGAGGCTCCTACATCTGCTACTGAGGATCGTGGATTCAGTGCGCAGCGTCACGCTCTCGCGGTAAGCTATTTTTCCTTTTACAGGGTATCAGTTTTTCATAGTTTGACTCCATGCGGGATCTAAACTGCCTTAAATTTGACAGGATTGGCAGGTGACCTCCGGACAGATCAACTGTCCGGCTCCTTTGCCCGAAGGCCCAGCGGATGCTCGCTTGGCGAAGTTGCTGGTTCCGGCACCCTATGTGGTGCTGGAGAAGAAGGTCAAGAAGAAGGCCACGGGGACTCGAAAGAGTGCCCGACGCCCGGAGGTGTCGGATTCATCATCCGAAGAATCCAATACGCACTCCTCCCGCGAACACGAGGAGGAGGAAGAAGAGACCCCTCCCCCTCCAGTGGGGGAAGGGAAGAAAAGGAAGGCCGCCCCAACTGGGGAGGCTGAAGGGTCCAAGAAGGGGAAAACCCTTCCTCCGGACTGCTCCACCGACGCCGACGGCGGTGGAGAGGAGTGGGCGCCTAGGGCCAAGCCCCTGGCCAAATCGTAAGTATCCGGATACCAGAGTAATTCATAGTATTCGTTTATTGCACAGCTTTCCCTATGTCGAATATGTTTATGCAGCCCACCCAAAGACCGGCTCGACGCGTCGTCGAGCGGCTCACTGGACTCGTCGGATGTGAACTCGCTTCCGACGGCTTCCTCCCCCCGCCCTATGGACGACACCGAAGTGTTGTCTCAACAGGTTCCAAGCCGGGAGGAGGTGGTCCTGGAGGCGCCGCAAGGCGACCTCCCGGACTCCAGGAGTAAAGGGGATGGAACCCCTCAGGGTTCCAAGTCCGGCTCTAGGCCGGACACCGCTCCGGAACCTTCAAAGGTTCCAGAGTCCGGCGGGGGACTTCCTTCCAAGAGGAGCAAGTCCACCGTGCCGGCGGCCCCCGTCTAACCGGAGGTGCCGGACAATATGTTGGAGGCACTCCAACGCGCCTCCATCGACGAGGAGCACCGTGCTATTATGAGTGCGGTGGTCCAGAAGGTTCAGTCCGCCAAAGACGGACTGACTGAAGCTTGTACTAGCCTTTTGACAGGCTTTGAGGTAAGTAAAGAAAGTGTAAATAATAGTACCGCATAGATAGTAGCCCATGATGCTCTGTTTGGCGTTCGGGAAGAAAAGCCGAATAGAGGATCAAATAGAATTCGCAGGAGTCTAACAAAAATGAGTCAATATGCATATGCAGGCTTCCCTGCTTGCGTCCGCCACACTGACTGCGGAAGTGGACACGCTAAAGCAGAACCTCAAGCGGTCCGAGCAAGAGCTCGAACATGCCAAGAAGCAGCTCGAGGACAATGAAGGTAAGAAATACCTTGTTAAAAATATATATAAAAAGGTGCAATTGCAAAGAATGACAGGATTATCGTGGCTATTGTAGGGGCCACGTCTGAAGTGGCGACCCTTAAGCAAGCGCTGGACGAGGCCGAGAAGAGGGCAGCCTCGGAGCACACCGAGCGGGAGAAGTATGAGGCCGAAGTTGGCAAGGTGCGGCAAGAGCTCCAAGCTCTCATGGAAAAGCATGAGAGTTTGGAGCTTGACTCAAAGACGCGAGCGTCCGAGCTCGCGGTGGATATTGAAAATGCCAAGTCTGCCAAGGCCGAATCCCAGAAGACCCTCCAGGAGTTGGATGAGGTGAAGAAGATAGTGGCGGGTAAGGCATTCTTTATGCAAAGCAAACACATAAACGTGAGTTACTTGTTACTTACCCGAATCCGGAGCTCTCCAGGAGCATTCGCAGATCTTCCCCGGAGTGTATCCGATGCCGCCACATTCCATCGAGCTGAGGAGGGCAGCTCAACGGAGAAGGTGTTCTGGTCTCAGTACGCTGAGGCCGGACACCCCGTGCCCCTGAGCAACCAGCTGAAGCAACTGGTCGAGCTCCACAAGAGGGCCGAACAGGCCATGAAGGGCCTCATTGTTCGGCTGTGGCCTGGAGGGGCCCTGCCTGGAAGCTATTTCGGGCTGGTGCGGCGGTTGGTGGAGGCATGTCCAAGGCTTGAAGTCATCAAGCGCTCCGTCTGCATTAAAGGTGCCCGTAGGGCCCTTGCCCGTGCTAAGGTGCACTGGGGCAAGCTGGATGCTGAGAAGCTGGTGAAGGACGGGCCACCGTCGGGGAAAGAGCATCGCAAGCCTGAGAATTACTATAAGGATGTTCTGAAGGGTGCCCGCCTTGTGGTGGATGAATGTTCTAGGGATGTAATTTTTGAGTGAAACTTGCTCATTTTGTCCTGTGCGCTGAAAACTTGGTTATATGTGCTAAGCAATGCTGTTGGAATTTAAAATATTACCTTCTGTGCGGCTGTTTATCAATTCTGAGAGATGGCGAGTCGTCGGCTTCTGCCCCCGTGCCGCTAGTGCTGGGGTGTTCGGGGATAAACCTAGGCGCTCTTTTTCCCTTGTTTGGGTCCTTCGAGGGAGGCGCTCAGCCCAACGAACAAGGAAATCGGACTATAATGCGTGAACACTCTCACTTAGCCATAGAATTCTATAATTTTAAATTTCGGCGAAGCCCCTGGTATTCGGAAGACCGAGTTCGGGGCGCTATCCATGCCTTGGCGGGACAGAGCCGGCTCCTCGCCCTAAGCGGCATAAGTCTTTAGGGACTCAAAAAAACCTCTCAAACAGCGACCAACTCTTGATTCATCATGACAGTCAGTTTTAGCTTTCTCCACTAAGGTGCTCAACCCAGCTCAACCGGGGCACAATCGCAGTGGTTCTCCTAGTGCTACCTTAGCCGATATAGCGGAACGTAAGGCACCAAAACATAGGAGCCGGGCAAACCCAACTATTGACCCAAGACATGATTCGGAGCCGATGCATATAATGCTATAAGTTCGGGGTGCCGCACTTGTTAAAGTGTTCAGACTTCTTACACCATATTGAGGGGTATTAAAGCCCCTGGCGTATTTTGGCCATACCAATGTGTACGGGTGCAACATGTCGTTAAGGAACATATATATAAAAAAGGTAATGCAAAAATAGACGAAAGCTATGCTTTGTTTATTAAAAAGGGCTGTGATCAAAGTAGAACGATACAAATAATGCGATAAGTGGAAGGTTGGACTAGTTAACATGTCCGTTCCAGGGGCAAGCTGCGGAATAGTATGCGAAACGAGTATACTGCTCGTGATAGAGACCACCTGGGAGTTCCATAATGCGGCGTGGCTTGTCTGCTTCGCTGGTTCTTGCATCGTTTGTGCGGTAGTTGAACTACCGAACAGGCCTTCCGAAGGATGGAGTCCTGAAAGTAAGAGAAAATTAAAAAATCGGCAGCCCCTGGTATGGTTTAAGCCGTGTTTTGGGTGTGCCGTGATGGTGCCCCTCCCCCTGTGCCCATGGTATCTCTAGAGCGTAGTTATGTACGCGAAGTACTGGCCTCGCCTTTTTGCGAGGGTTGGGGTTGGTGCCGCATTGCTAGGCCTGCTCGGATCGTGCCAGGCGGTCTTGTTGTAGGTTACTCTGGGCGCGCTTGACGGTGTCCGATCGTTTAGTGGCCGGACTGGAGAACTGCCTGGAGAGGCCGCTTTGAACTTCCGCTGCAAGGGCCGCCGTGTGCTCCTCTGTTCGGAGGGAGCGTTTGGTGTTTCCATTGACCGTAATTACTCCTCGAGGGCCTGGCATCTTGAGCTTAAGGTATGCGTAATGCGGTACCGCATTGAACTTAGTGAATGCGGTTCGCTCGAGTAGTGCGTGATAGCCACTGCGAAACAGGACTATGTCGAAGATTAACTCCTCGCTTCGAAAATTATCCGGAGATCCGAAGACCACTTCAAGTGTGACTGAGCCTGTACAGTTGGCCTCTACACATGGTATTACGCCTTTAAAGGTCGTTTTGGTGGGCTTAATACTCGAGGGATCTATGCCCATTTTTCGCACTGTATCCTGGTAAAGTAGGTTCAGGCTGCTGCCGCCGTCCATAAGGACTGTAGTGAGATGAAATCCGTCAATAATTGGGTCTAGAACCAATGCGGCGAACCCGCCATTACGGATGCTAGTGGGATGGTCCCTTCGATCAAAGGTGATCGGGCAGGAGGACCATGGGTTGAACTTTGGGGCGACTAGCTCTACCGCGTATACGTCCCTTAACACACGCTTCCGCACCCTTTTGGGGACATGGGTTGCATATATCATGTTCACCGTCCGCACTTGTGGGGGAAAACCCTTCTGTCCACTGTTGTTCGGCGGCCGGGGCTCCTCGTCGTCATCGCTATGCAGCCCCTTGTCTTCATTTTCGGCATTTATCTTGCCTGCCTGCTTGAACACCCAACAATCCCTGTTGGTGTGATTGGCTGGCTTTTCGGGGGTGCCATGTATCTGGCACGAGCGGTCGAGTATTCGGTCCAAACTGGACAGGCCCCTAGGATTCCTTTTGAATGGTTTTTTCCGCTGACCGGATTTAGAGCCTCTGAATCCGTCATTAACTGCCGTATCCTCAGCATTGTCGCCGTTAATGCGGCGCTTCTGCTTGTTGCGACGCGACCTGCCACTACTGTCCCTAGTGTCTGAATTACCGGGGTTCTTGGTCATATTGTTGCTTCGAGCAAGCCAGCTGTATTCTCCCGCGCAAAAGCGGGTCATGAGTGTCGTGAGTGCTGCCATAGATTTCGCCTTTTCCTGTCCAAGGTGCCGGGCCAGCCACTCGTCACGGATATTGTGTTTCAAGGCTTCTAGGGCCTCAGCGTCCGGACAATCGACTATTTGATTTTTCTTTGTTAGGAACCGTGTCCAGAATTGCCTGGCCGATTCCTCTGGCTGCTGAATTACGTGACTTAGGTCATCGGCGTCTGGGGGTCGCACGTAAGTGCCCTGGAAATTGTCGAGGAATGCGGCTTCCAGGTCCTCCCAACAACTGATTGATCCTGTTGGCAAGCTGTTAAGCCAATGCCGAGCTAGTCCTTTAAGCTTGAGTGGGAGGTATTTGATGGCGTGGAAATCATCGCCGTGGGCCATGTGGATATGGAGATAATCCTTGATCCATACCGCAGGATCTGTTGTGCCATCATATGATTCGATGTTTACGGGTTTGAAACCCTCGGGGATTTGATGATCCATTATTTCATCTGTAAAGCAGAGTGGGTGTGCGGCGCCTCTGTATTGGGCTATATCATGACGTAGCTCCAATGAGCCTTGTCTACTGTGTTCGGCCCCGTCGAATTTGTGGCCGGTGTGACGGTTACCGTCTCGAGTCGTGGGGCGCCCACGCGATCCGTAGATCAATCTTGTTTGCCTTGCCTTGTCCTCCAACATGTCTCATAAGTCTGGCGCATATTCCCGTGCCTTGGTACGGGGTGCGGCTTGAGTGGAGGGCCAAGAGGCCTCTCTATCGCGACCACGAGGTGGCCGGTCGGCCGCATCAAGTTCTTCCTCCTCTAATTGGGGTAGCAACCTGCGCTTTGGGTAGCTCTTGGAGGGGCGTTTGAGTTTATGCTCTTCGGCCGCAAGGACTTCAGTCCATCTGTCGACCAGCAAATCTTGATCAGCCCTAAGCTGTTGCTGTTTTTTCTTGAGGCTTCTTGCCGTGGCCATAAGCATGCGTTGAAAACGCTGTTGCTCGACGGGATCATCCGGCACGACAAATTCATCGTCGTCGAGGCTTGCTTCGTCTTCGGAGGGAGGCATATAATTATCGGCCTCGACCTCTCTGTCTGCCGCTCTCTCGTGAGGGTTGGTTTCTCCATCCTCTTGTTCTAAATCTTGCTGGAGGGGGTTTTCTTCGGCACTTTCCGAAGTATTAGTATCACCCGTGCTGGAATCACCGTGTTTGTTTTGGCGGGATTTTGAGCGGCACCGCTGACGCCGGCGCTTAGGCTGTTTCTTGGAGGGGTCATCCTCCGCTGTTCCATCACCATCTCCCTCTTTTGGGGTGTCCACCAAGTATATGTCATATGACGAGGTGGCTTTCCAGGGCCTAGTAGGCGCTGGTTCTTCATCATCTCCTTCATCAGTGTCCATACCATCGATATCTTCGGAGTCAAAGTCGAGCATGTCGGTTAAGTCGCCGACAGTGGCTACAAAGTGGGTGGTGGGTGGGCTTTGAATTTCTTCATTGTCCATACCCCAACCTTGCTAACCGTAGTCCGGCCAGGGCTCTCCTGATAAAGAGAGAGACTTCAGTGGCTTTAGGATGTTGCCAAAAGGTGAGTGCTGAAAGATGTCCGCGATAGTGAACTCCATGATCGGCGCCCAATCGGATTCGATCGGCAGGGGCGCGGGGGCTCGGAGTCCGGATAGGAGTCCGGCTCCTTGGAGTCACGGGTCTCGCCGAGTACGGGGCTGGTGCTTGGCTCAATCGCCGTTGGGGTTGCAGCCCCCGAGGTGGCGTCCAACCGCCCATCCTCGATCGGCGCAATTGGCTCCGAATTAAGGGTCGGAACCAATGCGGATGCGGCCTCCAGGGCACTGTTTGGCAGCAGAGCTAGATCATGCTCGTCATGACAGTGCGGCACGCTGGGCAGTGGCTCGAATCCGTCGAAGATCAAGTCTCCACGGATGTCAGCCGTGTAGTTTAAATTTCCGAATCTGACCTGACGGCCAGGGGCGTAGCTTTCGATCTGCTCCAGACGGCCAAGCGAATTGGCCCACAGTGCAAAGCCGCCAAAGATGAAGATCTGTCCGGGGAGGAAGGTCTCACCCTGGACTGCATCGCTATCAATGATCGTAGGAGCCATCGAGACTGACAGCGACGACACAGAGGAACTCTCAATGAAAGCACCAATGTCGGTGTCAAAACCGGCGGATCTCGGGTAGGGGGTCCCGAACTGTGCGTCTAGGCCAGATGGTAATAGGAGACAAGGGACACGAAGTTTTACCCAGGTTCGGGCCCTCTCGATGGAGGTAAAACCCTACGTCCTGCTTGATTAATATTGATGATATGGGTAGTACAAGAGTAGATCTACCATGAGATCGAGGAGGCTAAACCCTAGAAGCTAGCCTATGGTATGATTATTGATGTGTATGTTGTCCTATAGACTAAAACCATCCGGTTTATATAGACACCGGGTATAGTTAGGGTTACATAGAGTCGGTTACAATGGTAGGAGATCTGCATATCCGCATCGCCAAGCTTGCCTTCCACGCCAAGGAAAGTCCCTCCCGGACACAGGACGAAGTCTTCAATCATGTATCTTCATAGCCTAGGAGTCTGGCTGAAGGTATAGTCCTGCCATCCGGACACCCCCTAATCAAGGACTCCCTCATAGGGGCTTCACCAAAATTTAAAATTGTAGACTTCCATGGCTAAGTGAGAGTGATAAAGCCTTATAGTCCGATTGCCTGGTTCGTTGTGCTGAACACCTCCCTCGAAGGACCCAAAATTGGGATAAAGATTGCTCAGGTTTATCCCGAACACCCCAGTACTAGTTACATGGGGGAAGAAGCCGATGACTGGTCAACTCTCAGATTTTATACACGGCCGCACAGAAGGTAATATTTTAAATTAAAAAAGCATTTCATAGCACAAATGAACTCGTTTCATATTACACGATCACATGAGCATGTTCATTCAAAAATTACATCTCTGGCACATTCCTCCGCCACAAGGCGGGAACCCTTTAGGACACTGTCATAATACATTTCGGGGTAGCGATGCTCCTTGCCCTCCGGCGGCCCCTCCTTCACCAGCTTCACGGTGTCCAACTTCGCCCAGTGCACCTTCGCCCGGGCAAAAGCCCTGCGCGCACCCTCGATGCAAACAGACCGCTTTATGACTTCAAGCCGTGGGCAGGCATCCACAAGCCGCCTAACCAGACCGAAGTAGCTGCCGGGCAGGGGCTCGCCAGGCCACATCCGGACTATAAGACCCTTCATGGCCTGTTCAGCCGCCTTTTGAAGCTTGACCAATTGCTTCAGCTGGTCGCTCAAGGGCATTGGGTGTTCGGTCCCAGTATACTGAGACCAGAACAACTTTTCTGTCGAGCTCCCCTCCTCAGCTCGGTAAAACTCCGCGGCATCCAGTACACTACGGGGAAGATCTGCGAACGCTCTTGGAGAGCTCCGAAGTCGGGTAAGTAAAAGGAAAGTTTCCTTCACATGCTTGCTTTGCATAATGAATGCCTTACCCGATGCTATCTTCTTCACCGCATCCATCTCCTGGAGGGCCTTGTGGGCTTCAGCCTTGGCGCTCCGTGTGCTTTTGAGCGCCTTCGTAAGCTCGGACTCTCGCGTCTTAGAGTCAAGCTCCAAGGACTCGTGTTTTTTGGCGAGAGCCTCGAGCTCTTGCTTCACCTCGCCTACCCGGGCTTCTTGCTTTTCCCGCTCAAGGCGCTCCTTGGCCGCTTTGTCTTCGGCCTCGGACAGCGCCTTCTTAAGGGTCGCCACCTCGGTCGTGGCCCCTGGAAAATTCATGATGATCCTATTACTTTACAAATCGAGCTTCTTTTTTAATGTATAGACAAGGTATTGCTTCCTTTGCTCTCCTCAAGCTGCCTCTTGGTAAGGCTGAGCTCGTCCTCGGACCACTCCAGGTCCTACTTCAGTGCAGCAACCTCCACAGTACATGCGGCAGCGGCCAGCAGCGAAGCCTGCACATGCACACATACATATTCTGATTAGACTCCTGAGTCATTATTTGATCCTCTATTCGGCCTTTCTTCGTGAACGCCAAACAGAGCATCAGGGGCTACTATCTATGTGGTAATATTTTCCTATATTTTGATTGCTTACCTGAAAGCCTTTTAGGAGGCTAGCACAAGCTTCGGTCAGTCTGTTCTTGGCGGACTGAACTTTCTCAATCACCGCACTCATGATAGTGTGGTGCTCTTCATCGATGGAAGCGCCACGAAGCACTTCCAGCAAGTTGTCCGGTGCCTCTGGATGGACAGAGGCCACCGGCACGGGTGGCTTGCCCCCCTTAATGGAGGATTGCCTGCCGGAGTCCGGAACCACCGAAGGTTCCGACGCAGTGTTCGGCTGGGGGCCGAACTTGGAGCCCGTGGGGGATCTTGCTCCCTCTGCGCCCAGGGTCTAGAAGGTCGCCTCGAGGCGCCCCTAGGACTACCTCCCCTCAGCTCGGTGCCTTTTGAGACAACACCTCGACGTTGTCTGTAGGGTAAGGGGTGGAGGCGGTCAGAGGTGAATCGCTATTCATATCGGACGAGTCCAGAAAACCGTCTGACGAAGATACATCGAGATGGGCTCGGGACGGACTGCATAATCATATTCGGCGTAAGGAGAAGTAGTTCAATACAACATACCATGAATTACTATGGTATCCAGATACTTACGACTTCGCCAGGGGCTTGTCCCTGGGTAACCACTCGTTGTCGCTGTGGGCAGCCGTCGTGGAGCAGTCCGGAAGGAGGGTCCTTCCCTTCTTGGACCCTTCGGCTTCCCCGGTTGGGTCAGCCTTCCTTTTCTTGTCTCCCTTGGCTGGGGGGGAGAACTTTCTTCTTCCTCCTCATTTTCATGGGAGGAGTGTGCGCCGGAGTTATCGGAAGATGAGTCCGATATAACCTTGCGCCGGAGACCCTTTCGGGCCCCCGTGGCCTTCTTCTGGGCCTTCTTCACCGGCACCTCATAAGGCTCCGGAACCAGCATCTCCGTTAGGAGAGCATCTACAGGATCTTCAGGCAGGGGGGCTGAGCAATCGATCTGCTCCGCTGTCTCTACCCAGTCCTGTTAATGGCATGGGAGCTTAGAACTCGCACATGATTAAACTGGGGCAAATAAACATCTTGTGAGATATAAAAACTTACCAGATTGGCATGGCGCTTTGCGCCGAGTCCGCAGTCCTCGGTAAGGGGAGGAGGTACCTCGACGCCCATCGTGTCGAAGAGCTCTCGCAGCGTCTGGTGCTTGGTTGGGTCGAACTCCCACAAATTGAATGCCCGTCGTTGACACGGGAGAATCCGGCGGAAGAGCATGACCTAGACCATGTTGACGAGCTTGATTTTCTTGCTCGTCATGTTCCTGATGCACGTCTGGAGTCCGGTCAGCTCTACTGGGGAACCCCAGGACAAGCCCTTCTCTTTCCAGGAAGTGAGCCGCATGGGGATTCCAGATCGAAATTTGGGGGCCGCCACCCAGTTGGTGTCGCGCGGCTCGGTGATGTAGAACCACCCCAATTGCCACCCCTTTATGGTCTCCACATAGGAGCCTTCGAGCCAGGTAACGTTAGGCATTTTACCCACCATGGCGCCTCCTCACTCTGCTTGCTGGCCGACCACCACCTTCGGTTTAACATTGAAGGTCTTCAGCCACAGGCCGAAGTGGGGCCTGATGTAGAGGAAGGCCTCGCACACGACAATAAACACCGAGATGTTGAGGATGAAATTTGGGGCCAGATCATGAAAATCCAGCCCGTAGTAGAACATGAGCCCGCAGACAAACGGGTGGAGGGGAAATCCTGGTCTGCGGATGAAGTGGGTAAGAAAAACTACTCTCTCATGGCGTTCTGGCGTAGGGATGATCTGCCCCGCATCTGGCAGCTGGTGTGGGATATCCGCGGCCATATATCCGGCTTCCCGTAACTTTGTGATGTTCTCCTCCGTGACGGAGGAGACCATCCACTTACCTCCCGCTCCGGACATTCTTTGAGTGGTTTGAGAAGAAAGACGCGAACTTGGGCGCTGGAGCTCGGGTGTGCGAGAATGGATAAGCAAGGAGGAAGAAGGCTTGGGGTAAAAACGGTGGATCCTTGTCCCTTTATAAGGGCGGAAGAGGCGATACGCCTCCCCACTTGCGTGGTAAAATCGCTTATTCCCCAAGCGCCGTAATTGATGCCGCGGTTGAGTTACCCACATCCATATTGATGAGAATCCTGTAATAAGGGGGACACGATCTCTGCTTTGATAAGACGTGTCAAGAAAACTGCCTCGCGATGTGCGGTTCTAGTTGAGAAAAATTGTTCGAATAATTATCGGGCCATGACATGATGTCATGCTGTCAAAGCGTGTCAGCAGATTAGATTTGTAGAAATATTATTCTCTCTACGGTGGTATGTGGAACTTGTTTTGCAGAGCCGGACACTATCCTTGTGTTCAAAATCTTTTATGGAGTATTCGGAAGAAGAACCCGCCTTGCAATGCCGAAGACAAAACTGCGCACCGGACTCATCGTCATTGAAGCCTGGTTCAGGGGCTACTGAGGGAGTCCTGGATTAGGGGGTCTTCGGACAGCCAGACTATATCGTTTGGCTGGACTGTTGGATAATGAAGATACAAGATTGAAGACTTCGTCCCATGTTGAGATGGGACTCTCCTTGGCGTGGAAGGCAAGCTTGGCTATACGGATATGTAGATCTCCTCCCTTGTAACCGACTTTGTGTAACCCTAGCCCCCTCCGGTGTCTATATAAACTGGAGGGTGTAGTCCGTAGGACAACAACAATCATACCATAGGCTAGCTTCTAGGGTTTAGCCTCTACGATCTCGTGGTAGATCAACTCTTGTAATACTCATATCATCAACATTAATCAAGTAGGACGTAGGGTATTACCTCCATCGAGAGGGCCCGAACCTGGGTAAACATCGTGTCCCCTGCCTCCTGTTACCATCTACCTTAGACGCACAGTTCGGGACCCCCTACCCGAGATCCGCCGGTTTTGACACCGACAGTCGGGTTATCAAGACCATGTATTTCTTCATTAGGAGATGGAGTAAAATTATGCATTTCTTTGACAGGCGGTAAATTAAGACCATGTATTTCTTAGGTAAATTCTTAACATCTTCAGCTTTAATACCCTTTTCTTTCATTGATTTGTTTGCCTCTTGCATATCTTCAGGACTGAGAAATAGAACACCTCTCTTCTTCGGAGTTGGTTTAGGAATAGGCTCAGGAAGTGTCCAATTATTTTCATTAGTCAACATATTGTTTAATAGAATTTCAGCTTCATCCGATGTTCTTTCCCTAAAAACAGAACCAGCACAACTATCCAGGTAATCTCTGGAAGCATCGGTTAGTCCATTATAAAAGATATCAAGTATTTCATTTTTCTTAAGAGGATGATTAGGCAAAGCATTAAGTAATTTGAGAAGCCTCCCCCAAGCTTGTGGAAGACTCTCTTCTTCAATTTGCACAAAATTATATATATCCCTTAAGGCAGCTAGTTTCTTATGAGCAGGGACATATTTAGCAGAGAAGTAATAAATCATATCCTGGGGACTACGCACACAACCAGGATCAAGAGAATTAAACCATATCTTAGCATCACCCTTTAATGATAACAGAAATATTTTAAGGATATAAAAGTAGCGAGTTCTATCATCATTAGTGAATAGGGTAGCTATATCATTTAATTTAGTAAGATGTGCCACAACAGTTTCAGATTCATAGCCATAAAAAGGATCAGATTCAACCAAAGTAATTATATCAGGATCAATAGAGAATTCATAATCCTTATCAGTAACACAGATAGGTGAAGTAGCAAAAGCAGGGTCAGGTTTGATTCTAGCATTAAGGGATTGCTGCTTCCATTTAGCTAATAACCTCTTTAGATCATATCTATCATTGCAAGCTAAAATAGCTCTAGTAGCTTCTTCATCCATAACATAACCCTCAGGAACAATAGGCAATTCATATTTATTAGGGGGAGAATCTTCATCATCACTTTCATCAATATTATCAGTTTCAATAATGTCATTCTCTCTTGCCCTAGCAAGTTGTTCATCAAGAAATTCACCAAGTGGCATAGTAGTATCAAGCATAGAAGTAGTTTCATCATAAGTATCATGCATAGCAGAAGTGGCATCATCAATAACATGCGACATATCAGAATGAATAGCAGAAGCAGCTTTAGGTGTCGCAAGCTTACTCAAAACAGAAGGTGAAT
The DNA here is from genome assembly GCF_002162155.2 of Triticum dicoccoides. Lineage (NCBI taxonomy): Eukaryota > Viridiplantae > Streptophyta > Magnoliopsida > Poales > Poaceae > Triticum > Triticum dicoccoides. The sequence goes on along the minus strand of NC_041382.1, from coordinate 153,878,863 downwards.
CAAGTGCAAAGCTATATGACAGTTCCTTACCTTCCCTCGTAGTTGAGGGATAAATCTTGGTTTTTGGATCTCTCAAGTTCTTCATAATGATAAGCAGATATAAATTCCAATTGACTCAAAGAATAGAGCTATGCTCCCCGGCAATGGCGCGAGAAAATAGTCTGGATAACCCACAAGTATAGGGGATCGCAACAATTTTCGAGGGTAGAGTATTCAACCCAAATTTATTGATTAAACACAAGGGGAGCCAAAGAATATTCCCAAGTATTAGCAACTGAGTTGTCAATTCAACCGCACCTGGAAACTTAATATCTGCAGTAAAGTATTTAGTAGCAAAGTAATATGATAGTAGTGGTAACGGTAGCAAAAGGTAATGATAGCGAAAGTAATGTTTTTGGTATTTTGTAGTGATTGTAACAATAGAAGCGGAAAAGTAAATAAGCGAAGAACAATATATGGAAAGATTGTACGCAATGGATCGGTGATAGAGAATTATGCCGAATGCGGTTCATCATGTAACAGTCATAACCTAGGGTGACACAGAACTAGCTCCAATTCATCAATGTAATGTAGGCATGTATTTCGAATATAGTCATACGTGCTTATGGAAAAGAACTCGCATGACATCTTTTGTCCTACCCTCCCGTTGCAGTGGGGTCCTAGTGGAAACTAAGGGATATTAAGGCCTCCTTTTAATAGAGTAACGGACCAAAGCATTAACACATAGTGAATACATGAACTCCTCAAACTACGGTCATCACCGGGAGTGGTCTCGATTATTGTCACATCGGGGTTGCCAAATCATAACACATAGTAGGTGACTATAGACTTGCAAGATAGGATCAAGAACTCTCATATATTGATGAAAACTTAATAGGTTCAGATCTGAAATCATGGCACTCGGGCCCTAGTGACAAGCATTAAGCAGAGCAAAGTCATAGCAACATCAATCTCAGAACATAGTGGATACTAGGGATCAAATCTTAACAAAACTAACTCGATTACATGATAAATCTCATCCAACCCATCACCGTCCAGCAAGCCTATGATGGAATTACTCATGCATGGCGGTAAGCATCATGAAATTGGTGATGGAGGATGGTTGATGATGACGATGGCGATGGATTCCCCTCTCTAGAGCCCCGAACAGACTCCAGATTAGCCCTCCCGAGAGGTTTTAGGGCTTGGCGGCGGCTCCGTATCATAAAACGCGATGAATCCTTCTCCTTTTTTTTTCTCCCCGAAAGTGAATATATAGAGTTGGAGTCGAGGTCGGAGGAGCTCCAAGGGGCCCACAAGGTAGGGGGTGCGCCTAGGGGGCAGGTGCGCCCCCATCCTCGTGGCTAGGGTGTGGGCCCCCTGGTCTTGATATTTTGCTAGTATTTTTATTATTTCCAAAAAGACACTCCGTGGAGTTTCAGGTCATTCCGAGAACTTTTGTTTCTACACATAAATAACACCATGGCAATTCTGCTGAAAACAGCGTCAGTCCGGGTTAGTTCCATTCAAATCATGCAAGTTAGAGTCCAAAACAAGGGCAAAAGTGTTTGGTAAAGTAGATACGACGGAGACGTATCAGTGCGGAGGGATACTACACTGCTACCTACTCCACTGTCACCCGAGAGCTCTTCTACCATCAGAACCTGGTTCTGCATGCTGACGGGCTGGATAGAGCTAACCGAGCTCTTCGCCACGAGTTGTATACCACCCATCAGGACCTTTACCGTGCTCTAACGTTGTTGCATCCCCTTGTCCAATCTGGTGATCTGTCGCGAGCCGTGGTCTACCGAGCCAGGACGGTGATGCCCCAGGGTGTCGGCTGGCCAGATGTGGGAGGCTACTCTCCTGCACTTGGTCCTCTTCTGCCACCTGAGTGTTAGTTTCTACACCAGAGTATCCACGGACCCCAGGCTACTGACGTGGAGGACTCCCCGTCGCGACACTACCAGCTGTCAGGCTAGACCTACCTCCACAGTTCCTCCTAGGACTGATGTAGGCTTGCTTATTAGTATTAGATGCATTCGTCACGAGCCTGCATGCCGCCTATGTTTTCTTTAGTCTATGTACTGAACTCTGTGTACCGAACTCTATGCATGACCCCTTTTGTAAGACATGCCGACTACTATGAAGTATCTATCGTGCTCCTTTCATTATGCATGTTTCATCATGAATGATTCTTGTCTTTGCAAATTTCCCAATGCTAAACTACCTCCGTTATATATTAGCAGGATGGTTAGACTAGGTGGTCGTGGTGGCAATCCCCCACCACCGCCTGAGTACATGGCTGGTATGATGCCACAGTTCGAGCTGAATCGCTAGTTCATGGAGAATATTATGGCTCGGTTTCCTCGTCCCAATATGAACCAGCAACCAGCCCAGGTGACTTTGCAGGATTTCATGCGCCTCAACCCAACTGTGTACCACAGCTCAACTTAGCCTCTGGATGCTGATGACTGGCTCCATGACATCACCTATGAGATGGAGTCTGCTGATGTAGCCCCTGCCAGCTATCTCACCTTTACTTCCTTCTTCCTGAAGGGACCCACAGCTCAATGGTGGGACAGCCATAGGCGTACTCTGCCAGTTGGAACAATCATCACCTGGCCATACTTCCAAGCTGCTTTCCGTGCCTGCTTCATTCCTCAGGGAATCATGGACCGGAAGAAGCGCGAGTTCCGCAACCTCACCCAAGGCAACAAACCGTGGAAGCTTATCAGCGGGAGTTTCTGGATTTATCCCGTGATGCTGAAGAAGACATTGCAACTGATGCATGCAGACAGGAGAAGTTCCGTGATGGCCTTCAAGCTGACATCAAGCTCGCACTCCTAGTGCATGACTTTGCTGATTTCGCCACCTTTGTGAACAAGGCCATCAATGTAGTAACTAGTCTGCGGGAACACCAGAGCTCTCACAGGCACAACCGTGACACGGGCTCATCTTTGGGCCCGTCCTCGCAGAAGCGTAGGATATGGATTCCCAACAGCATGTACCGGCCAACTGCACTTGCTCCAAGACAGTCCTATGCTGCACCTCGTCTGCCTCCTCCACCACCTAGGCAGCCAAGGCTTCCAGCTCCACCACCCCGAGCTCCTGGTCCTACTCCCAATAATGGTTTGTGCTACAAGTGTGGTCAACCAGGTCACCTCGCCAGGAACTGCTATCAGAACCAGAATCAACTGGCCCTCCCGCAGCTGGCCGTGGAAGCAACCATCCTCACAACACCAATGCCAAGTCTTATGGTCGTGTTCATGCCAACCACATTGATCTCAATGAAGCTCAAGACCAGCATGCTACTATGATGGGTACACTCCTCGTTAATTCAGTACATGCATCTGTTTTATTCGATTTAGGAGCATCGCATTCATTCATGTCGGAGGATTTTGCATACAAACATGACGTTAAATGTGAGGAGATGAACACTTCGGTAGTGGTAAAAAACCCATGGGACAATGTCAAACCTCCCTGGTTGGCATCGACATCACCGTGGAAATCGAAGGGCTGGAATTCTATGCCTCTCCCATTATCCTGAAGTCGTCTAACATTGACCTCATTTTGGGGATGGATTGGTTGAAAGTGCATACTGCTTCTATAGTTTGTGCCACTAAGACCGTCCATCTGCTACACCCTTCTGAGGAAATAGTTACTTACCAGGCTCATCTGGTGCAAAATGCGAAGGCACGGCTTTATACCTTGAATGCATTGAACACTGCACCACTCGAGGGCATTGAAAACATTCCCATCATTCATGAATTCCAAGACGTCTTTCCTAAAGAACTTATAGGGATTCCCCCTGCTAGAGCTATCAAATTCATCATCAACTTGAAACCAGGCACCACTCCTATAGCCAAACGACCCTACAAGATGCCGCCACATGAACTCATTGAGCTTAAGGAGGAAATCGACAAATCTCTTTGCAAAGGTTTCATTCGCCCTAGTTGCTCTCCTTGGAGAGCACCTTCTCTCTTTGTTAAGAAGAAGGATGGGACAAACCGATTGGTCCAAGATTATCGTCCTATTAACCAAGCCACCATTTACAACAAATATCCCCTCCCTCGGATCAATGATCTGTATGATCAACTGGCTGGTTCATCAGTGTTCTCCAAACTCGACTTGAGGTTGGGTTACCACCTGATCTGTGTTCGTGAAGAGGATATCCCAAAAACCGCCTTCGTGACTCGATATGGATCATACGAGTACACCATCATGTCTTTCAGCTTAACCAATGCTCGAGCCACCTTCTCTCGTCTGATGAACTATATATTCATGGATTACCTCGACAAGTTCGTCGTGGTTTACTTGGATGATATCCTTGTATTTTCCAAGAACAAAGAAGAACATGCTGAACATCTCCGTCTTGTGCTGGAAAAGCTTCGAGAGCATCAACTCTACGCTAAGTATTCCAAGTGTGAATTCTGGCTTCCCGAAGTAACCTATCTTGGGCATGTCATCTCCAAGGATGGTATTGCCGTCAACCCTGATCGAGTCCAGGAAATTCTCGATTGGACTCCTACAAAGAATGTCAAGCAAGTCAGAAGTTTTCTTAGACTCACCAGCTATTGCCGTCGATTTGTCGAGAACTTCTCCAAGATTGCCAGGCCTCTGACTAACCTGTTGCATAAGGGCATCAAGCTTCAATGGACCGACAAGTGTCAGGAAAGTTTCCAGGCACTCAAAGATAAGTTGACTTCTGCCCCAATGCTTGCTCCACCTGATACTAAGAAGGATTTCGTCATTTACTGTGACGCTTTCCGTCAAGGATTAGGCTGTGTCCTAATGCAAGAGCGCAGAGTGATTGCTTATGCCTCTCGACAACTGCGCCCTCACGAAGAAAACTAACCAGTGCATGACCTTGAGCTTGCTGTTGTCATTCATGCTCTGAAGCAGTGGCGACATTACCTTCTCGGTAATCATTGCGAGATCTTCACCGACCACCAAAGTCTGAAGTATCTATTTACTCAGCCAGACTTGAACCTCCATTAGCAGAGATGAATGGAGACTGTTGCAGACTTTGACGTGGGTATATCCTATACCCCAGGCAATTCTAATGTAATGGCTGATGCCTTGAGCTGCAAGTCTTACTGCAACCACCTCTAGGTTCGAAAAGTTTAGCCCTCACTTGTCGAAGAATTTAGAAAGATGAACCTTCATATTGTCCCTCCTGGTGTACTCGCTCCCCCTCCCCTAGAGTTCCAAAAGATGAATCTTCGTGTTGTTCCTAAGGGTTCTCTAAATACCCTGGCTGTCGAACCAGATCTTGTGGGCGATATCAAGACTACTCAACATTATGACTCTAAAGTCGAGAAGATTAAATGCTATAACACAGAAGGAAAGCCCTCATTCTTCACTATCGCCGATGATGGCGCCTTGTACTTCAAAGGCCGCCTAGTGGTACCATGTTTGAGGAAAAACCTGGATCAGACTAGATGGGTTATGAAAGAAGCTCATGATACGCCTTTGTCTATTCATCCCGGTAGTACAAAGATGTACCAAGACATTCATCAGAGATTCTGGTGGTCTAATATGAAGCACGACATTGCTTGATATGTTGCTGAGTGTGATGTTTGCCATCATATCAAAGCAGAGCATCAAAGGCCTGCTGGAATTCTGCAACCTATCTCTATTCCTGAATGGAAGTGGGACCATGTCAAAATGGACTTTGTCATTGGGTTTCCCATATCACAGAAAGGTAATGATGCTATTCTTGTCGTCATTAACCGGCTTTCTAAAGTTGCACATTTTCTGGCGGTCAAAGAAACAATCACTGCTAGTCATCTTGCAACTCTCTACATGTCCAGAATTGTTTGACTTTACGGTATTCCACTGGTTATCAGTTTAGACCGTGGCAGCTTGTTCACTTCAAGATTCTGGGCAAGTTTCCAAGAAGCTATGGGAACTCATCTGTTGTTGAGTACTGTGTTTCATCCCCAGTCGCAGGATAAGTTGAACGTGTCAATCATGTTCTCGAAGACATGCTTCGAGCTTGTGTAATTTCCTTCGGCAAGAAATGGGAGGAATCTCTTCTGTTGCCGAGTTCTCTTATAATAATAGCTACCAAGCTAGCCTGAAGATGGCCCCCTTCAAAGTGTTATATGGATGAAAGTGCCCAACCCCTCTGAACTGGTTGGAAACTGGGGAACGTCCACTCTTTGGTCCGGATATCATCTAACAAGCCAAAGAACAAGTCCGCATTATTCACAGGAATCTCAAGACTGCTCAGTCACGTCAGAAAAGTCAGTATGACCGTCATCACAAAGACATGGTCCATCAACCTGGCGAAAAGGCTTATCTTAGAGTCACACCAATGAAGGGTGCTCACCGCTTGGGGATCAAGGGCAAGCTAGCTCCTCGCTATATTGGCCCATTCACTATGCTCGAAAGGCGTGGAAAAGTGGCATATCAACTGGAGCTTTCGCTGAACCTTTCTCAGGTTCACGATGTGTTCCACGTGTCACAGCTCCACCGCTGCTTCAAGGACCCAATCCGAGCAGTGGATCATCAAGTGCTCGAATTGCAACAGGACCTCTCCTATAAAGAGTATCTGGTCCGCATTCTCGACCAAGCCGAACGCCGCACACGTTAGAAGGCAATCAAGTTCCTCAAGGTCCAGTGGTCGCATCACTCTGAAGATGAAGCCACTTGGGAGCGCGAGGACCACCTGCGTGATGAATACCTGATATGTCCATTTTGCATCATGCTTTTATACTGATATTTATTGCATTAATGGCTGTTATTACACATTATGTCACAATACTTATGCCTATTCTCTCTTATTTTACAAGGTTTACATGAAGAGGGAGAATGCCGGCAACTAGAATTATGTAACACCCCGTATGTAACATGCCATATTTATATTCCAACTCTTGCCTTTTCCGGCACTAAGTTATGATATTTCCTCATTGTCGGGTTTTTGTCTTCGTGTGCTTTTTTCTTTGTCATGCATCTCATATCATGTCATCATGTGCATCACGTTTGCATACATGTTCGTCTCATGCATCCAAGCATTTTCCCCGTTGTCCGTTTTGCATTCCGGCGCTCCTATGTCCTCCGGTGTCCCTTTCTACCTCTTTTCGTGTGCGGGTATTAAACGTTCTCGGATTGGACCGAGACTTGCGAAGCGGCCTTGGTTTACTACCGGTAGAATGCCTGTCAAGTTTTGTGCCATTTGGACTTTGCTTGATACTCCAACGGTTAACCGAGGAACCGAGAAGGCCTCGTGTGTGTTGCAGCCCAACACCCCTTCAAAGTGGCCCAAAACCCACCTAAACCCTCTCCATCACCTAGGCCGTTCGATCACGATCGCGTGGGCGCAAACCGTGCTCAATTTGGAGCCTCCTAGCTCCTCCTACCTATATAAAGGTCCTCCCATTCCAAATCTTGGGCGAAACCCTAGCCCCCTCCCTCTCCTCGCCCGCCGGACGAAAATTCCGCCGACGGATGTGTCCGGTCCGCCCGCCAGCGCCACTTGTCACCGCCCGATTCGTCGGAGCTCGTGCACCGCACCAATGGCATCGTGCCATGTGGCGCCCGCAGACCCGCCGCCGCCAAGGCCCGCCGGGCCCGAGGAGAGCCCCCAAGGCCAGCGCGCCGGATCCACCGCCTGCCTCCCTCATTGCCCGCGCCGCCTCGAGCCACGCCCCGCTGTCTTCTCCCCGCCGTCCGGCGCCCGCCGCCGCCACCGACCTCGCCGGCCACCGCCGTCGTGCCTCGTCGCCGGCGACCCGACCCCGCTGCCTCGCTCCGACGCCGGCGGCCGCGCCCAGCGCCTCGCCCCTCGTCGGCCGGCGCCATCTCGCCGCACCACCGCCTCCTCACCGCCCCGACAAGTCCGCCGACAACAACTCCGGCCAGCTACAGGGACTTTGGCGACCTTGACTTCCATGCCCGATCCGATCTGGATCTGGAAACCCTAACCGGTTGACTTTTTCGTCTAACTCCCAAATATTTTTAGCATTCTTCGTCATGGCATAACTCTGCATCCGTAGCTCCGTTTTGGGCATGTAGCATATCGGAATGTTCGTCTGGTTGAGTACTTCATTTCGTCTCATTGCATCATGTTCATTTGAGCTCATCTTGATGCCCTAAATGCTGTTGGAAGAGTGCTAGTTTCTGTTAGTTTCACATCCTTAACAGGATTTGGACATTTGTCATTTTTGCCATGATTGATGTGTGCCTCCTATGATCTTGAGCCATACATGTATTTTGAAGTATGCCATGCCATCTTTACAGGGGTGTATGCCATGTATTGTTGTGATCTTTGTGGTGACTAGCACAAGCATGCGAAGTAGCCCTCATTATGTTGCTGATTTCAGGGACTTAGAAATATTCTAAGCCATTGCCCTGTTTATATTTTTATGTCATGTGTTCATGTTGCTACCAAGTGATCCGTGCATCTTTTGAGCATGATCAGCAAGGATGTTTTGTCGATGTTGTGGTGCTCTATCCATCCATGTCTTTGTTTGCATTTATGGAGCACCCTAGCTTCAGTCAATCGAGCTCTACTTTTGCTATAAAATGTTCCTGGCAGAATGTTTACATGTTAAGCATTTTTGCCGAGCTTGTTGTAGTTGATCCATGCATGCTATGATGTTGTTCTTGCCATGTTTAGCTTCTATGCCATGTCTACTGCTAGGTGTATAATTAGTTTGTCATGTAATGCCTTTTAGGGAGTGCATCGAGCTCGTAAACATGCCTACTTGTTATCTGTTTTGCCATGTTCCAGTTTTCTGCTAAGTCTGAATCTGTTAACGATAATTGCTATGTTCACATGGTTGCCATTGTATTTTCTGATCCCTTTTGGCTTATGGTCAGTAAGGGATTTTTGTTGTATGCTTTGAGTAGCTTCATGCCATGCTTTGCTTTGCCATGTTATGTTCCTGTAGCATGTTGTTACCTTGCTTTAAACATTGTTTCCTGATGTTAAATTCTTGACTTGTTATTTTCACTAAGTCTGTAACCTGATATCTTTTGCACTTTTGCCATGCTTGTTTGAACCTGCTATTGAGTGAATTAGCCGTAGCTCAGTGTTCATCTTCTGTCAAGCATATTGAGTGGATCCCTGCCATGTATTTTGTTGCTATGTTAGAGTGTTGTAGCTTGTTGTTCTTGATGCATTTAGATGGCCTCGTGCTGTTAATCGCAGATCGGTGCCATATTTGTTTTGCTTGTCATTTCCAAACCGTGTGATCTTTATATCGATTTCGACCGAAATCAACCCATCTTTCCAGTGGCACTCTTGGTTTTCCAAGTTGAGGCCAGGTTCAATCTTTCCTTTCCGAAACATGCATATGCATCACATATCGCATCTCGCATATCATACCATGTTTTTGCATCATGTTGTTTGTGCATTGCACGTGGTTGATTGTGTCTCCCTTTGCTTGTGTTCTTGCTTTGGGTAGAGCCGGGAGACGAGTACATGATGGAGGAACCCATTGAGTACGTTTACGAGGATCAAGCTAACATCAACTCGGAGAACTTTGCAGGCAAGATGACCATACCCTCGAAATCACTTCTATCTGTGCTTGCTAGACGCTCGCTCTTTTGCTATGCCTATGCTATGATACCAACCACTTGCTTATCATGCCTCCCATATTGCCATGTCAAACCTCTAACCCACCTTGTCCTAGCAAACCGTTGTTTGGCTATGTTACCGCTTTGCTCAGCCCCTCTTATAGCGTTGCTAGTTGTAGGTGAAGATTGGAGTTTGTTCCTTGTTGGAACATGTTATTGTTGGGATATCATTATTATATCCTATCTACTTTAATGCACCTATATACTTGGTAAAGGGTGGAAGGCTCGGCCTTATGCCTAGTGTTTTGCTCCACTCTTGCCGCCCTAGTTTCCGTCATACCAGTGTTATGTTCCTTGATTTTGCGTTCCTTACATGGTTGGGTTATAATGGGAACCCCTTGACAGTTCACCTTGAATAAAACCCCTCCAAAAATGCCCAACATTGGTTTTACCATTTGCCACCTAGCCTCTTTTTCCCTTGGGTTTTTGGAGCCCGAGGGTCATCTTTATTTTAACCCCCTGGGCCAGTGCTCCTCTGAGTGTTGGTCCGACCGAGTAGACTGCGGGGCCACCTCGGGGCAACTTGAGGGTTGGTTTTACTCGTAGGATGTCTCATCTGAGTGTGCCCTGAGAACGAGATATGTGCAGCTCCTATCGGGATTTGTCGGCACATTCAGGCGGCTTTGCTGGTTTAGTTTTACCATTGTCAAGATGTCTTGTAACTAGGATTGTGAGTCTGATCGGATTGTCTTGGGAGAAGGAATATCCTTCGTTGACCGTGAGAGCTTGTGATGGGCTAAGTTGGGACACCCCTGCAGGGATTTGATCTTTCGAAAGTCGTGCCCGCGGTTATGGGCAGATGGGAATTTGTTAATGTCTGGTTGTAGAAAACCTGAAACTTAACTTAATTAAAATGAATCAACAGAGTGTGTGGCCATGATGGTCTCTTTTCGGTGGAGTCCAGGAAGAGAACACGATCTCAAGTTATGCTTGAACGTAGGTTGTTCTAGGATCACTTCTTGATCATAGTTGTTCGACCGTGCCTTTGCCTTCTCTTCTCGCTCTCTTTTGCGTATGTTAGCCACCAAATATGCTAGTCGCTTGCTGCAGCTCCACCTCATACTTTTACCCTTCCTATAAGCTTAAATAGTCTTGATCGCGAGGGTGTGAGATTGCTGAGTCCCCGTGACCCACAGATTACTTCCAAAACCAGATGCAGGGCCGATGAAACCGCTCCAGGAGATTCGAGTGAGCTCAAGTGGGAGTTCGATGAGGACTCAGGATGACACTACGTTTCCTTTCCAGATGATCAGTAGTGGTGCCCAGTTGGGGCGATCGGGGACTTTGTCGCATTTGGGGTTGTTCTTTATTTTGGTTTCGTAGTCGGACCTTGATTGTATCTGGATGAATGTAATGATGTTTATGCTATTTGTGTGACGTGGCGAGTGTAAGCCAACTATGTACCTTTTCCCTTTATTCATTACATGGGTTGTGTGAAGATTACCTCACTTGCGACATTGCTTGCAATGCGGTTATGCCTCTAAGTCGTGCTTCGACACGTGGGAGATATAGCCGCATCGTGGGCATTACAAGTTGGTAATCAGAGCCTTCCCCGACCTTAGGAGCCCCCTGCTTGATCGAATCGATGGCGTTGTTGAGTCTAGAAAAATGTTTTGATTCATTTAGGATTATATATATTGGAGACTAGGATTCTTTTTACTCCTTAGTCCCTTCACCGCTCTGGTGAGGCATCCTAACGTAGAGTTTTGACTCTTCTCTTCTCAAATTTCACTAATTTTTTTAGGATCACACGGGTATCTTGGAATCATTCCGATGGTTTTGTGACGAGAACATTGTTCTTGGTGCCTCCTGGCATTTAGGAGTTGTGGCAGTGTCCCGGGGAGTTGAGCTCCGAGGTGTTGTCGTCACAATTTTAATGTTGCAATTCCTGAATACCTGAGTTTCGCCGACATCGAAAATCTGTTTTATGCAGTTGTTGGTGAGATAACCTCGACGCCACCCAGTACTGGGGCGGGAGTTCGGGAGTATCGCCATAACTCGTATAACGGATGCTTTTCGAAGGTTGAGGTAAATGATTTCTGAAGGTCTCTTGGTTATGTGTTGAAGGATGGATACAGCTGGATGTAGGATTTGCTAGTTTTGGGTGAGATATTATGCTTCCACTGTATCCCCAACACCTGATTGCATAATCGGGAGAATTTCGGGAGTTTCATAGGTGGGAATTCTTGTAGCTCTAGTATTTCTTCCGCGAATATTTGGTTTGTGATTGGGTAATGCTCACCAAGTATTTGCTCTTGTCCGTACCTTGTTGTTTTATTCATCAACCTCTATCTAAGTGGCTTCTCAATTTATGGAAGTGTGACCATTTCAAATGGAATTCATTCGTTCATTTTGTTCGGATGTTAAGACTATATGTTGCAATTTCGATCCATTTGATTCAGCTTGGACATATGTCTGTCAAGATGCTAACGGATGTCACTGTCTTCAGGATGGCTCCTCCAACGCGTTCAAATCCTGATCCGCCACCTCCACCTCCACCTCCGGAGGCATGGCAAGCTGTGATGGCCACTACCAATGCAAACACGTAGATGCTTATGCAACTCTTGCAAGAGCGTAACCAAGGGAATCAAGGCCATGACAACAATCAGAATCAGTTTGCTACACTCAACCAATTCCTCACTAACCAGCCAAAGACCTTCAGTAACTATGTAGAAGCAACAGACGCTGATGATTGGCTCATGGATATCTGCAAGAATTTCGAGTGCAACAACGTCAGGCCTGAGGACTTTGTCAAGTTTGCTTCGTTCCAACTCAAAGACCAAGCAGCAGAGTGGTATCAATAGTATAAAGATTCCAGAGGAGGTCGTGTGATTACCTGGGATGAATTCCGTCAAGACTTCAAAGCTCACCACATACCTCAGAGTGTTGTTGAGAGCAAGCGTGAGGAATTACACAACCTGAAGCAAGACAACTTGTCTATTTACCAGTATAACATCATGTTCCAGAAGCTCGCACGTTTCGCCAAGCAGGACGTCCTTGACGAGAAGAGCATGATTTATCAGTTCAGAGGTGGCCTCAGAGAAGATCTCCAACTAGCTCTCGTGCTTTTTGAGCCGCAGAAGTACGATGAGTTTTACAACATGGCACTGAAATAAGAGGCTACTCAACTTAAGTGCGATGCTTCCAAGAAGCGAGTCAGAGATGCAACTCCTTCTTCCTCAACTCAAGTGGTGACTAAGCAGCAAAAGTATTGGTTGCCTCCTCCTCCTCCGTTCCGTCAGCCTTATCAGCAGAAGAGCAAAGATGGCAATGGATCTTCCCACCCACCCAACCCAGGCTTTCAAAACAAGACTTCGTCTCATGCAAGATCACATGCAACAATGGTCAAGTGTCAGCAGAAGGGTCACTATGCCAACAAATGCTTCAATCAGAGGCGTCTTCCTCCTCCTCCTCCTGTGAGATCTGCCAGTACCGCAGTGGTCAAGCATAATCCAAAGCACGCCAAGGTAAACATGATGAACGCAGCTCAGGCAGAGGACTCGTCAGATGTCATCATGGGTAACCTTCCTGTTAATGATGTTCTTGCAAAAGTTCTTTTTGACACTGGTGCATCGCTTTCTTTTATTTCAAGACCATTTGTTGCCAAGCATGATTTTTTTGACCGAAAAGATTCCTTTCCCGTTGAAGATTGTGTCCCCGGGCAAGCTTATGACTTCTAGTTTGGTTGCTCCGGATGTTTCTATCACGCTGGGTGACTATAAATGTATTTTCTCTCCAGTGGTCCTTGGTAACTCGGATATTGATCTTATTCTCGGAATGGATTGGCTCTCTAAGCACAAGGCTCACCTTGATTGTGCTGCAAGGCAGATTCAATTGACACATTCGTCTGAGGATGTAATCGTCTTTGCCGCTCGTGATGGTACCATCCGACTGTTTTCTCTCAACGAGAAGGGCGAGCTGGATGCCATATCTCAGATTCCAGTCATTTGCGAATATCAAGATGTCTTTACAGAAGAGCTTCCAGGAATCACTACAAAAAAATACACTTCCGTGATGATACGTGTTTGTCACAGTAGGTCGCTTTTTTTGTCATGCATGTACATCCATGACAAATTTATGACAGAATCAAGATAGTCATACGTGTGCTATCGTAGAAGTGTTCCATGACATTACCAAAATTATCATCACGGAAGTGTCCACTTCCATGACGATAAATCACGCGTCACAGAAGTGCTTTCATCAAGGGTGACCGACACGTGGCATCCACCATAACGGAACATCGTTAAGCTATCGGGTCGGGTTTTGGATCCGATAACCCATTAACAGCCCTGACCAATGGGGATTTTCCACGTGTAAAATCATCATTGGCTAGAGGAAACACGTGTCGGCTCATCGTCGGGACAGATGTCATCCACTCACTGGACAGAAGGCGCCTATGATACGTCGACACGTGGCATGGCCCAACAAGTTTAAATGGGCCGGCCCAACTAAAGGCCCATAAGATTTTGCGGACCATAATGGGTCGACCCAGCTAAAGGCCCACGAGATTTTGCGGGCCATAATGAGCTGGCCCATCTAAAGGCCCACAAGATTTCGCGATCCACAATGGGCCAGCCCAGGAAAAGGCCCACAAGATTTTTGTGTGCCATAATAGGCCGGCCCAGGTAAAGGCCCACAAAATTCTTGCGGATCATAATGGGCCGGCCCAGCTAAAGGCCCACGAGATTTCGCCGACATTAATGTGTCGGCCCAGCTGTAGGCCCACAAGATTTTGAGGACCCTAGTAGGCCGGCCCATTAACTGGCTGCCATGTTTTGGGCCAAATGCCGGCCCATACTTGATATGGTCTATTAATGGCCTGCCATGCTCCGGGCCTAATAGTGGCCCATATGAGATCCGGCCCGTTAAAAGCCTACCATGTCCTGGGCCAAATTACGGCCCAGATCAGGTCCAGTCCTTTAAGAGATTTTGGGCCTAATTATGGCCCATATCAGATTCGGCCCGTCAACTGGACACTATGCTTTTGGGCCCACTTGCTAAAGGCCCACTTAGTAATTTGGCCTGATATTAGTTTCAGCCTGTTAAGGGCCCGTTTAACATTTCGGCCCTATATTAATTTTAGCCTGTTAAAAGCCCGTCATATAGTTGGGCCTAACTACGGCTCGGTTTGCATCCGGCCTGCTCGCAGCCGATATCTGATTGGGACAAACAAGGACCGAGACAATTTTTCGGCCTGTTAAAAGCCCGTGATTTGATTCGCACAATCATGGGTCGGGGTTCATTTCAGGCTGCTGCCGGCCCGTGAGCTGATCGGCACGTTTCCGGCCCAACCTACATCGTGATTGCATGACGGCCCGATTATGTACCGTAATTTTACGGTTTGGCCGGTTTACTGCGAAGACAGGATATATATACAGTAAAATAATTGCAGCATCGTGAATAAGAAAAAACCTATACTATACAATAAAGAAATTACGGCATATTACATCCACTGGGCATCAAAGTTCGCCACTATGATAATAAAGCACAAGCAGACAACAGATTACATACACTGGGCATCAAAGATCGCCACCAGTGCAAATAAACACGCCGACAGAATAATATACAAAACCGACAGCACTTCAATAGAGTTCAAGAAAGGTTAGCCCTGCTGGGGAGCTGCAGCGCAAGCAGCTGAGCAAGATGATGAGACTGCGCTTGTTCAACACTTATATCAGCCTCACTCTGAAAGATAAACAAGCAGACAGATGACAGGTTTTGCACATAAAAGTATCAGTGCTGACAATTCATCACATTTCTTACTAACGAATAAAGTAACACAGTTTAAATTTGCATTAAAACAATATGGTATTGTTCAGGTCAAGACATGGCAGGAAATGACATTGTGAAGGAGTTGGCAGTTTCACGACACCACTGGATTATAGATCAAGAACTCATAAGTATCAATGGTTAGTGTGCTGTCAATTTATACCATTTTAGATTGGCAAATAAAGAGACGGTTTAAATAATAGTAGAATGATATGACATTTTTCATAGTTAAGACATTGCAGAATATGACATTGTGCTGTAGTGGGTAGGTTCACCACACCACTGGATTACAGATGAAGAACAGAAGCATACATGCAGTGCAAAAGAAGATCACTTGCTCTCTATAGTTTAATTTACATGGTATGAAGAAGGAACTTGGTTGTACAACTGAAAACTTAAATTGAGAAAGGATGAACTTTTGTTTATGAACTACATATAATAAAATTTAAACAAGCAAGTTGATGCAAACACCAAAAATGAATAGCTATTGCAGTCACGCCTAACCAAATATATACAAAAAAGTTGGAAGGCTTGAGATGGACAAACTTACATTATTGGTGAAGACAGGCTCTATAAAGGCCTTGTCCATGCTGATGGGGGGCAATTCAAGAAGCTTACCATAGAATCTTCTTCAAAAGCATTGCCTTTATTCTACATTTTGTTAAGAGTAAATATAGATGTGATAATATACGAAAAAATAGAGAATATTTAAGATAAGATGAAGAGTGATGCTACATAACCAAGTAGCTATAAATGTAAGTGCAGCGATACAGGCAAAAGGTACAGCCAAGAGCAATGCACAATTAAACTTCTTCAGTAACAACCTTATGGTAAGAGTAAATATAGATCTGATGTGTAGAAAATGGAGGGCAAAGGAAAT
Source organism: Triticum dicoccoides (assembly GCF_002162155.2). NCBI lineage: Eukaryota > Viridiplantae > Streptophyta > Magnoliopsida > Poales > Poaceae > Triticum > Triticum dicoccoides. The sequence goes on along the minus strand of NC_041382.1, from coordinate 153,862,647 downwards.
TAAGCTGCAGAGTGATGGTACATGAACAACTACCTGTCATTATAAGTACACTGATAAAGGACAACATGTACTTACAAGAACAATGCAGAGCTAAAAAAACATTGGCATTGGATATATTCGACACTAATGTAACCATTCATACAGATCAGATAATTTGGAGCGAAGAATTGATAAGCAACCTATCATGCATACTGCTGTCACATAATGAACCAGGTATGTATGCAAGTACAGTGATACAGGATAACAGGTACTAACAAGAGCAAAGCAGCAGGTAGCATATTTGCGATATCCTGTTGTTCTTGTCAAACCGGAATTCTTCTTCGAGCAGATTTCCTGCAAAAAAGATCCATAAGGCACATGCGAAAAAGTAGAAGTTCAAATTGTCATGTGATTTCATAGACAGTACCTCATCTTGGGAACGAGACCAGTGCATAACAAGGTTTTTCCATTCAATGTCTTCGAAATTTAGCACAGGAGACTTCACCGGAAATTCGTTTATAGACTTGCCATCAAAGTGTGATTTCCTCAGGTAACACCGATACTGCTGCAATGCTTCCTTGAAAAGCACAAGCAAGCTTTGCTCGTCATGACTATCCAGATTGACCCTCGCCTAGTTATAACAATGTAATATAAATCATTGATGTGTTCAATCAGCAGAAAACAGGAAAATAATAGCCATGAATAATAGCACTTACATGTAAGTTGGACAGGAAGATGTGAAAATGGTGTTTGTCTTCACAATAATCTTCCCATGATGGGAATATATGCACGTAGTCCCTAACAACATTGAAAGCATTGTCTTTTAAACTGGGAATAAATGGAATGGGGTTCCAATCTGCAGGAATTAGCCGTCTCTGCAGTTGGGATAGGTCTTTGGCCGGTGGACTTGCTGTACTTTTTGCTGGAGTGGGATTTTTCTGTGGTACAGCTGGTGCTATGGCAAATGAAATCGGTATACCTTTTGCTGGAGTGCAGGTCCTGTGTGGTGGGGCTAGTGGTGTGGCTAGTGAAGTATGGGTACAGTCTGCTGGTGTCGGTCCTACATTTTGTGTCACTGGTTGTACATCCAATAAAAGTGGGGTGCTGTCTGATTTCTCCGGCACCACCATGTTTTCAAGGACTTTGCTAGTGCTCCTTCTGGTTCGGCAATCACCCTCTTCCTTTTTGATGTCTGATGCACAAGAACAACATTTGAGTGGAAAAACTTGGTATGATGACAGATGGAATATGTATTGATAATGGATGGGCTTGGCATCTCGACATATATGATGAGTAAACTAAGCAGATGGCGGTGCAACAAAGTAGAAGAAATGCAAGACAACATATGCAAGATACCCGCAATCAATAAAACATTGCCAAATTAGAACAAGCACCTTGATGAGTGAACAGGACAGGCCATCTGCCTTTGACTCCTCGAGGTTAGAATAGTCATTAGGATCATATTCTGAACAAGAATCAACAGGTGGGGAGCGTATGAGTTCATTGCATCCAGAATGGCACTCAATGCCTTGGTGCCAATTTTTTAAGTCATTGCAGTGTTTAGCTTCAAGAGTGGACAACTGCTAGTGCGACACAAAGCAGCTACACAAATCATAGTGTAGATATAACGGGAAAACCTTAAGCATCAGAGTAAAATCAGCAAAGTGGAACTTGCTGGAATATATGTGCTAGTATTGCCGGTACGGCTAGAAAGGCTTCGGATACCAGCTCTCTTCAAGTGAAGGTGCGGTACTGTTAATATCAATGTAACTCTCAAAGGCGACACAGCTCCCCGCATTTCCTTGCTATTCTTATAGGATTCAAGTGTGCAGGCCACTACAAATCCTATTCCTGTGTTTACAAGATCCTACGAATCAAAAAAGCACAAAGTGTCCATCACAATCGACCGTATAGACCTCTACACTACAAATGTCCCTACTCATCTTCAGTACAAGGAACATACTGTACTACTATCATACTCCCTCCGTTCCAAAATATAAGTCTTGGTAGAGATTTCCACTATGGATCACATACAGATGTATCCAGGTACATTTTAGAGTGTAGATTCACTCATTTTGCTCCATATGTAGTCCATGGTGGAATCTATACAAAGACTCGTATTTAGGAACGGAGAGAGTACATATTAAAGAAGAACGGAAGAGGAACATGGTAAAGAAGAGCAAGCAGATTTTAGGTAACAAAATGTTGGTTGCGCAGTGCCCACACATGATGAACCAGAGCGCATTAAGAATGCAACTGCTAGCTGTCTCTCGACCATTTCAGGCGGTTGGATGAAGATCCTATGACTCCTAACCCTTCTTCTTCCACGTCTCTGATTTTTCCCATACAAAACACCCCACGGGCCGCTGGCTGGACCATTGGCCCCCACTGCCTGTGTTCCTCCGCCACCCCCACCCCCACCCCAACCCCCACCCGCGTCGAGTTTTCTTTGTTCGGCGAGGCCCCACAACCACCCGAGCTCCTTCGATCGCACCGGTGAACTCCGTGAGCTACTATGATTTAACTAGTGTGGAATATAAAAGGGGAAAACCATAAGCATTGTGAGTATGGTGTTGAGCGTGCCATGGCGGATCTGAATGTGCAAACCGGACAAAGGCAAGTTCGCAACCAAGACAAGAAATCAGAGTAAAGCAGTGGCGATCTATTTTCTTGTTGCGATAAATAAGTTGAGCAGATACGAAAGAGTACCGCCTCTAGTGTGGCGCCGTGTACGCATCTGCTGAGAATTTGACGGTGCTGCGGTACCGATGGCTATCGGTGGCGTGGAAGCAGATCTAGGAGGGTAGACGGTGGCGGCAGGGCGCGGTGGACGAGACAGTCGTAGGAGCGGCGCCGGCAAGGTGGACGACGGCGGGGATGAAGCGAGTGGACGGGATGCAAGGATCCCGGTCCGAAGCCATGGATGAGAGAGATCGATCTCTTGTAATGGACGGCGGCGTCGGGGTATCAGCTCCGGCATGGTGGAGGAGGACGGCGGTGGATGGGGTGGCGGACGGCGGCGTACGGAGGAGGGTGGGGTGGAGAGGGTGTTTTGGCGCCCACGGAGTATGAATGGGGAAAAGGGAGGTAGAGAGGAAGGGGGGACCATGTATTCATGGCGCGCTTGTCTCAAATGCGAGGAAATTTACAAACTTAGCCCCTGTTTCAAATTTCTACTACATCACAGCAACACTAGTCGGTTGGGGATAGGACGGTAATCTCGCATACACCGAATATTTGCCGACGAGAGTTTGTTTTTGGCGCCCAGCGTGTATGAATATGAATCGGGGATGGAGTCGATTTGGGCCGAGGACACACTGTGTTTTGGCGCCCACCATGTATGAATCCGGGTGAGAGGCGGTTACGTCACATTTGGGTGAAATTACAAACCTACCCCTATCGAAACCTATAGAAATCCAGCATATAGGCTTTGCGTGGCAGGGATAGGCAGTAGTGATTTACATCTCGCAGATTTTGGTTTCGGGCGGTTACTGCGACTTTCCCCGCTTCGTTCAAATTTTGCAGAGTGCATGTTTACTGTGCCAACTCAATTCGAATCCCGTTTGTATTCTATTTTTTCGGGCGGGATCCATTTTCAATTGGAATTACATTCTATATACATCATTTATATATATATACTTTCAAAAGCACAACAAAGAATTCTGCTCCTTTATATGTATAATATGATTTACAAATACAACGATCTCGAAATCTTAAGGTTGAATTTGAAAAAACTTAACCAAATTATGTTCTACTAAAATGTATGGATCAGTAATATCTACATATTAAATAACATAGATGGGCGTGAATTCATATGAGTATGCATGTTTGATAGATCAAATTTGGTTCGAGTATGGATTACATGTATCATCATCTCGAATTCAAATATTTGAATCCCATTTTTGTTCACTCCTTTCTCGCCCATCTCTCTCGCATGCATGCTCCTTCAGGTAGCTATCACTCTCTTTTCTCCAGCTCACCCACACGCTCACTTCATGTTGCTCCTATCCTCACAAACATGGTCTCTCGACGTCTCCCTTGAGAAGTGTCACACTCTCCCTATCATTATAAATTACACGGTTTTCATTATCTCTCACGTCTCTACTATTCTCTGGTATCACTCGGTACCTAAGCTTTCTTTTTCACCGCCAAACACACAGTCTCCACTCGTATTTCACTTTGTCTTTATCTCTATGGGATTATCTCACACACCCTATATGTCTCTACATATGACTCATACCACTAAAATTACTCTCTCTATCTCTCCTGTAGACACAACATTTGTTGCGGTCTCCTTTTCGTCTCCATCCCAGACTGACATTATTCATTTGTTTACCGATCAGACAACCCCGACTACCGTCTCCTCTCTCTCTCACGCAGACACACACGCACAACTCCTACCACTAAAATGTGAATGGAAAACGAGATTTTGTTATACCCAAACAAAAAAGGACTGGAGGGAGTGATTGCTCTGACACGGACGCGACCTCTCATAGCGCAGGCATTGAACCGACGCGCCGGCCAAGAGGGCCGCACTCGCTGCAGGCCCGGCTGAGCACGCCTTCTCGCCGCGTGCAACCAACTTAAGACTGCCCCGCCTGCCTTCATTGAATCCGCGCGTGTGCCGGCAACACGTCGTTCCACGAGCCAGCAAGCATTTTAGAACACATAAAATGACTAAAATATAATTAATTTACGCATGGTCTTGACTTATTGTGCTTGCACTAGTAGCAGGAACTAGTAGAGGATTTTCTTTATTTTGTAAGTCTCCTCACATTTTTTTGGCTTTGAAGTGAATCATGGTTGTGGACATTATGTACGAATGTGCAGATATCTGTGAACATGAGTTTGATGTGGAAGTTGAACTTGGAATGTCGGGCTTGCGCGTGAACTATACCATGTCCAATGCTTCATCTGTTATTGTTTGGAAAGTAATTGCTGTTATTACATGACCTGAAAAAAAACATTTTGTGCCACATAAGTAGATGCATGGACATCACAATAGGCATGCTGACTGGATAAACATTTGAACCTAGCTATTATGAAGGAAATTTTGTATTGACTACAGTTTTAGATAGCAGGAGACGCCTAGCCTGCTCTGCCTCTGCTAGCTTATTTCTGGCTTCTTCCATCTCTTCTTTGTCTTGGGTGAAGAGAGCTTCTGATTGCTCTTTTCGCTTCTTCAAGAACTCAGCTACATTCTCAAGGGGTGCTGCACGCTGTCTTTCAGCCTTTACTAATGCCACAAGGACACGAACAGCTGACGACTCCACCTGGCTTGTGTGTAATCCAGCATCATCTGGGAATTTGCACCTTGTGTCTAATCCAGCATCATTAGGGAACTGGCACCTTGTGGGTAATCCAGCCTCATTTTGGAAACATGATCTCGAGGTTGACCATACTTCCCTCCTCGCAGGAACTACATCCTGACATGAAGTTACTTCTTTTTTAGATCAATACTCAGAGCAATCTAGATCCATTTAGTAGAAGCCAGATAAACAGAACTCAGAGAAGTGAATTCAAAAGGAAAAAATAAATAAAAACAGACTACAAGGTGAGAACACCCACTTCCTACATCAAGCTAAAAACGAAAGCATTAGGACGATTAAGACTCTTCTTATTACACATCGAAGAACACCACGCTTAAGAGAAACAGAAACTACAACATATACACATCGAAGAACACGAGGATACACGAAAGTAATTGAAAGGGTGTTACTTACCAAAGCTCGTTTTACAGGTTCGGTGCAGCTCCTCTTTAACTTGCCACGCTCCTTGAAGATGTCCCGAATATCCCGTGTTTGGTCTCCATTGCTCCTCTGCATGTTCGCACTCGTGGTTTTAAAATCTCAACATGGCAAGAAAAATATACTACTAGTAATACTCGCACATCTTGTGGGCAACATTAAAGCACTTGTCTGCCATGTTAGAGCATCTCCAACAAGATAAACTACTCATACAAATGCATCTTGATGCGTGCAACGCATGGGCATTTTGCTAGTTCTAAAAACCTTTCCATCATTTGCCACACTACTGGTTGCAGATGAAAAACCTACCCAAGCACAACGCGATACAGGAGCGACACACAATTACAAGCTGATATTCTATTGGACAATGGAGGCTATAACCAATTACTTTTACGGGAACAATAGCACCCAGGAAATTTGAAGGGTAGGTATGAACAAAATTGGAACTGCACATGTACTGCTAAGTGATTCAATACACACATTACCAATCGAGGAGGAGAACGATGGTCGCGGCGGCCTCTGTGAGTCATGGTCAGCAACGGGAGTCAGTTCATTGTCCACGACGGTGGTACTTCTGCGCTTGGCGTCTACTTCCGAGAAGCAGATCTGAGACCGTGGAAGACGATGCCGGGGAAGAGGCTCCATGTACGACGACGATAGTGGACCGGCTCCAGTGCGGCGTACGAGGTCGTCGATGAGGCAGATGCGCTGCGGTCGACGAGTGCGCAGATGTAAAGGAGAGGAGCACGAAGGCTGCGGTGCCATGGAGAAGTCTATTTTGCGGTGGGGATAGAAATTGGGGAGTATTTAGGTGTACTACGCTGGGTGCCGGGTGGGGTTGGCTGGGTAGGGTGAACCTGAAGTTACATAAACAGCCCCCTACCAAGCGTCATCCGTAGGCCTGTTCCGAAGGCTATGATGGTAACTTCCCACTGCTCGAATCAGGGTCGCGGGAGATTTTCCCGCTGACCTCAAAATTTGGTGACACTGGACTCCCCGTGTGGCGTGTTGAGTGATTCGGCTAAGCAACTAGCGAGTAGTAGTAGTAAACTCTGCATATTAGGTTTGACCGAAGTCAAACTTTCTAAAGTTTGACCAACTTTATAGAAAAATATAAACATTTACCATAACAAATATGTATGATGTGAAAGTACATTCAATAATGAATCTAATGGTATTTATTTGTAATTGTATATGTTAATATTTTTTGTTATAAGCTTTCTGAGAGTTTACAAAACTTGACTTTGACCAATGCTAATACGCGGACTTAAATAAAAACGGAGGGAGTACACATTTGTTTTCTTAGTTCGTAGTGAACTAATCATTTGTTGAAATTGTGAAATAAATATATTAGGCTATTACTTCGAATGTAATGGTCTATACAATTCAATAGTTACAATCATTGTCGAATCCCCAGATGTATACAAGGTCTATAGTACTTCACAACATGCTCAAACTCACATAATCCCAGTCAAATGAGAATCTAAATGCATTTCATAGTTATTACTTTGTAGGATGCAACAAGAACAACCACAACTCTACATCAGCCATTATAGAAGCAACATTTTGACATATCCCAATGTGTGAATGAAACGTGCAGAGAGAGCTTTTGAAGATGGAGCAGATAGGGCGGGAAAGATTGTATGTATGTGGATGAGAGAGTAGGAGACAAACCTAACGAGACAGAGAGAGAGATAGAGAGAGAGAAAGAGAGAGAGTAAGAAGTTAGGTCTGTGAGAAAGATGCATACATGTAATATACATGAGATGCATGTGCATCTGGATTCTGTATACGTGGAAGGAGAAGAGGCAACATGTTTGATGAGAGAGCACGAAAAACATGGACGAGAGGGGAAGGATCTCGTGGGTTGAGGGATTGACAATTTTGTGCGGGGGAGAGAGGGATTGGTAATTTTGTGCAAGAGAGAGAGAGAGGGTGGGGGAGGAGTCAGTCAGCCGTCGTCACATCACCCTACTTCCAAATGACCCCGCATTCTCTAGCACGGTGTGGTCGCCGTCTTTGATCTGCTCGTTGCCCTCTTTGAAGATTGAGGTGTTGTGCATGTTGGGGTGCAAAGAAGCACAAGCGAGAGTGGTCGCTGTATAACCTTGGATGGGGATGAATTGTGTGCTCGGGGGAGTGTGTGTGTGTGTGTGTTGTGCTGCGTGTCTCTCTCTCTCTGTGTGTGTGTGTGTGCGTCAGATATTGAGACAAAACAAACCTAAGGAGAGAAATGGGTATTCACGAAGAGATTGTGCGGGCCTTGAGGTGGGCAGGAGCCGGGTGAGGGTGTCAAAATGTGCGCGTTGATGCATGTGTTGCATGCGACCATGCGAGGGACGGACGAATCGAGAGAGATGGTTGTTGTGTTACGGATGCTCCTATCTCTGTCTCTCTCTCTCTCTCTCTCTCTCTCTCTCTCACACACACACACACACACACACAAGTAAACTAGAAGACCGTTCTCTCATGTATACACAACGTATCGGCATCTGTCTATGTCTCACTCATGCACGATCATTTGCACATTCACACCTCTCTATGTCTGTATCACACGCACAGCGTCTCCACATTGCCCTTCCGCCACAACACACATATGGACACATACACACGGTCTCTCTCAGTCACACACAAAAAATCAGTATTAAAAAAACTAGGGTGCACCTAAAATGTCCAAATCCAAATAAACACGAACTGGAGCTAAATTCAAATATATGGAAATATTGCAGTGTCAAGAACTTTCACAGGAAAAAAAAGTTGAGTAATATTCGAGGATTGTTTTCACACACACACACAAAAAGGTTCGGTGGATGTCCTTCGAGCGCAACACGGTGACACACCGTTCGATCGACTGCGCGGCCGCGGTTCACGCGCTTGCACAGGATTCCGTATCGTGGCCGTGGTACTAAGGCTGGTCACAATGGGCAAGAACATAAGCTAGTAACTAATAAAAGCACTGCCTAAGTCTAATGTTTACGTGTACTAGTACGGTTTTCTTTTAAGTTTGACCAACCTTATATATAAAACTAAAGTAAGCTCCCACACGCGCACTCATCCATATGCCGCCGCCGCCGTTGCGCATGCCGGCGCCCGCCTGCTTCGGCCAACAATTTCTCGCCCATCACCTCCGTGTCACCGCCATCCCTGTGCCATGAAGCCGAAGGCTCGCCCGCTCACGTCGTCTGCAGTCCCTCCTCGCGATGCCGCCGTGCTGCCAAGCACGCGAGCAGCTGGTGGAGCCGCGTCTATGCACATATCATACGAAGAGGAGGACGAGCGCGTGCTCTAGCACGCCGGTGAGGAGGAACTAGCGTGTCATTGTCATCTCCGCCCGCGAGAAGGAGGCGCGCATGGTGGCTGTCACGGCAGAAGCCGGTCGCGCGCACGTCGAGCCCGCAAACTGGGTGCAGACGCGGAATCTACCTTCGAGACCTTGAATGCCACGTGGATCCTGCAATCTGAGGGAGCAATTTGGGTCAGTCGACTCATGTGAGCCGTTTGATGCAACATGGATGGCTAGAAGGGCTTCTTCCACCCGTTCTGCCGTCTTCTTCCTTCGCTCTGTCGAACTTCTTTCACAAATCGACTGACCCAAATTATACTACTAGTACGAACGTATTAAGTACAGTAGGAACACGAAGATACGAGCAGTAGTACCAACTGCAAGAAGGACAGTAGTAAGACATAGTACTAGTACTACTGTACGTACTAAAGAGTTCAAACAACGAGAAAGAACATAAACATAGTTCCGCTGGGGCCTCAGCACAACACACCCTTGAAAATAAACTAATAAGCAACTAGTCCGCTTTACACTGTAGTAGAACCAGCATGAGCGACGGCACTGCCACCTACTTGGAGTCCGAGTCCATGTCCTTGACTTCGTCCTCGTCCCGCTTCCTCTTCCTCTTCGCCGACGCTTCTTTGCTTGAACCGGAGACTGGGCTCTGCTTCTTCATCCAACCCTTGTAGATATTTCAACAAAGGTAGGCATCCATTGCTGCGTACAGGATGTGATCTTCATCTAATGTCTTTGACTCCCATGCATGATGAAACTCGTGATGAGGTTTCTTCAGTTTAGCGTACAAAGGATCAATCATGGTTGCTGCCAGGGTCAGCATTGAAGGTTGAGAGGAGGACACCAGGCTTGCCTTCTGGAGATCGAAGGGCTAGCCTACAACGAGACCTATCCGACGCAGGACGTCACTGTCGTTCTTAAAGCCTACTGTAACGAATTTCACTCTTTTGTCCTTGAGGAAGTTCTTAAAATCCTGGCACTCAACGTCGGCATGGCATATGTGGTAGACCAAGCAAACGTTATGTACGCAAACCTGGATCACGGCGGGCTTCTTCCTCTCTTCGTCCTTTAGATCCTTCTCTCGTCCCAGGACTGTGGTGTACTCAACATCTAGCACAGCGACCCAGTCATCCGTTGAACCTGAACATGCGTAGGAAGCGAGCAAGCCATGCGTTCACCATCTCAGATCCACGTGTGTAGATGACGATGAATTGATCGCCGGTGATGGCTCTAACCTGGTACTCAGTGGCGACCATGGAGATTTGGGAGGCCATGGATTTTGGAGGAGGGTTAGGAGAAGTTGAACTGTTCTACCCCCCAAAAAAACTGGGAGCGAACTAATGTGAAAGGACGGGACGACTGGGAGCGAACTATTGTAAGGTAGAAGACGGGGACGAGTACGGTGTACGAACGGCGTGGGGTTGCTGGCTTGCCCTGTGGATAAATGGCTGAAAGCCCCCAAAGAGTTCTCGAGAACTATGCGGGACTCACTAGATGTCATGTCTACTATACCCATATCATAGGCCTGGCGGTATAGCTTCTTCCTGTTCGCACGCCATGCCGGCGCGTGGATGTAACTTCACTTAATTCCGTCAAACGTCGCGCCTCCCACGACCTTCGCCTCCCTCGCGCGGTCGCGCCCTTTGAGACTTCGACTGGCTATAAATGAGCAATTTTTTTGCCTTTTTGTAGACAAGCAATTTTTTTTGCCTACTCCGCATGCATGATACTCCCTCTGGTCCTTTTTACTCCCGTCAACCGTTTGCAAAGTGTTTGACCAAATTTATACTTTTTTTGAACACCACATTATATTAATTAACCAGTCACACCAGTACACTCATTCGATACAATATTCACCACACAGGGCGGTACGTTATTTACAAGAATACCATCTAATCTATTGTAAAAGCTATACTTAGCGATTAAGTGTGCTACCTTATTGGCTAAACGGCTAATCTTTGACAATTGAAGATTGTTGATCAACTTCGAGATGCTCAACGCTTTCATCTTCAGGTCACGCATAGCAGACCTGTCAACGCTTTGACAGGCATCAATGAAATCCCACGACCAAATGTATACTAAAAATATCAATATCTACAATACTCCCAAAACACATAGGCACAGTGCATTAACTTCTACCTCGTTTATTGTTTCCTGACATATCAACCAATAGGAGATGTGGGTGTGCATGCTTTTAATGACTTGAGACTACCAAACACGACATGCAGTGGTTAGTTCATTGCATGCAATGCTATTAATTAGCAAATAAACATTAAGATCTCTTGTTTTCCCCTCCTCCTTGGTCACAGTGCACAATCTAAGATGACTTGCTCACCCAGACGGAGGGAGTACTGATTATAATGAGTACTCCCTCCTTCCTTCTATATAGGGCCTAATGCATTTTTCAAGACCGCCTTTGACTATTGATAAAATTAATACTACATGACATGCATAATGTGAAAATTATATCATTTAAAGCTCCTTTCACATACGAATTTGATGATGTGCTTTGTGTAAGTTGCATGTCATATATTATTGCTCTAACATTTGGTCAAAGTTAGCCTCGAAAAATGCATTAGGCCCTATATAGATGGAAGGAGGGAGTATAAGAACTACGTTTTATAATGAGTGTAAAAATATTGATCTGACATTGTGAATATTGACACATTGTGGAATAGTTTTTGAAGTCTGCAAAAGTACTCAACTAGTGTTGTCGTTCTCCACAAAAAAATGTGTTTACCAATGCATGCATGAACTCTAGTTACTCTAACCCCCCTCTCTTCTGTAATTCTTTGCCACATCAGCATGTTTGCTATTCCCGTGTGCATGATACCAGCTAAGATACCACCATTATGGCCAGCCTTAATCATCGCATGCAATAATTTAGTGCACCTTGAAATATGAACATGTGTGGGGTGTGTTTGTTTTTAATGACTTGAGACTATACCTAGCCCGGCATGCAAGATGACTTATTATGCACCGTTCCCCATACCTGCAGGAAGCCCATTCGTCTCCAAATTTTTTCCTCTACATGTGTGGAAACATATGCCTGCCAAACTCTCCTTCTCCCTCCAGCGGTCCCACCACTCCACCCCGTGTGAAAAAATCTGCATGCATGACTCTCCTCCCCCCACGCTCGTCCAATCCGTTGTGACCAGCAATATTTCCACCCCTTCGCTCCCCCGTAATTTACTCCAACAAATATGCCCACGTAGCTGTTACTTAACTGTAGGTGCATTCGGTCACTGACATATGGGCCCAACAAGGGTCTGGCCCACATGTCAGTGACACAACTGGACCGGTAGTTAAGTCAGTGCAGCTCAGTCGATATCTTACATAGGTGTGCCATTGTTCGCTATAAATATCGCGCCTCCCACGACATCGCTATCTCCTCCCCCTCACATTCATGTTCATCACTATCTCCTCCCCCTCCCTCTCACGTCGACCACCATGGCATAGCCCCTCCCAAGCCCTAGGAGCCCCTCGCTGCACCGCGCGGACGGTCACGCGTCGCCGTTCCGTTCCTCACCGCCACTAGTCGAGGAGGACGCGTCGGTGTTCCGCTCCTCGCCGCTACGCGACGCGTCACCGTTCCGTTCCTCGCCACCACTAGTCGAGGAGGACGCGTCGGCATTCCGCTCCTCGCCGTGACACATCGAGTTGGACGCATCAACGTTCCCAATCGCGCCAGCACGCGCGCCGGAGGACGCATCGGCTCCCCGCTACGAGGAGAACACCGCGCCGCCCGCCGAGCCCCCCAGCTTTGAGGAGCTTTGGAAAGAAATGGATGTCGCCTTGTGGGAGGCTTTGCCTCCAGCAGAGCGCGCCAAAATAGAGGCGGAGAAGAAGGCCGAGGAAGAGAAGCGCACCTCGGAACAAGCTGCCTGGGAGGCCTATGTCGCGTCCGAGAGAGTCAAGCAATTGGCTCTTTGGTAGAAGGCTCGTGCGAGGGCCGTGAGGGTGGAGGAGGACGCCCGTGCCGACGCCTCTGAGTGCAGTCGGGCCCAAGCGCCTCATCTACGCTTGGCGGTACGTGGACCATGTGCACGCTTCCAGCGAGGAGGAGTACCTGTTGGCGCCGGATCACCACACCGGTGAGATCGCGCTCGCCCGCCGGCAAGCCGCCAATCAGCACCTCGCGAGTTGCGAGGCTGAGGAAGAGGCGTTGTGTCGGCGCGCTGGGAAACGGCCGCGCACTAGGGCACTCGTGGCATGCCGCAAGCGCTCCTGCGAGCGTCGTGGCTTTTAGGAGGAGTATAACTTTTGTTTCGTAAGGCAATCTCATTAGTTTTGGGACGCAAATGATAAATCCCGAACATTCAGGAATTTTTAGCGTCCTTAATTAAGTATGTAAAAGGGAAAGTTTGGAAACCTTGTGTATTCGTATGCATTTTACAAGTATGTGCATATAGCACAAACTTTACTATATACTATCACACTACACGTCTCTCTCGATATATGCTTGCAGACTGTGCTACTCCCTCTTTCCAGGTCAATAAGTCATCTTCGGTTGTGCACCGTGACCAAGAAGGAGGGAAGACTTATACACCTAGACGGAGGGAGTACTACTATTACTTATGTACGTGCAAATGCACGTTTTAACATTACGATGCGGTTTTTGTAAAAGTAGAAAAACAGCACTAGTCAAGCTTGTGAAACGATTCAATGCAAAACAAATGCAAAAATGCTCGTTTGATTGTTTACTTTTAGCTTCCTTCTCTGTGGTTATTTCTTTGTCGTACTTTGTACGGAGTATCTCACTAGTTGGAAAGGCATGCAAATTCCCAAACCGCTTCCTACACCCTGTATCTCACTGGTTGCCGGCGTTGACGTTGTCGCCCATGTCGTCGAGGATGAGGTTGCCGAGGTCGGGGAAGAAGTCGTCGTTCGCAACTAATCATGTGGACTAGCATAGTAGTAGGATAGAGAGTAGAAACATGAATTCTACCACGATTTCGAACAGGAAGGACAGAAACACATACGGTTCAACGGGAGCAGCACCGTTGGCGTTGAGGTTGTCGCCCATGTCCAAACACCACGTAGACACGGTCTTTGAGCATGGTTTGTAGTCGTTCCATGCTCGGGCATTGAAGTTCGTAACTATTTTAGATTAGAATATACTACTCCTCCAGTGCTAGTAGTAGAGCAGAGTCCTACTCTACTACTCTACTCAAGCAAGTTAGGGCATAGCATTGTAGGGAGTACCAGTACTGTGATCACTCAAGCAAGTTGTCTGGCATCGACATGACCCTATGCTGCTGGTATGTGTCTCGTAAGTCAAGCGGCGTGCTGTAGTCTGATAGCCCACAAGTATAGGGGATCGCAACAACTTTCGAGGGTAGAGTATTCAACCCAAATTTATTGATTCGACACAAGGGGAACCAAAGAATATTCTCAAGTATTAGCAGCTGAGTTGTCAATTCAACCACACCTGGAAACTTAGTATCTGCAGCAAAGTGTTTAGTAGCAAAGTAATATGATAGGGGTGGTAGCAGCAACAAAAGTAAAGACAACAAAAGTAATGTTTTTGGTAGTTTGTAGTGATTGTAACAGTAGCAGCGGGAAAGTAAATAAGCGAGAACCAGTATATGGAAAACTCGTAGGCACCGGATCAATGATGGATAATTATGCCGGATGCGGTTCATCATGTAACAGTCATAACATAGGGTGATACAGAACTAGCTCCAATTCGTCAATGTAATGTAGGCATGTATTCCGTATATAGTCATACATTCTTATGGAAAAGAACTTGCATGACATCTTTTGTCCTACCCTCCCATGGCAGCGGGGTCCTATTGGAAACTAAGGGATATTAAGGCCTCCTTTTAATAGAGAACCGGAACAAAGCATTACCACATAGTGAATACATGAACTCCTCAAACTATGGTCATCACCGGGAGTGGTCCCGATTATTGTCACTTCGGGGTTGCCGGATCATAACACATAGTAGGTGACTATAGACTTGCAAGATAGGTTCAAGAACTCACATATATTCGTGAAAACATAATAGGTTCAGATCTGAAATCATGGCACTCAGGCCCTAGTGACAAGCATTAAGCATAGCAAAGTCATAGCAACATCAATCTCAGAACATAATGGATACTAGGGATCAAACCCTAACAAAACCAACTCGATTACATAATAAATCTCATCCAACTCATCACCGTCCAGCAAGCCTACGATGGAATTACTCACGCACGGCGGTGAGCATCATGAAATTGTTGATGGAGGATGGTTGATGATGACAACAGCGACGAATCCCCCTCTCCGGAGCCCCGAACAGACTCCAGATCAGCCCTCCCGAGAGGTTTTAGGGCTTGGCAGCGACTCCGTATCGTAAAACGCAATGATTTTTTTCTCTAATTTTTTCTCTCCGAAAGCAAATATATAGAGTTGGAGTTGGCGTCGGAGGGTTTCCAGGGGGTCCACGAGGTAGGGGCGCGCCCTAGGGGGGGGGGCACGCCCCCCACCCTCGTGAGAAGGGTGTGGGCCCCCTGGTCTTCCTCTTTGGCGAGGATTATTTTATTGTTTTTTCTAAGATGTTCCGTGGAGTTTTAGGTCATTCCGAGAATATTTGTTTTCTGCACATAAAACAACACCATGGCAATTCTGCTGAAAACAGCGTTAGTCCGGATTAGTTCCATTCAAATCATACAAGTTAGAGTCCAAAACAAGGGCAAAAGTGTTTGGAAAAGTAGATACGACGGAGACGTATCAACTCCCCCAAGCTTAAACCCTTACTTGTCCTCAAGCAATTCAGTTGACAAACTCTGTTTGCTCTTGTTGTTGTAACTATGTCAAGCCAGTATTCAAGTTTTCAGCATAGATCATAACTAACCACATTTGCAATAATTCTCAGGTCTCAGAATTACTCATATCAATAGCATAATCAACTAGAAAGTCATAATAGTA
Organism: Triticum dicoccoides; assembly: GCF_002162155.2. Classification (NCBI taxonomy): domain Eukaryota; kingdom Viridiplantae; phylum Streptophyta; class Magnoliopsida; order Poales; family Poaceae; genus Triticum; species Triticum dicoccoides. Next base: position 153,846,714 of record NC_041382.1, on the reverse strand, counting down.
AATATCGGATGGCAACACTTTCTCAAAACAATCATAATATGGTATCACAAGATGGTATCTCGCTAGCCCTTTCTGAGACCGCAAAACATAAATGTAGAGCACCTTCAAAGATCAAGGACTGACTAGACATTGTAATTCATGGTAAAAGAGATCCAATCATAGTCATACCCAATATAAATTAACAGTGATGAATGCAAATGACGGTTGTGCTCTCTAGCTAGTGCTTTTTAATAAGAGGGTGATGACTCAACATAAAAGTAAATGGATAGGCCCTTTGCAGAGGGAAGCAGGGATTTTTAGAGGTGCCAGAGCTCAGTTTTTAAATAGAGGTAAATTGTATTTTGAGCGATATACTTTCATTGTCAACGTAACAACTAAGAGATGGCGATATCTTCCATTCTAAACACATTATAGGCGGTTCCCAAACAAAATGGTAAAGTTTATACTCCCCCTCCACCAACAAGCATCAATCCATGGCTTGCTCGAAACAACGAGTGCCTCCAACATACATCAGGTCCCAGGGGGAGTTTTGTTTGCAATTAATTTTGATTTAGTTTGCATAAAGCATGGGACTGGGCATCCCGGTGACCAACCATTTTCTCGTGAGTGAGGAGCGGAGTCCACTCCTCTTGAGAATAACCCGCCTAACACGGAAGATAAGGACAGCCTTTGTTGATACATGAGCTATTCGAGCATACAAAACAGAATGTTTATTTGAAGGTTTAGAGTTTGGCACATACAAATTTACTTGGAACGGAAGGTAGATACCGCATATAGGAAGGTATGGTGGACTCATCTGGAATAACTTTGGGGTTTAAGGAATTGGATGCACAAGAAATATTCCCGCTTAGTACAAGTGAAGGCTAGCAAAAGACTGGGAAGCGACCAACTAGAGAGCGACAACAGCCATGTACATGCATTAAAATTAATAAACATTGGATGCAAGCATGAGTAGGATATAATCCACCATAAATATCGTGAAGGCTATGTTGATTTTGTTTCAACTACATGCGTGAACATGTGCCAAGTCAAGTCACGTAAATCATTCAAAAGAGGATACCACCCCATCATACCACATCATAATCGTCTCAATAGCATGTTGGCATACAAGGTAAATCATTATAACTCATAGATAATCAAGCATGGCACAAGCAACTATGATCTCTAATTGTCATTGCAAACATGTTTATTCATAATAAGCTGAATCAAGAATGAGGGACTCATCATATTTACAAAAACAAAAGAGGTCGAGTTCATACCAGCTTTTCTCATCTCAGTCAATCCATCATATATCATCATAATTGCCTTTCACTTGCACGACCGAACGGTGTGAATAATAATAAGAGTGCACGTGCATTGGATTAAGCTGGAATTTGCGAGCATTCAATAAACAGGAGAAGACAAGGCAATATGGGCTCTGGGTTAATTCAACAATAATGCATATAAGAGCCACTTCAACAATTTAATTATGGTCTTCTCCTACTGACCCCCAAAGAAAAGAAAGGAAATAAAACTATTTACATGGGAAAGCTCCCAACAAGCAAAAGAAGAACATGAAATATTTTTGGGTTTTTGTTTTTAATTATTACTACTACAGCAGAAAAATAAACTACTAACTACTACTAATTTTTTTGGTTTTTCTTAAGGTTTAACAAACACATAAGAAGAAAGCGGGAAAAAGAAAATAAACTAGCATGGATATTACAGTGAAAAAGTATGAGCACCGACATCTAGCAATGAGTGGGTGTGAACATAAATGTAATGTCGGTGAGAAATACATACTCCCCCAAGCTTAGGCTTTTTGCCTAAGCTGGTCTATGGCCATGGCTGGCCTGGCGGATATCCATAATAATAGTTGTTGGGGTCGTACTGTGACGAAGAATAGTTGGGATCATACTGTGATGAAGAAGAAGACTCTGACTGCCACTGGCTGACAGTCATCTCTAGATCCCAAGAATAAACAGATTGTCGGGGAGGCTCATCTTGTGGTTCCTGTTCTGGCTCCTCGACTAGTGCAGGGTTCCGGTAGGTGTGAATAGCCGTCAATAGAACAAGGTACGTGCCTGCAGTCAAATCAAACAAAGAAGGAGCAGGCAAGGTAATAGTCTCGGGATGATGTTTATTAAATAACAATTGATATTTAAGCTCCCCTGCCCTATTTTTAACAATAAAATCATGTGCCACCATACTTTTATGATCTAGATAAACACGGGGCAACACCTTTTCTTCCTTCTCAGCATGCCTAATAGGTATGTAAAAATGTGCGGCTAGGCGTGTGGCATAGATGCCTCCAAATATGGGGCCCTTAGTACGGTTCATATTTAACCGTCTAGCAATAATACCGTCCAAACTAAAAGTGTTATCACTGTATAAACCTTGGAGCAGAATAATTAAATCAGGGATACTAAGGTTTCCAGAATTTCTGCGTCCAATTAAACAACGACTAGCAAATATTGCAAAGTAACGCAAAACAGGAAAATATATGCTAGTGATTCATGCATCGGAAACCTTCCTGGTTTCTCCTATAGTGATATTATCAATAAACCCAGCCACATCATCATGATGTGGTTCTTCTGTCTTGCCCTCAAAAGGGACTAAACAAATCCGACAAAAATCATAAAGTGACATCTCCTTATGCTCATCATATAAATGAAACTCCACCGTAGGTGGTGGGTTCCTAGAATGAAAATGAAAGTTTTGCACAAAGGTATTTGTGAGTAAGAGATACTGATCGCATTGGTTGTGGAGGAAAGCGGTGAGGCCTGCATTGTGAGCCAATTCATGAAAATCTTCATAGATACTGGCTGCTCTCAAGAAATCTTCAGAAGGCCATTCACACGCCCGAATCTCCGCGGAGCGCGGCAAATTATACTTAGGCTTCGGTGCCTTTTCCTTCGAGCTTTGGCTCGACGAGCCCCTCAAAAATCTCATTATTTTTCTGAAAAATCTGAAATTTTTAGTAACTTCAAACAAAAATGAACAAACTTCAATAAAACTGATAGCAACTACTCCTACAAGTGCCTAGAGCCTAAATCAAGCATTAGAACTACTTGGAACCATATAAATTTGGCATGCAAGCTCAAGAACATGGTCACCTATGCAGCACAAATTTGCAAAGAATAAAGCACTAGAACAAAAACTAATTGGACCAATGGAGCAGTCACATACCAAGGAACAATCTCCCCAAGCAGTTTTGCGAGAGGTGCTTTGAGCAAGGAGATCGAAAATCGCAGCAAAAGTGGCTAGAACTCGTGCTTGAGTTGGTTTTTCGGATTTGTGTGAGATAGAGGAAGAAGATGGGTGCTGGGATAAGTCGAGGAGGGCCACCATGGGCCCACGAGACAGGAGGGCGTGCCCTATAGGGGGGGCGCGCCCACCACCCTCGTGGCCAGGTGGCAGCTCCTCCTGCGGTAATTTTTGCACAGTAAATCCTCAAATATTCCCGAAAAAATCATATTAAATTGGCATGGCATTCTGAGGACTTTTATTTTCGGGATATTTTTATGGTGCACGGATAAGTCAGGAAACAGACAGAAAAATACTATTTTTACTTTATTTCTACTAATTAACAGAAAGTATAGAGAGAGTACAGAAGTTTGTGCTTCTAGTTTCATCCATCTCATGCTCATCAAAAAGAATCCACTAACAAGGTTGATCAAGTCTTGTTCACAAACTCATACCGATAATCATGAAACCGGAGAAATTTCGAATAACACTAAGTTACCTCAACGGGGATATGCACATCCCCAAAAATAAGTATATCATATTTCTTTTTGATAGTAGGAAGAGGAAATTCAAAACCTCCAAATATAATCGATGGAATTTTTCCAATAGAGTTGATACTATGAACTTGAGGTTGTTTCCTCGGAAAGTGTACCGTATGCTCATTACCATTAACATGAAAAGTGACATTGCCTTTGTTGCAATCAATAACAGCCCCTGCAGTATTAAGAAAAGGTCTTCCAAGAATAATGGACACTCTATCATTCTCGGGAATATCAAGTATAACAAAGTCTGTTAAAATAGTAACGTTTGCAACCACAACGGACACATCCTCACAAATACCGACAGGTATAGTAGTTGATTTATCAGCCATTTGCAAAGATATTTCAGTAGGTGTCAACTTATTCAAGTCAAGTCTACGATATAAAGAGAGAGGCATAAAACTAACACCGGCTCCAAGATCACATGAAGCAGTTTTAATATAATTCTTTTTAATGGAGCAAGGTATAGTAGGTACTCCGGGGTCTCCAAGTTTCTTTGGTATTCCACCCTTAAAAGTATAATTAGCAAGCATGGTGGAAATTTCATCTTCCGGTATCTTTCTTTTATTAGTAATGATATCCTTCATATATTTAGCATAAGGATTTCTTTTGAGCACATCAGTTAATCTCATACGCAAAAAGATAGGCCTAATCATTTCAGCAAAGTGCTCAAAATCCTCATCATCCTTTTTCTTGGATGGTTTAGGAGGAAAAGTCATGGGTTTCTGAACCCAAGGTTCCCTTTCTTTACCATGTTTCCTAGCAACAAAGTCTCTTTTATCATAACTTTGATTCTTTGATTGTGGGTTATCAAGATCAACAGCAGGTTCAATTTCTACATCATTATCATTACTAGGTTGAGCATCATCATGAACATCATTATTAATATTTTTACTAGGTTCAAGTTCATTACCAGATTGTGTTTCAGCATCAGACATATAAATATCATTTGGATTATCAGGTGGTTCAGCAATAGGTTCACAAGAATTTTGCGCAGTTCTATCATTTTTCTTCTTCTTCTTTTTAGAAGAACTAGGAACATCAATATTATTTCTTTGAGAATCTTGCTCAATTCTCTTAGGGTGGCCTTTAGGATACAAAGGTTCCTGAGTCATTGTACCAGTTCTAGTAGCCACTCTAACAACATAATCATTTTTCTTACTATTAATTTCATCAAGTACTTCTTTTTGAGCCTTAAGTACTTGTTCTACTTGAGTGGTAACCATAGAAGCATGTTTGCTAACAATTTACATTCACCTTTAATATTAGCCATATAATCACCCAAGCGTCTAATCATATAAGCATTTTCTTTTAATTGTCTACCAAAATAAGCATTGAAGTCGTCTTGCTTAAACATAAAGTTATCAAACTCATCCAAGCATTGACTAGCAATTTTTGTAAGAGGGACTTCAGCTTTATCATATCTATAGAGAGAATTTACCTTTACTACCTATGTCGGGATATCGGGATCAGAAGGTTCTTCAGTAAATAAATAATTAAGATCATATGTTTCTTCAATAGGCAGTATATTAAGACCATGTATTTCTTCAATAGGAGGTAAATTCTTAACGTCTTCCACTTTAATACCTTTTTCTTTCATAGATTTCTTTGCCTCTTGCATATCTTCGGGACTGAGAAATAGAACACCTCTCTTCTTCGGAGTTGGTTTAGGAATAGGCTCAGTAATTGGAGCAGGAGCTGGCTCAGGAGGTGCCCAATTATTTTCATTTGTCAACATATTATTCAATAGAATTTCAGCTTCATCCGGTGTTCTTTCCCTGAAAAGAGAACCAGCACAACTATCCAGGTAATCTCTGGAAGCATCGGTTAGTCCATTATAAAAGATATCAAGTATTTCGGGTTTCTTAAGAGGATGATCAGGCAAAGCATTAAGTAACTTGAGAAGCCTCCCCCAAGCTTGTGGGAGACTCTCTTCTTTAATTTGCACGAAGTTGTATATTTCCCTCAAAGCAGCTTGTTTCTTATGAGCAGGGAAATATTTAGCAGAGAAACAATAAATCATATCCTGGGGACTACGCACACAACCAGGATCAAGAGAATTAAACCATATCTTAGCATCACCCTTTAATAAGAACGGAAATATTTTCAATATATAAAAGTAACGCGATCTCTCATCATTAGTGAATCGGGCAGTTATATCATTTAACTTAGTAAGATGTGCCACAACAGTTTTAGATTCATAGTCATAAAACGGATCAAATTCAACCAAAGTAATTATATCAGGATCAACAGAGAATTCATACTCCTTATCAGGGACACAAATAGGTGAAGTAGCAAAAGCAGGGTCGAGCTTCATTTTATCTCTAAGTGATTCTTTGTTCCATTTAATTAATAACCTCTTAAGCTCATATCTATCTCTGCAAGCTAAAATAGCGGCAGAAGATTCCATATCAAAAAGATAGCCCTCAGGAATAACAGGCATATTTTCATCATCATTATCATCATCGTATTCAGATACAATAATTTCTTTTTCTCTAGGCCAAGCAATTTGTTCATCAAGAAATTCACCAAGGGGCACAATAGTATCAGGCATAGAAGTAGTTTCATCATAAGTATCATGCATAGCAGAAGTGGCATCATCAATAACATGCGACATATCAGAACGAATAGCAGAAGCAGGTGTAGGTGTCGCAAACTTACTCATAACAGAAGGTGAATCAAGTGCAGAGCTAGATGGCAGCTCCTTACCTCCCCTCGTAGTTGAGGGATAGATCTTGGTTTTTGGATCTCTCAAGTTCTTCATAGTGTCCAGCAGATATGAATCCCAAGTGACTCAAAGAATAGAGCTATGCTCCCCGGCAACGGCGCCAGAAATTAGTCTTGATAACCCACAAGTACAGGGGATCGCAACAGCTTTCGAGGGTCGAGTATTCAACCCAAATTTATTGATTCGACACAAGGGGAGCCAAAGAATATTCTCAAGTATTAGCTGCTGAGTTGTCAATTCAACCACACCTGGAAACTTAGTATCTGCAGCAAAGTGTTTAGTAGCAAAGTAATATGATAGTGGTGGTAGCAGCAACAAAAGTAAAGACAGCAAAAGTAATGTTTTTGGTATTTTGTAGTGATTGTAACAGTAGCAACGGGAAAGTAAATAAGCGAGAACAAGTATATGGAAAACTCGTAGGCACCTGACCAATGATGGATAATTATGCCGGATGCGGTTCATCATGTAACAGTCATAACATAGGGTGACACAGAACTAGCTCCAATTCATCAATGTAATGTAGGCATGTATTACGTATATAGTCATACATGCTTATGGAAAAGAACTTGCATGGCATCTTTTTTCCTACCCTCCCGTGGCAGCGGGGTCCTATTGGAACCTAAGGGATATTAAGGCCTCCTTTTAATAGAGAACCGGAACAAAGCATTAGCACATAGTGAATACATGAACTCCTCAAACTATGGTCATCACCGGGAGTGGTCCCGATTATTGTCACTTCGGGGTTGCCGGATCATAAGACATAGTAGGTGATTATAGACTTGCAAGATAGGATCAAGAACTCACATATATTCATGAAAACATAATAGGTTCAGATCTAAAATCATGGCACTCGGGCCCTAGTGACAAGCATTAAGCATAGCAAAGTCATAGCAACATCAATCTCAGAACATAATGGATACTAGGGATCAAACCCTAACAAAACTAACTTGATTACATAATAAATCTCATCCAACCCATCACCGTCCAGCAAGCCTACGATGGAATTACTCATGCACGGCGGTGAGCATCATGAAATTGGTGATGGAGGATGGTTGATGATGACGACGGCGACGAATCCCCCTCCCGGGAGCCCCGAACAGACTCCAGATCATCCCCCCCGAGAGGTTTTAGGGCTTGGCGGCGGCTCCGTACCGTAAAACACGATGATTTCTTTTCTCTGATTTTTTTCTCTCCGAAAGCAAATATATAGAGTTGGAGTTGGCGTCGGAGGGTTTCCAGGGGGCCCACGAGGTAGGGGGCGTGCCCTAGGGGGGGCACCCCCCACCCTCGTGAGAAGGGTGTGGGCCCCCTGGTCTTCATCTTTGGCGAGGATTTTTTATTGTTTTTTCTAAGATGTTCCGTGGAGTTTCAGGTCATTCCGAGAATATTTGTTTTCTGCACATAAAACAACACCATGGAAATTTTGCTGAAAACAGCGTCAGTCTGGGTTAGTTCCATTCAAATCATACAAGTTAGAGTCCAAAACAAGGGCAAAAGTGTTTGGAAAAGTAGATACGACGGAGACGTATCATAGTCATCATCACCTGTCCACTTCCCGCAGCACATATTCGCTTCTCCATCTTTGTCCGCACATAATCTCGTCCAATCTTCCATCCCCGCTAAGGCGCCTCCCCCTCGTCCGAAACCCAAGCACTAACAATGGCAGAACCGAGCAGCGTCCGCCGAAAGAGTGGCTGGAATTCGCTCCCCACAAAGGTAATCAAGCTCATTGTTTCACGTGTGGACAATCTCAGTACCATGCCGCTCTCGTGATTGTTGGGGTTGTACCGTTTACTCAAAGCCCTCAGGCCGGAGCTTTTTAAGCCAGCTCCTTGCTTGCTGATGCCACCTGATCTTCAGAAACAGCATGTCACGCAGCATAACGATCGTAGGGTGGCGAGCATAAACCCCCTTGACTGCGATCGGATCCCCGTCAGCCTCAACTACATTAACGGTATGTACTGGGTCGGCATGAACACGTCTTGGATGGTGCTCGTCGATGGTCGCGGCAGCTGGATGCTCGTGGAGGTCTACACCCGGCGATTGATCCCCCTTCCTTCGATTAACACTGCACTGCTTTGGCACCGCGGCCCAGAATACTCAGAATCTTACAGTAGCCAACATGATACCAAGTTTGATTTTCTCAAGGTTGTAATCTGCCAAGTGCCCACAAGATCTGTGAATTATAAAGACTTTTGGCTAATTGCGTTCTTCAACAGCGGTCTCGCCTATCTGACAGGTCACTGCGGTAAGTGGATAAATCTGCACGGCCATCGCAGGATCATACATCCTCCATGGTTCTCTGATGCCATTGAACACAAGGGCTTCATTTACGTTGTCGACTCCTTCTATGGCTGGACGTATTGCTGGCCTACTCCAGTCATCGCTACAAATGGCTGTTACAACAGTATGTTACTTTCCTATGATATCATGATGGCTTGCTTATATTACTGTCAACATTTGCTGAAAAAATATTCATGCTCATAACATGTTGTTCTTAAGATTGACTAAACCAAGAGCCCTTTTTTATTTGACTCCAACTTGATATGATGTTGTAGGCCGCCTGGTGTCCCTACCCTTCCTAATCACAAAACCGTTCAAAGAAAAGCGGCATGGCAGTTGCAGGTGGTTCCTGGCTCGATCAGACGATGGCGAAAGATTGATGATCATTCGCACGTACCAGACGTGTTGTTTCGCGGAATACAATCACAGTCACTGCAAGGTCTTTGAGCAGGATCCCAACTTCTCTGGGCCTTCAGGAATTTTTGACTGGAGGCTGGTAAGTAGCCTTGGAACACGCTCTCTATTTGTCGGACTGAATTATCCGATTAACCAGGAGATAACCGACGGCAAGGATCATGATGGCAGTGCGGTTTCGTTCATCAGGCAAAACTGTGTGTACACAGCGTACCATGCGTCTCTGCATACACCATACCCTGATATGTGCTGCCACGCTCTGCAGCCCAAAGTAGGAGAGAGGGTCGCAAGTATCAGACTTCGACCTGCTGGCTGGAGTTTCCCCCGTCAGGCACCCATCTGGTTCAAGCCGTCAGCCAATCTCCATAGCTTAATAAATAGTAACGTCTAACTGAACCAGTTAGTTAGATGCGTACACTTGGTGTAGTAGGATCTTTATTTAGTTTGATGCATACACTTGTTCTTTTTTGGTAGCCCTGTTGTAATGATGGCTGATGTTTGGTTTGGAAGAGAGAGTTGCGTCTTCACTCTTCTGGCCTGCTTACTCCTTCTGTTGCACCCCCAGCCCTGGTTGCTGCTGCTGCTATTTTCAATGTACAATCAGTAGTATATTTCGTCTGTTGGTTGAATAAATGTGTTGTTAGAATGACAAACACAATGTTTTGGAAGTCGTTGCACGGTTCGATCCTTTAGTGCCCCGTACCGTACGTAGTGCATACTATTTATCATACGGAACACTTTTTTTTTGAAACTCGGAACACATTTTCCACTTGTTGATAACATGCAGCCCACTGATGAAGGCCCAATAGAGAAGCCCATAATTAACTGGAAGGGAGGCTCTCACATGAATCCGGCCCAGGTACATGCTCATGGTCCCCCTAAACATAAATAAGTAAATAAATAAATAAATAAAGCTAAATGCTCATGCACCAGTTCTTTGGGAAAATAGGTAGCCCAGTATTTCTTTTTGAAGAATACCCAAGCTAGGCCTATTTGTTTTCTCCGAATTACTGGGCTACAAATCTTTCAAGATGAGGAGGGATGCATTCTGGCCTGGCTTAAGAGTATGGTCAATGTCTGTTAAAAGTAATATCAAAAGGGGTTGAAAATTCCAAAAAAATTATAGCAAATGGGATATAAGTTTCATTTTTGTTTTTGTTCTTCATTGATATCTTATACGTATTTCATTGGATTTAACATGACATAGTACTAATTTATTTTCAAATTTGTTTTAGTATGGCTATTAATTTTTGGATTAAGAATATTTCGTTCCCCAGCAAAAATTTGCGAATTTTCAAAATTTCCCACATATTTAGTTAATTTTTTGACCCTCGTACTGACCAGAAAATGGCCAGCAATTCTAAAAATGGAAAACAGGCTGCAATAAATTCCATATGAATTAGAAAATGAGTAAAAATTATAAAAATAATAGCAAATGGGCTGTACACGCCATAGATTTCGAGGCTGACTTGTTTACGCAAGGCTTTGTCTGTGAACACACGATTCTAGCAGCAGTTAGTGTTGGATGTCCATCCAACGACCGACGTGCTTCTTCAATCTCTGATCTTCCTGCTCCAGCCGCCTAAACTAGCACCGGCGGGACTGCCTGCTCCCTCCTCTTGTGGCCCGCTGTGATGCCACGCAGGCTTCCCAGGCCCACCTTACTCCCTCCGCTGGCCTGGCCGCACGCAATCAACTGCCTCCTTATTACGCGAAAAAATTTGATTCCTCCCACTGACATCTGGGGCGCACCGGTTGGGAGGCTGACCTGTGGGCCTACTAAGTTGACGCGTACGCAGGGCTTGTCAACTTAGTCAACAAACGATTCTAGCAGCAGTAACCGTTGGATTTGAATCGAACGGTCCTCCTGTTTCTTCAATCGCTGCTCTTCTTGCACCAGCCGCCCAAACCAGCGCCGGGGAGACCGCCTGCTCCTGCCTCCAGTGGCCGGCTATGCTGCTGATGAGGCCTCATCGCCCCCTACTACTCCCACCACTAGCCAGGCCCTACGGCGACGGCAGCCGAACCAGTGAACCCTCGTACTCCTCTCCGCGTGGGCATCCATTGCCGCGTCTTCCCCGACTCTGCATCGTCCCCTTCCTAGGCCTCGCCGTCGTCCACTGCCTTGGTGCTCTCGGCGCGGCGTGGTCAACGTGGTCAACGACATTCCATCGGAAGAGTACTGTACGTGGAGAGGCTGACAGCTGGGTCCACAGCCACAACCCAGTTTTTTTGTGATTTGCCAAGTAAGTCGCTTCGTCAGGCCTGTTGGGCTGCAAATCTTTCAAGACGAGGAGAGCTTTCATTCGGCTGGCCGAGAAAATGGCCCATCAGTAATGAGAAATGGGTTGTACATTTTTAAAACACATCAAACCGGCAATTAGTTTCAAATATCTTTTTTTCATTTCGAGATTTGAAATTACATTAATTTTTATGCGGGGAGAATTTGTTGGATTTTATATTGATATACATTTATTTTTAAAATCAGTTTGAATGTGAGTCAAAATTTCGGGATTAAAAACAGTTCGGACCGCACCGAAATATGCAAAAATTCGTATAATTTTTTAACCATGGCCACAATATGGGTTGTAATGCTAACAAAAAGAATATGGGCTCCAAAAAACCTTAATAATTAGCAAATGGGCTGTAAATTATTAGAAATAATGGCAGATGGGTTGTATGCTGTTTTCCACAAATTTGAGGCTTTCCTAAAAAAAGGTTGACACACAAGCAGTGACTGTTGGATGGCCATCCAACGGCCGTCGTGCTTCTTCAATCTCTGCTCTTCCTGCTCCAGCCGCTCAAACAGGCACCAGCAGGACTGCCTGCTCCCTCCTTCCCGCAGCCGGCGCTGCTGCCGCGCAGGCCTCACCGCCCCACCGTACTCCCATCGCTGGCCTAGCCATCCCTCTACTCACCCACACCTATTGTTATTCTCTGGCGACGGCAGACGAACCGGTAAACCCTCGTATAGTCGTACTCCCCTCCACGTGGAAAACAACTGCCGAGTCTTCCCTGCCTCAGTGTCGCTCCCTTCCTAGGCCTCGCCGTCGTCCACCGCCCTGGTGCTCTCGGCGCGGCCTGGTCAACGTGGTCAACGACCGACATGCATCTGAAGTGGACTTTACGTGGAGAGGCCTATAGCTGGGTCCACGGCCGCACGCAAGGAAATGCCTCCTTATTACACGCAAAATAATGATTCCTCCACCTGACATCAGGGAGCCACCGAAAGGGCCTCTGTATTTCGCGAAAAACATGTTACCGCCGCTGACAGCTCGGACCCACCAGCTATATCGTTGCATGGAAGGAAGTGCCTCCTTATTACGCATAAAAAAATGAATACTCCCCCTGTTAGCTGGGACGTGGTATAGTGGCAGGCTGACTTGTGGGCCTACTAAGTTGACGGGGACGGAGGGCTTTGTCAACTTAGTCAATATGCACGATTCTAGCTCCAGTGACCGTACGATGTCCATCCAACGACCGTAGTGCTTCTTGAACCTCTGGTCTTCTTGCTCCAGCCGCCCAAACCAGCGTCGGTCGTGCCTCGTGCTCCTGCCTCCCGTGGCCGTCTGCGATGTGGCGGAGGCCTCACAGCCCCTACTACTCCCACCGCTGGCCATGCCATCCCTCTACTCAGCCACAACCCCTGTTATTCTGCGGCGATGGCAGCCTCACACCGCAGCGAACCAGTGAACCCTCGTACTCCTCTACGCGTGGGCATCCACTGCCGCCTCTTTCCCGGCTCCGCGTTGTCCCCTTCCTAGGTCTCGCCGTCGTCAACCGCCCTGGTGCTCTCGGCGCGGCGTGGTCAACATGGTCAAGGAATGGCTTCCATCAGACGTGGCTGTACATGGAGAGGCTGACAACTGGGTCCATGGCCGCAACAAGGAAGTGTCTCCTTATTACATGCAAAATAATTATTCCTCCACCTGACAGCGGGAACCACCAGACGGGCCACTGTATTTCGCCCCCCTAACTGCTGGGACCCACCAGCTACATCTTCGCACGCAAGGAAGTGCCTGACAGTCGGGACCCACCTGGTCGAGCGTATGTAGCGTTGTCATTCTAGTCGCAAACGTGTACGTACATATATACTGGTTGATGTAGAGGCGCGCACGTGTCGTAGTAGAGGCAGCCAGGGTGCAAGAAAGAAAATACGGCGACGTGTGTGTACATACGGGCGGGGTCTCGAACGCCTACTCGCGCATACGTACAGCCAGGGCTCGTGTACATGGCTGGGTCGGAATGGAGAAACAACTTCGTCATCATGTTCATGGGGAGGCAACGGAATACGTCGTGTTCATGGGGAGGCAACAGAATGCGTCGTGTTCATGGGGAGGCAACAGAACGCGTGGGAGCCAACCGGCTGGGTCGGAACGGAATGCGTGGTCGTGTTCATCGGGAGGGCTTGGATGGAACAGGCGATGGAAACGGGGCCTGGCGTACTGCAAAACGGAGGAAACGGCCTTGTGTTTGACCGGCCACGTTCGAAACGGGATCCTATTCATCGGGAGGGGTCTGGCGTACCGCAAAATGGAGGAAACGGACCTCCTACGGTCGAAACGGGGGTCCTGTTGATCGGGAGGGGTGTGGCGTACCGCAAAACGGACGAAACAGACTTGTGTTGGAGCGCTACGGTCGAAACGGGGGTCCTGTTCATCGGGAGGGGTGTGGCGTACCGCAAAACGGGACTCCACGAGATACTGTTCATCTCCACCGTCGACCCCCTCCAGCCTCCACGAGCTACTGTTCATCCACCGTCGACCACCTCTAGCCTCCACCTGCGACTGTTCATCCACGGGCTCCTGTTCATCCAGCCTCCACCGCGCGCTACTCCACCGGCTACTGTTCAACCAGCCCTCTCCACGGGCTCCTATTCAACCACGCCTCCACGGGCTACTGTTCATCCTGCCCTCCATCGTCTACTATTCATCCTACCCTCCACGGGGTGGTCCTATTCATCCAGCCCTCCACAGGGTCCTGTTCATCCAGCCCCAACCGGCTCGATCGACCGGGGTCCTGTTCATCCACCCCCAC
>NC_041382.1:153816072-153832263 GCF_002162155.2 Triticum dicoccoides | reverse complement strand
CCGCAATGCTCACTGTTCATCCAGAGGCAGTATCGATCGGCTTTAGTTAGCAGCAGTAGCGAAGGAATCGCTCGATCGGGTTCAGTTAACAGCCATCGATCGATCGCTCGGGTTCAGTAACGCGTAGCCTGCAGTGCAATCACTCAGGTTCAGTTAGAGCCCAACACCTCGCTCGGGTTCAGTTAGAGCCCAACACCTCGCTCGGGTTCAGTTAGAGCCAGCGCCTCGCACACACGCGCGTACGTGTACGAGAAAAACACGCATCGCTCGGCCCCCGACCTCCCACCGTAACCGGGAACTCCCCGAAATTTTCCTTGCCCTCACTTCTACCACGGTTTTTTCCGTCATGGACGGCCCAAAGAATGTCATGCAGCTGCGTCTCCGGTCCGCCCAGGACGAAAAGCCCATTTTCTATCATGATTTTTTGTCATAGAAGTAGGAGCCCACCACATCTATGATGATACCGGGGTTTGTCACAATTATCGTCATAAAAGTGTCATATGTATGACATAAAAAAAATCGTTCGGACCAAAATGTCACGGATGTGTCTTTTTTTTGTAGTGAATGCCTCCGCACCGGCCAGTTGAATTTGTCATCGATCTTGAGCCTGTCACGGAACCTGTTTGCAAACGTCCTCACAAGCTTGGACCTGAAGAGTTGAAGGAGCTGAAGAAGCAAATCGATATTCAAGAGTGTATGGGTCTCATCCGACCAAGTTCTTCTCCATGGGGTTGTGGAGTTCTTTTCGTCAAGAAGAAAGATGGAACGGACCGACTTTGTGTCGACTATCGTCCATTGAACAAGAAGAACATAAAGAACAACTACCCACTTCCCAACATCAATGAGCTTTTCGAACAACTCAAAGGTGCTCAAGTATTCTCCAAGCTTGATCTCCATATGGGCTATCATCAGATTCACATTCGGGAAGAAGATATACCCAAGACAGCATTCAGAACAAGCTATGGTTCATATGAATATACTGTCATGTCTTTCGGCCTTGTCAATGCTCCTCCAACATTCTCTCGCATGATGAACTTCATCTTCAACGCCTACACAAATGACTTCGTCTTGGTCTACCTCGATGACATTTTGGTCTTTTCCAAGAACAAGGAGGATCATGCCAAGCATTTGCGATTGGTGCTGGATAAACTCAGAGAACATCAGTTCTATGCGAAGTTTTCAAAGTGCGAGTTTTGTCTCGATGAGGTTCTCTACCTTAGACATATCATCTCCGCCAAGGGCATAGCTGTTAATCCTGAGAAGGTGTCTGCAATTGTGAATTGGGAACCTGTCGAGGATTTGTCACGGCAGATGTCCTTAGTGTCAGGACTTAGTCGCGAGGCCAACACATCTATGTGGTAGCTTGAGAGGGGTTGAGTGGGACGAGAGACGCAGGGCGGATCAACACGCAAGACAAGTATTTAGACATCTTCGGGCCCCGGGAAACATCATCCGGTAACAACCCTACTTGCTGTTTGAGGCTAGGTCTCATTATCATCACGAGGGAGTCACCGTAAACCGGCTCTCCTCTTTGTGTCTAGCCCTAAGATTGTTTCTTCTTGCTTGTAGCTTCCCCCTCTTTTGGGGAGCTCTGTCCCTCCTTATATATGTTGAAGGGGCGGGTTACATGTGGAGTCCTATTAGGTTTAGGACTAGTCTATCGCTAATACAAACCGGATACAAGTCCAGGTCTTAACTCTTTGTTAGACAAATATTCCTCACGCCTTTCCTCTTAAACCGGCCCACCATTAAACATGAATCGGCCTTCTGGGCCATGGGCCTCGTCATCCATCTGACCCGCCCGCCGGGTTACTAATGAACCGCCAAGACCGGATGGGTAGCCCATGAACCGCCAAGCTCCGGGCGGGTTACCAGTGAGTCGTCCAGTCCGGCCGGGTTATAATTCCGGCCGGTTTACGCCACGGGGTATATCCCCGGCATTAGCCCCCAGTTTAATTTGGATTTATCCATGTTAAACTGATCCTGCAAAATAAACAGAAGAACAAACTTGACAGGTTGTGCTCCGGGTTAAGAATTCTTGTAAACCGGCACCTGATCATCCTTAAGTCCTTGTCATTTCCTCCTTCTAGAAAATCCAGGTCAATAAGCTAGCGTCATACTCAATTTGCTGACATTGGTTTCTCACAGAAAAATATTGTGAAGAATAATCCACTTGAGTCGGCTTCCAAAGCGCGGGTTTAAAAAATATTGGTCTTGAAATATTCATCTGATATTCAGCCGGTTTGAAGATGTAAAAACTTGCCGGTTTAACATTACCAAAATGGCCGGGTTATAAAAATTGATGATCCCGGATTATGACCGTTTATAGACGTCGGGTTATGATTGTTGCCAACGCCAGATCACACAATTAATCTTCCCGATTTGCCAAAACTGAGAATTTGAAGATGTTCCTCCTTTATATGCATATTACCTGTAGCCCCCAAGTCTTAAGAGGAGAACTTAATGATAGCTTAAGACTTGTGTCAATATAAATGTTGCAACTTTGAAGAAATCCAGATTGTTCATCTCAGTTACTAGTCACAACTGAATATTCCACATATGTAGCCCCCAAGTGCCGGGTTGTTATGCTTGCAGCAACCTGGGACTTGTAATTGCCTTATACTCATAAAAACTTCAACCAATGTAGCCCCCAAGGGCCAGGTCATTATGCAATAATGAGCAGGGACTTTATAAATATGATCATGTAAACTTGAGCAGTGATGTGCAGCCCCCAAGGGCCGGCTCATTATGATATGATGAGTCGGGTCTTCAATAAGATGAGCAAAAATGACTTTCATTAGCCCCCAAGTGTTATGGTGCATGCTTGCAGCGACATGAGACTTGCATATTTGATATAATCTTAAGTTGAATAATGTAGCCCCCAAGTGTCGGGTCGTAAGCCTGCAGCGACTTGGGACTATTCCTTCAATGGTAAAATAAATCATATCCTTTGATAATATAATAGCCATTGCGCTAAAGCGACTTTGAAAACCTTAATCATAATACTGGTTATTGATAACCATAATAAAATCCAGCCATGTTGGCTATTTGAAGATTTGAATAATATAATCCAATGATTTATGAGCTCATGATTCCAATGACGCAATCCAAATATATACTGGCGACTTATAGTCAAAAGCCAGGCCGGTTTAACAAACACCAGATAATTTCTCATCATATACTGGCGATTTATTGTCTTAAAGCCAGGCCGGTTTAATAAACACCAGATAATTTATCATCATACTTTATTCAACCTGTTTCTGCATACAACAAGTTTAAAGTGTCCTGGCGGTTTACCGTAGGACGGGTCATAATGCCCAACATATAACCTGGGTTTATAACCAAGGCTGCACTTAAAAATATGAAATATATCATACCTGTGACATTGAATCACATCGTTGGTTTACCAACTTTTTGTAGTAAGAGTGATAACCCCAATCTTTGAGTAATGATAACTCCTTTCATATTGTACCAGTTTATGATAAAACCGTACCGGTTTTGTGATAAACCCCGGATTAACCATATATAATACTGGTGACTTGTAGTCAAACCAGACCGGGCTGATAGTCTCCGGATTATAACTTGATCGTGTACTGACAACTTGTAGTTGAAAGTTGAGCCGGGTTGATAAACATCGGTTTACTCCATAATAGGATGGTAACAGAAAATCAAACCGGGCAGATAGTCTCCAGATTAAGATTTGACCGTGTGCCGCCAATTTGTAATTTGACAGTCGAACCGGTTTAAGAATTGTCGGTTTAGAAATGCAACAAAAGAAATATTTATCAAAGCAAAATTTCAAGCAAAGGCAATGATAAAACCATTTGCAAAAAGAGGCTATTGAGCCGATCAAGAGGCATTACCATGGTCGGACACGACCAAGCCCCCCAAAAGGCGTAGCTATGGTTCGAGTCAGCCAGGTCCCCAAATGATGCTTTGGCATTACGCCGATCAAGAGGTGTAGCTATGGTTCATGTTCGACCAAGCTCCCAAGCGATGCTGTGGCACTAGGCCGATCAAAAGGCGTGACTATGGTTCAGACGTGACCACAAGTCCCCAAGTGATGCTTTGGCATTACGCCAATCAAGAGGTGTAGCTATGGTTCAGGTTTGACCAAAGCCCCAAGTGACCCTGTTGCATTGAGCCGATCAAGAGGTGTGACTATGGTTCAGACATGACCAAGCCCCCAAGTGATCAATAATATGATAAGCCAATAAGGCAGGATACCCATGTTTGAACCGCGCATCATGGCAGTAGGTCCTCTTTGGCACCCTTTAACTATTTGCAAGAGATAAATCCTTCTTGAACCGGATATCAAACCGGATATTAAGAGCTTCAAAGCTTTGTGGGAGACATCTTTCCCTTGAACCGGATTTTAAACCGGAATCTTCATTTTCAGCCGGAAATTTTCTGACGGCCTTTAAACTTGAACTGACGAGAAGTTAATTCCCTTTTGAACCGTACATTGTTAAACCGGATTTGAGCGCTTCAGAGCTTTGTAGGAGAATAGATTTTTCTTGAACCAGATTGTAAAGCAGAGTCATTTCTGATGACCTGGAACTTCTTCATCGAGCTGGGATTTTATAACTGTCATATACTTTCTAAGCTGGAAATTTTCTGACGGCCTTTAAACTTTCATCAATATAATAGTAGCCTCCAGGACCGGGTTATCCTTCCCTCCATCGTCCTGGGGTTCTTAAATTTGCTGAAACTGGCAAGATTCGCTGAGTCATGTCATCGTAGCCCTCGAGTCTCAAAGGTGACTCGAGGAGTTGGCTTGAGACTCTCCATATTTGACCGTGATATAAACCGGCATAACTTGTATATCATTGGCGTTGATAGAACGATGTGAATCCATAGAAGGTTGAGGTGACTGCGGCGGGATGTAAATGATCCCATATGAACCGTGTCAGCAACTCGGCCAATGGTTCCTTCCAACTGGTGATTTGAAGTTAATCAAAACTGTAGTGGCAGCGACTTGTGCGCCTGCCCATTGAACCATCCAGTGCAAACGACGGTTGATGATAATTTGTCTCCAATTTGAAAGAAAACCGGGCTACCCAAGCTGTGACTTGCTCATACCCAATAAACAGCTCATGCAGACAGGTGCAGCCCGGTATGTTGATGTAGACTAGGCCGTGAGAGACGGACAGCAAAGACGACCGCGGCTTTCAAAGGCGGCACAGACAGATGAGTCGGCCGCGGCATTGTAAACCGGCGTGGATGGGCGAATTAGCCATGTCATATTGATGTAAACCAGTCTGCAGAATGGCGGTTTGCACATATATTCACCGAGCTTGATGGCGTGGTAAGATACTAGCGCATTCATAATGGTTGCGCAAGTTTATACATCCATGACACAGCCATAGCTTTTGCAATGAGCAATTATCCTGCATAAACAATATTGCAGACCAAGGCAAAGGTAAACTGTTCTTTGACAAAAATAATATGTGATAATAAAATATATTTTATTTGGATATCACCTGATGTGCTAGGCCGGAAATTATCGGCCATTTAGAATATGATCACCATAGTGATGCTAAAATTAATCACGGCCGAGTTAACCGTAGGAGCAGACAGATGAGTCGGCCCGGCGTTGTAAGCCGGTGCGGCCGAGCAAGTTGTCCTCCACATTGTAAGCCGGCGTGGATGCATGAACCGGTGGCCATGGCGGACGGGCAAGTCGTCCATAGTGTTGTAAGGTGGTGCAGACGGGCGAGTCAGCCGGTACGTTGACGTAAACCGGACCGCGACACCCTGTCCGTGAAGCCGCGCGACACATCCAAACGTGCATCCGTGGTATAACACCACCCCTTTTTCTTTTAATAGTTGCCCTGCGTAAAAATATTACAGGCCAGAGTAATTGTTGTCGGATGAATTAACATGTACTGACAAAATACATAGAAACGATAGCACCTGGTATTTTTTGCCGGACGCTGGCGCCGGATAATGCATAGTGCTGCTTTTGTTTTGACAAAAGAGTTGATTGGTTCTGTGTCTTGTAATGCCTGAGGTCTCCACATAACCTGGCCGGAATTTTTTGAACCGGAATTTCTGGAACCGAAGTTTCTTGATAATCCGGCCGGAACTTTTGATAATCCGGAACTTTTGAACCGGAACCTCTTGATAATCCAAACAGAATTTTTGATAATCCGGAACCTTTCGAGCTGGAACCCCTGTATAACCCAGCCGAAACTTTTGATAATCCGGAACCTTTGAACAGGAACCTCTTGATAATCCAACCGAAATTTTTGATAATCCGGAATCTTTTGAGCTGGAACCTCTTGATAATCCGGCCGGAACTTTTTGCTAATCCGGAAGTATTTGATAATTCGGAACTTTTCTGTAGCCGAAGTCGGAACTCTTTGACGACTCAGACAGAAACTTTTGGTGATGCGGCTGGAACCCTTCAGCGATTCGGACTGAACTTTTCGTCGAGGAGATCGGAACTTTTTGATGATTCAGACAGAACCTTTCGTTGAGACGGTCGGAACTTTTCAATGATCCGGCCGGAAATTTCCGACAAACCGGCGGAACGTTTCGATGAGCCTGACGGAACTTTTTCGACGAGCCGGCTGGAACTCTCCGACAAACCGACCGGAACTTTTTCATTGAGCCGGACGGAACTTCTCGATCCCTGAGATAGCGCCCTCCAAGAACTCAACACCACCGTGCGCAGGCCCCACGGTGGGCGCCAACTGTCGAGGATTTGTCACTGTAGATGTCCTTAGTGTCAGGACTTAGTCGCGAGGCCAACGCATCTATGTGGTAGCTTGAGAGGTGTTGAGTGGGACGAGAGACGCAGGGCGGATCAACACGCAAGACAAGGATTTAGACAGCTTCGGGCCCCGGGAAACATCATCCGATAACAACCCTACATGTTGTTTGAGGTTAGGTCTCATTATCATAACGAGGGAGTCGCCGTAAACCGGCTCTCCTCTTTGTGTCTAGCCCTAAGATTGTTTCTTCTTGCTTGTAGCTTCCCCCTCTTTTGGGGAGCCCTGCCCCTCCTTATATATGTTGAAGGGGGGGGGGTTACATGTGGAGTCCTATTAGGTTTAGGACTAGTCTATCGCTAATATAAACCGAATACAAGTCCAGGTCTTAACTCTTTGTAAGACAAATATTCCTCATGCCTTTCCTCTTAAACCGGCCCACCATTAAACGTGAACCGGCCTTCTGGGCCATGGGCCTCGTCATCCATCTGACCCGCCCGCCGGGTTACTAAGACCGGGCGGGTAGCCCGTGAACCGCCAAGCTCCGGGCGGGTTACCAGTGAGTCGTCCAGTCCGGCCGGGTTATAATTTCGGCCGGTTTACGCCACGGGGTATATCCCCGACAGAACCACCTCAGAATGTGAAGCGACTCCGCAGCTTCCTTGGGCTCGCAAGCTATTGTCGAAGGTTTGTTGAGAACTTCTCAAAGATCATGAAGCCTCTTTCCAACCTTCTCCAGAAGCATGTGAAGTATGTCTGGTCGCCTGAATGTGACATTGCTTTCAACACCCTGAAAGAGAAGTTAGTCACTGCTCCAGTTCTGACTCCTCCTAATGAATCAAAACCGTTTGAGGTTTTCTGTGATGCTTCCCTTCAAGGTCTTGGTGCAGTGTTGATGCAAGAGAAGAAAGTTGTGGCCTAAACCTCTCGCCAGTTGAAGCCCAATGAAAAGAACTACCCCACTCATGACCTTGAGTTGGTGGCTGTTGTCCATGCTCTTTTAACTTGGAGACATCTCTTGTTGGGAACAAAAGTGGACATCTTCACCGATCACAAGAGTCTCAAGTACATCTTCACTCAGCCAAACCTCAACCTCAGGCAGACTCGTTGGGTCGAAATGATTCAAGAGTATAATCCGAGTATTGAATATACTCCAGGCAAGGCCAATGTAATTGCTGACGCATTGAGCAGGAAGGCTTACTGCAATAGTTTGATTCTCAAGCCTTACCAACCGGAGCTTTGTGAAGCTTTCCGCAAACTCAATCTTCAAGTTGTTCCTCAAGGATTTCTTGCCAACCTCCAAGTCTCTCCTACTTTGGAAGATCAGATTCGCGAGGCTCAACTTCTTGATGCTATGGTGAAGAAGGTGAAGATTGGGATTGCCAAGAGTCAACGCAAGTACAAGTGCTATCATCTTGATGACAAGGATACTTTATTCTTCGAGGATCGCATTATTGTTCCTAAGGGTGACCTTCGTAAAGCCATTATGAATGAAGCTCACAATTCACTCCTCTCTATTCACCCTGGAAGTACAAAGATGTACCATGACCTCAAGCAGTCGTGTTGGTGGACTCGAATGAAGCGCGAGATTGCTCAGTTCGTGAACGAATGTGATGTCTGCAGAAGAGTGAAAGCAGAACACCAACGACCAGCTGGTCTCCTCCAACCTCTTGCCATTCCAGAATGGAAGTTTGACCATATTGAGATGGACTTTGTGACTTGATTTCCAAAGTCCAAGCGTGGCAATTATGCTATCTTCGTTGTCATCGACAAACTCACTAAAGTGGCTCATTTTCTTCCTATCAAAGAATCTATCACAGCAGCTCGGTTGGCACATCTATATACCTCTAGGATTGTCTCTTTGCACGGCATTCCTTAGTTGATATCTTCATGTCGTGGCAGCATCTTCACCTCTAAGTTTTGGGATTCTTTTCAGAAGGCCATGGGCATCAACATTCGCTTCAGCACAGCTTTTCATCCTCAAACCAGTGGCCAAGTCGAGCGAGTTAATAAAATTCTTGAAGATATGCTTAGGGCATGTGTCATCTCTTTCGGTATGAAGTGGGAAGATTGTCTTCCATATGCCGAGTTCTCCTACAACAACAGCTTCCAAGCGAGTTCGGGCAAGGCCCCATTCGAGATTCTCTATGGCGGGAAGTGTCGTACTCCTCTTAACTGGTCAGAGACTGGTGAACGTCAACTTCTTGGCAATGACTTGATCACAGAGGCTGAAGAAATGTGCAAAGTCATTCGTGAAAATCTCAAAGCCGCGCAATCGCGCCAGAAGAGTTACTATGATAGCAAGCATCGTGACTTGGCTTTCGAGATCGGAGACCATGTCTACCTCCGCATCTCTCCAATGAAAGGTACTCATCGCGATGGTATCAAAGGGAAGCTTGCCCCGAGATACGTGCGTCCTTTCAAGATCATTGTCGGTGTCAAAACCGGCGGATCTCGGGTAGTGGGTCCCGAACTGTGCGTCTAGGCCGGATGGTAACAGGAGGCAGGGAACATGATGTTTTACCCAGGTTCGGGCCTTCTTGATGGAGGTAAAACCCTATGTCCTGCTTGATTAATATTGATGATATGGGTAGTACAAGAGTAGATCTACCACGAGATCAGAGAGGCTAAACCCTAGAAGCTATCCTACGGTATGATTGTATGTTGTATATTGTATCTCTATCGACTAGCCTGGCCTCGGTTTATATAATGCACCGGAGGCCTAGGATAACAAGAGTCCTAGCCGAATACGCCGGTGGGGAGAAGTCCTTGTCTTGATCGCCAAGTCTTGTGGAATCTTCCTTGTATGCGGTAGCCGTCCGAACTGGCCCATGAGTATACGGCCACGGGGGTCCTCGGCCCAATCTAATAGATCGGGAGACGACGTGGTGAGTACACCCTAGTCCAGGACACCGTCAATCATCAGCAAAAGAGGCGATCTCGCCTATCAACATGAGCTTCCCTCCAACTTTGCAAACGTGCACGACGTGTTCCACGTGTCTCAACTCTGCAAGTGTTTCAAGACTCCTGACCGCACCGTCAACTTTGAAGAGATTGATCTCCAAGAAGACCTGTCTTATCGTGAGCACCCAGTTGCTATTCTTGAAGAAACTAAGCGCAATACTCGCAACAAGTCTATCAAATTCTTGAAAGTCAAGTGGTCACATCATTCCGATCGTGAAGCCATCTGGGAACGCGAGGATCACCTCCGTTCCGAGTACCCGGAGTTTTTCCAGTCCTAGATCTTGGGACGAGATCCTTTCGTAGTGGTGGAGTGTTGTAACACCCCGTATGTACCATGCCATATTTGTATTCCAACTCTTGCCTTTTCCGGCACTAAGTTATGATATTTCCTTGTTGTCGGGTTTTTGTCTTCGTGTGCTTTTGTCTTTGTCATGCATCTCATATCATGTCATCATGTGCATCGCATTTGCATACATGTTCGTCTCATGCATCCGAGCATTTTCCTTGTTGTCCGTTTTGCATTCCGGCGCTCCTATGTCCTCCGGTGTCCCTTTCTACCTCTTTTCGTGTGCGGGTATTAAACGTTCTCGGATTGGACCGAGACTTGCCAAGCGGCCTTGGTTTACTACCGGTAGACCGCCTGTCAAGTTTCGTGCCATTTGGACTTCCTTTGATACTCCAACGGTTAACCGAGGAACCGAGAAGGCCTCGTGTGTGTTGCAGCCCGACACCCCCTTCAAAGTGTCCCAAAACCCACCTAAACCCTCTCCATCACCTGGGCCGTTCGATCACGATCGTGTGGCCGCAAACCGTGCTCAATTTGGAGCCTCCTAGCTCCTCCTACCTATATAAAGGTCCTCCCATTCCAAATCTCGGGCGAAACCCTAGCCCCCTCCCTCTCCTCCCCCGCCGGACAAAAATTCCGCCGACGGACGAGTCCGGTCCGCCCGCCAGCGCCACTTGTTGCCGCCCGATTCGTCGGAGCTTGCACCCCGCACCAGTGGCGTCGTGCCACGTGGCGCCCGCAGACCCGCCGCCGCCAAGGCCCGCCGGGCCCGAGGAGAGCCCTCGAGGCCCGCGAGCCGGATCCGCCGCCTGCCTCCCTCATCGCTCGCGCCGCCTCGAGCCGCGCCCTGCCGCCTTCTCCTCGCCGTCCGGCGCCCGCCGCCGCCACCGACCTCGTCGGCCACCGCCGACGTGCGTCGTCGCCGGCGACCCGACCCCGCTGCCTCGCTCCGACGCCGGCGGCCGCGCCCAGCGCCTCGCCCCTCGTCGGCCGGCGCCATCTCGCCGCACCACCGCCTCCTCACCGCCCCGGCAAGTCCGCCGACGACAACTCCGGCTAGCTACAGGGACTCCAGTGACCTCGACTTCCGTGCCCGATCCGATCTGGATATGGAAACCCTAACCGGTTGACTTTTTCTTCTAACTCCCAGATATTTTTAGCATTCTTCGTCATGGCATAACTCTGCAACCGTAGCTCCATTTTGGGCATGTAGCATATCGAAATGTTCGTCTCGTTGAGTACTTCATTTCATCTCATTGCATCATGTTCATTTGAGCTCATCTTGATGCCCTAAATGATGTTGGAAGAGTGCTAGTTTATGTTAGTTTCAGATCCTTAACAGGATTTGGACATTTGTCATTTTTGCCATGATTGATGTGTGCCTCCTATGATCTTGAGCCCTACATGTATTTTGAAGTATGCCATGCCATCTTTACAGGGGTGTATGCCATGTATTGTTGTGATCTCTGTGGTGACTAGCACAAGCATGCAAAGTAGCCCTCCTTATGTTGCTGATTTCAGGGACTTAGAAATATTCTAAGTCATTGCCCTGTTTATATTTTATGTCATGTGTTCATGTTGCTACCAAGTGATATGTGCATCTTTTGAGCATGATCAGTAAGGATGTTTTGTAGATGTTGTGGTGCTCTATCCATCCATGTCTTTGTTTGCATTTATGGAGCACCCTAGCTTGAGTCAATCGAGCTCTACTTTTGCTATAAAATGTTCCTGGCAGAATGTTTACATGTTAAGCATTTTTGCCGAGCTTGTTGTAGTTGATCCATGCATGCTATGATGTTGTTCTTGCCATGTTTAGCTTCTATGCCATGTCTACATGCTGGGTGTATGGTTAGTTTGTCATGTAATGCCTTGTAGGGAGTGCATCGAGCTCGTAAACATGCCTACTTGTTATCTGTTTTGCCATGTTTCAGTTTTCTGCTAAGTCTGAATCTGTTAACGATAATTGCTATGTTCACATGGTTGCCATTGTATTTTCTGATCCCTTTTGGCTTATGGTCAATAAGGGATTTTTGTTGTATGCTTTGAGTAGCTTCATGCTACGCTTTGCTTTGCCATGTTATGCTCATGTAGCATGTTGTTACCTTGCTCTAAACATTGCTTCCTGATGTTAAATTCCTGACTTGTTATTTTCACTAAGTCTGTAACTTGGTATCTTTTGCACTTTTGCCATGCTTGTTTGAACCTGCTATTGAGTGAATTAGCCGTAGCTCAGTGTTCATCTTTTGTCAAGCATCTTGAGTGGATCCCTGCCATGTATTTTGTTGCTATGTTAGAGTGTTGTAGCTTGTTGTTCTTGATGCATTTAGATGGCCTCGTGTTGTTAATCGCAGATCAGTGCCATATTTGTTTTGCTTGTCATTTCAAACCGTGCATCCGATTCCAGTGATCTTTATATCGATTTCGACCGAAATCAACCCATCTTTCCAGTGGCACTCTTGGTTTTCCAAGTTGAGGGCAGGTTATATATTTCCTTTCCGAAACATGCATATGCATCGCATATCGCATCCCGCATATCATACCATGTTTTTGCATCATGTTGTTTGTTCATTGCACGTGGTTGATTGTGTCTCCCTTTGCTTGTGTTCTTGCTTTGGGTAGAGCCGGGAGACGAGTACGTGATCAAGGAACCCGTTGAGTACGTTTACGAGGATCAAGCTAACGTCAACTCGGAGAACTTTGCAGGCAAGATGACCATACCCTCGAAATCACTTCTATCTTTGCTTGCTAGACGCTCGCTCTTTTGCTATGCCTATGCTACGATACCTACCACTTGCTTATCATGCCTCCCATATTGCCATGTCAAACCTCTAACCCACCTTGTCCTAGCAAACCGTTGTTTCGCTATGTTACCGCTTTGCTCAGCCCCTCTTATAGCGTTGCTAGTTGCAGGTGAAGATTGGAGTTTGTTCCTTGTTGGAACATGTTATTGTTGGGATATCATTATTATATCATGTCTACTTTAATGCACCTATATACTTGGTAAAGGGTGGAAGGCTCGGCCTTATGCCTGGTGTTTTGTTCCACTCTTTCCGCCCTAGTTTCTGTCATATCGGTGTTATGTTCCTTGATTTTGCGTTCCTTACACGGTTGAGTTATAATGGGAACCCCTTGACAGATCACCTTGAATAAAACTCCTCCAGCAATGCCCAACATTGGTTTTACCATTTGCCACCTAGCCTCTTTTTCCCTTGGGTTTTCGGAGCCCAAGGTTCATCTTTATTTTAACCCCCTGGGCCAGTGCTCCTCTGAGTGTTGGTCCGACCGAGTAGACTGCGGGGCCACCTCGGGGCAACTTGAGGGTTGGTTTTACTCGTAGGATGTCTCATCTGAGTGTGCCCTGAGAACGAGATATGTGCAGCTCCTATCGGGATTTTTCTGCACATTCAGGCGGCTTTGCTGGTTTAGTTTTACCATTGTCGAGATGTCTTGTAACTGGGATTCCGAGTCTGATCGGATTGTCTTGGGAGAAGGAATATCCTTCGTTGACCGTGAGAGCTTGTGATGGGCTAAGTTGGGACACCCCTACAGGGATTTGATCATTCGAAAGCCGTGCCCGCGGTTATGGGCAGATGGGAATTTGTTAATGTCTGGTTGTAGAAAAGCTGAAACTTAACTTAATTAAAATGAATCAACAGAGTGTGTGGCCGTGATGGTCTCTTTTCGGCGGAGTCTCGGAAGAGAACACGGTCTTGAGTTATGCTTGAACGTAGGTTGTTCTAGGATCACTTCTTGATCATAGTTGTTCGACTGTGCCTTTGCCTTCTCTTCTCGCTCTCTTTTGCGTATGTTAGCCACCAAATATGCTAGTCGCTTGCTGCAGCTCCACCTCATACTTTTACCCTTCCTATAAGCTTAAATAGTCTTGATCGCGAGGGTGTGAGATTGCTGAGTCCCCGTGACTCACAGATTACTTCCAAAACCAGATGCAGGGGCCGATGAAACCGCTCCAAGAGATTCGACTGAGCTCAAGTGGGAGTTCGATGAGGACTCAGGACGACACTATGTTTCCTTTCCAGACGATCTGTAGTGGTGGCCCAGTTGGGGCGATCGGGGACTTTGTCGCATTTGGGGTTGTTATTTATTTTGGTTTCGTAGTCGGACCTTGATTGTATCTGGATGAATGTAATGATGTTTATGCTATTTGTGTGACGTGGCGAGTGTAAGCCAACTATGTACCTTTTCCCTTTATTCATTACATGGGTTGTGTGAAGATTACCTCACTTGCGACATTGCTTGCAATACGGTTATGCCTCTAAGTCATGCTTCGACACGTGGGAGATATAGCCGCATCGTGGGCATTACAAATTCTAGGCTAGAAAAGTAGCAAATATTAGAGACCTATTCTTCACAACTCCAAAAGTCATGAAACTTCATGGGAGCACGTTTCAAAATATATAAAAAATATTGGGCGAAGGAAGCACCAGACGGGGCACCCACCATCCACGAGGGTGGGGGGCATGCCCTACCCCCATGGGCGTGCCCCCTGCCTCGTGGGCCCCTTGGCAAGCCTCCGATGCCCATATTCTGCTATATGAGGTCTTTTGTCTGAGAAAAAATCATAAGGAAGCTCACAGGGCGAAACTCCACCGCCACGAGGCGGAACCTTGGCGGAACCAAACTAGGGCTCCGGCGGAACTGTTCTGCTAGGGAAACTTCCCTCCGGGAGGGGGAAATCATCACCACTATCATCATCATCGATCCTCTCATCGGGAGGGATTCAATATCCATCAACATCTTCACCACCACCATCCCATCTCAAACCCTAGTTCATCTCTTGTATCCAATCTTTGTCCCAAAACCTCAGATTGGTACCTGTGGGTTGCTAGTAGTGTTGATTACTCCTTGTAGTTGATGGTAGTTGGTTTATTCGGTGGAAAATCATATGTTCAGGTCCTTTATGCATATTAATACCCCTTTGATTATGAACATGAATATGATTTCTAAGTAGTTACTTTTGTTCCTGAGGACATGGGAGAAGTCTTGCTATAAGTAGTCATGTGAATTTGGTATTCGTTCGATATTTCGATGAGATGTATGTTTTCTCTCCTCTAGTGGTGTCATGTGAACGTCGACTACATGACACTTCACCGTTGTTTGGGCCTAGGGGAAGGCATTGGGAAGTAATAAGTAGATGATGGGTTGCTAGAGTGACAGAAGCTTAAACCCTAGTTTATGAGTTGCTTCGTAAGGGAATGATTTGGACCCATATGTTTCATGCTATGGTTAGGTTTACCTTAATACTTCTTTTGTAGTTGCGGATTCTTGCAAGAGGGGTTAATCATAAGTGGAATGCTTGTCCAAGGAAGGGCAGCGCCCAAGCACCGGTCCACCCACATATCAAATTATCAAAGTACCGAACGTGAATCGTATGAGCATGATGAAAACTAGCTTGACGATAATTCCCATGTGTCCTCAGGAGTGCTTTCCTTTATATAAGAAATTTTCCAGGCTTGTCCTTTGCTACAAAAAGGATTGGGCCATCTTGCTGCACCTTATTTACTTTTATTACTTGTTACCCATTACAAATTACCTGATCACAAAACTATCTGTTACCGATAATTTAAGTGCTTGCAGAGAATAGCTTACTAAAAACTGCTTATCATTTCCTTCTGCTCCTCGTTGGGTTCGACACTCTTACTTATCGAAAGGACTACGATAGATCCCCTATACTTGTGGGTCATCAATACCCCGCACTGTTCCCTTCTACCTCCTAAATCTCGGGATGAGATTTCTTGTAGTGGAGGAGTTTTATAACGCCCGGATAATTAAGCTACAGTAATCCCACGTTAACAATGCCACGTCACCTCAGTTACTGTTGCTAATCTCGCGTTGGATCGAAACTGTTCAAATTCAAATTTTGAATTTTTGTCAAACATCAAAAAATTTCAAACACTAAAACTAAAATGTTCGGAGGGTGTCAATTAATGCCTAGGTATTTATGGTGAAGGAACCACGCTTTTACGGAATGCCTAAATATTTAAAAATGAATTAAATCCGAAAGGAAAATAAATAAAAGAAAAAGAATAAATAAAAAAAACAAATACAAAAAAAGAAAGAAAAGGGGACCCCCCACTAGGCTTCGACCCACCAGGCCGGCCCAACCGGCCACCCCCCACTCCCCATAACCCCCCACTCCACTCAGTCCAACCCTAGCCCACTCCCCACTTCCCCCATGACGCTCTCCCCTCCCCTCCCCCGCCCCAC
>NC_041382.1:153805328-153815932 GCF_002162155.2 Triticum dicoccoides | reverse complement strand
CGCGCAGCCTCCCCGCCGGGCTACCTCCCCGTCGCCAATGTCACCTCGTCCCCGTCGTCCTCCTCGACCTGCATTGCCTCAGACCCTACACCCCCTGTGAGCTCCCACTCCTCCGGTCGCCCGCACTCACGAGGTACCGTCGTCGCCCACACTCCCCGCGCTCGTGGCCTCCTCCCCCGCACGCGCCTAGGCCGCGCACCCAACGTGACTGACCATCGCGTGCGCGCTTGCGCTGACCGAGCCCCGCGTCGCCCCCTACTCGCGTGCGTGCCCGCCCTGCTGCTGCACTGCCGTCGTCGCGCCCCTTTTCACCTACAGCTCCTCTGGCCTTCGTCTTTACTCGCCTCGCGCTTGAAGCTCCTCTGCCTCCCCCCTGCTTCACCTGAAGCCCCCCTGATACGTCCATTTTGCATCATGCTTTTATATCGATATTTATCGAATTATGGACTGTTATGTCACAATACTTATGGCTATTCTCTCTTATTTTACAAGGTTTACATAAGGAGGGAGGATGCCGGCAGCTGGAATTCTGGTCTAGAAAAGGAGCAAATATTAGAGACCTATTCTGCGCAACTCCAAAAGTCCTGAAACTCCATGAAACGTCTTAAAAGAAATAAAGAAAAATCCACGCCAAAGATGAAGGCCAGGGGGCCCACACCCTTCTCATGAGGGTGGGGGCGCCACCCCCCCTAGGGCACGCCCCCTACCTCATGGGCCCCCTGGTGGCTCTCTGATGCCCATCTTCTCCTATATGAGGTCTTTCGATGAGAACAAAATAGGAAGGAACTTTTCAGGACGAAACTCCGCCGCCACAAGGCGGAACCTTGGCGGATCCAATCTAGAACTCCGGAAAAGCTGTTCTGCCGGGGATACTTCCCTCCGGGAGGGGGAAATCATCACCATCGTCATCACCAACGCTCCTCTCATCGGGAGTGGGCAATCTCCATCAACATCTTCACCAGCACCATCTCATCTCCAAACCCTAGTTCATCTCTTGTATCCAATTCTTGTCTCAAAGTCCGGGACTGGTGCTAGTAGGTTGCTAGTAGTGTTGATTACTCCTTGTAGTTGATGCTAGTTGGTTTAATTGGTGGAAGATCATATGTTCAGATCCTATATGCATATTATTACCCCTCTGATTATGAACATGAATATGCTTTGTGAGTAATTACGTTCGTTCCTGAGGACAAGGGAGAGGTCTTGCTATGAGTAGTCATGTGAATTTGGTATTCGTTTGATATTTTGATAAGATGTATGTTGTCTAGCCTCTAGTGGTGTTATGTGAACATCGACTACATAACACTTCACCATTATTTGGGCCTAGAGGAAGGCATTGGGAAGTAATAAGTAGATGATGGGTTGCTAGAGTGACAGAAGCTTAAACCCTAGTTTATGTGTTGCTTCGTAAGGGGATGATTTGGATCCATATGTTTCATGCTATGGTTAGGTTTACCTTAATACTTTTGTTGTAGTTGAGGATGCTTGCAATAGAGGTTAATCATAAGTGGGATGCTTGTTCAAGTAAGAATAGCACCCAAGCACCAGTCCACCCACATATCAAATTATCAAAGTATCGAACGTGAGTCATATGAACGTGATGAAAACTAGCTTGATGATATTCCCATGTGTCCTCGGGAGCACTTTTCCTATTATAAGAGTTTGTTCCGGCTTGTTCTTTGCTACAAAAGGATTGGTCCACCTTGCTAAACTTTATTTACTTTTGTTACTTGTTGCTCGTTACAATTTATCCTGTCACAAAACTATCTGTTACCACTTATTTCAGTACTCGCAGAGAATACCTTGCTGAAAACCGCTTATCATTTCCTTCTGCTCCTCGTTGGGTTCGACACTCTTTCTTATAGAAAGGACTACGATAGATCCCCTATACTTGTGGGTCATCAAGACTCTTTTCTGGCGCCGTTGCCGGGGAGTGTAGCGCCTTTGGTAGGTGGAATTTGGTAAGGAAAAATTTATAGTGTGCTGAATTTTATTGTCACTTGTTACTATGGAAAGTAATTCTCTGAGGGGCTTGTTCGGGTATCTTCACCCCGTCCAGTAGAGCAAAGAGTTGCTCCTCAACCTACTGAACCTATTGAAAATGAAATTCCTTATGAGTATCCTTCGGGTATGATAGAAAAACTGCTAGATAACCCTTTTATAGGATATGGAACAAAGCATCCTGATGAGCACTTAATATATGTGGATGAAGTTTGTGGATTATTTAAGCTTGCAGGTATACCCGATGATGTTGCTAATGACTTTCCTTTATCTTTGAAGGGAGACGCATTGATATGGTATAGGCTATGTGATGATATGAGATCATGGGACTATAAGAGATTGAAGCTGGAATTTCATCAAAAGTATTACCCTATGCATCTTGTTCATCGTGATCGCAATTATATATATAATTTCTGGCCTCGCGAAGGAGAAAGCATCACTCAAGCTTGGGGAGGCTTAACTCAATGTTATATTCATGCCCCAATCATGATCTCTCAAGAGATATAATTATGCAAAGTTTTTATGCTCGGCTTTCTGAAAACAATCGCACCATGCTCAATACTTCTTGTGCTGGCTCTTTTATGCTGAAGACTATTGAATTCAGATGGAATTTATTGGATAGAATTAAACGCAACTCTGAAGATTGGGACCTCGAGAAGGTAAGGAGTCAGGTATGACACCTAAGTTTGATTGTGTTAAATCTTTTATGGATACCGATATTTTCCGTAAGTTTAGCACTAAATATGGACTTCACTCTGAGATAGTAGCTTCTTTCTGTGAATCTTTTGCTACTTATGTTGATCTCCCTAAGGAGAAGTGGTTTAAATATCATCCTCCCATAGAAGTAAAAGTAGCTGCACCTATTAAAGTTGAAGAAAAGACCGTGACTTATAATGATCCTATTGTTCCTACTTCTTATATTGAGAAACCACCTTTCCCTGTTAGAATAAAGGATCATGCTAAAGCTTCAATTGTTGTTCGTAAAAGTAATATTAGAACTTATACACCTCCTGAGCAAGTTAAAGTAGAACTTAATTTTGCTATTGTTAAAGATCTCCTGTCTGATAATATTGATGGGCATGTTATTTAGTTCGAAGGTGAAACTGCTAGAATTGCTAAACCTTGTGATAAGGATAAACATAGACCTGTGGTAGGCGTGCCTGTTATTTCTGTTAAAATAGGAGATCATTGTTATCATGGCTTATGTGATATGGCTGCTAGTGCTAGTGTTATACCTCATGACTTATACAAAGAAATTAAGAATGAAATTGCACCTGTTGAGTTAGAAGATATTGATGTTACTATTACACTTGCCAATAGAGATACTATTGCACCAATTGGAATTGTTAGAAATGTTGAAGTCTTGTGTGGGAAAACTAAATATCCTGCTGATTTTCTTGTTCTTACTTCTCCACAAGATAGCTTTTGTCCCATTATATTTGGTAGACCCTTCTTAAATACTGTCAATGCTACCATAGACTGCACTAAGAATATTGTTACTGTTGGTTTGGATGATATGGTCCATGAGTTTAATTTCTCTAAATTTAGTAAACAACAACGTGAGGAAGAATTACCTAGTAAGGATGAAATTATTGGTCTTGCTTCTATTGCGGTACCTCTTAGTGATCCTTTAGAACACTATTTGCTAGACCATGAAAATGATATGTTCATGAAAGAAAGAAGGGAAATAGATGAAGTATTCTTTAAACAGGAACCTATTCTGCATCACAACTTGCCTGTTGAAATTTTAGGGGATCCTCCTCCACCCAAGGGTGATCCCGTGTTTGGGCTTAAACCTTTGCCTGATAATCTTAAATATGCTTATCTTGATGAAAAGAAGATATATCCTGTTATTATTAGTGCTAACCTTTCAAAGCATGAAGAAGAAAGATTATTGAAAACTCTGAAGAAGCACCGTGCTGCTATTGGATATACTCTTGATGATCTTAAGGGCATCAGTCCCACTCTATGTCAACATAAAGTAAATTTGGAAGCAGATGCCAAACCAGTTCGTGATCCTCAACAACGTCTGAATCCTAAAATGAAAGAAGTGGTAAGAAAAGAAATACTAAAGCTTCTGGAGGCAGGTATAATCTATCCCATTGCTGATAGTGAGTGGGTAAGTCCTGTCCATTGTGTCCCTAAGAAGGGAGGTATTACTGTTGTTCCTAATGATAAAGATGAATTGATTCCACAAAGAATTATCACAGGTTATATGATGGTAATTGATTTCCTCAAATTAAATAAAGCTACTAAGAAAGATCATTACCCCTTACCTTTTATTGATCAAATGCTAGAAAGATTATGCAAACATACACACTATTGCTTTCTAGATGGTTATTCTGGTTTCTCTCAAATACATGTGTCGGCTAGAGATCAATCAAAGACTACTTTTACATGCCCTTTTGGTACTTTTGCTTATAGACATATGCCTTTTGGTTTATGTAATGCACCTGCTACCTTTCAAAGATGCATGATGGCTATATTCTCTGACTTTTGTGAAAAGATTTGTGAAGTTTTCATGGATGACTTTTCTGTCTATGGTTCCTCTTTTGATGATTGCTTGAGCAATCTTGATCGAGTTTTGCAGAGATGTGAAGAAACTAATCATGTCTTGAATTGGGAAAAGTGCCACTTTATGGTTAATGAAGGTATTGTCTTGGGGCACAAAGTTTCTGAAAGAGGTATTGAAGTTGATAAAGCCAAGGTTGATGCTATTGAAAAGATGCCATGTCCCAAGGACATCAAAAGTATAATAAGTTTCCTTGGTCACGCCGGATTTTACAGGAGGTTCATAAAGGACTTCTCAAAAATTTCTCAGCCTCTGACTAATTTATTGCAAAAAGGTATAACATTTGTCTTTGATGATGATTGTGTAGAAGCATTTGAAATGCTTAAGAAAGCATTAGTCTGTGCACCTGTTGTTCAACCACCTGATTGGAACCTACCCTTTGAAATTATGTGTGATGCTAGTGATTATGTTGTAGGTGTTGTTCTAGGGCAAAGAGTTGACAAGAAATTAAATGTTATTCATTATGCTCGTAAGACTCTAGACAATGCTCAAAGAAACTATGCTACTACTAAAAAAGAACTTTTAGCAGTTGTATTTACTTGTGATAAGTTCAGATCTTATATTGTTGATTCTAAAGTAACTATTCAAACAGATCATGCTGCTATTAAATATCTTATGGAAAAGAAAGATGCTAAACCTAGACTTATTAGATGGGTTCTCTTGCTACAAGAATTTGATTTGCATATTGTTGATAGAAAGGGAGCTGAGAACCCCGTTGCAGACAACCTGTCTAGTTTAGAAAATATTCTTGATGACCCACTACCTATTAATGATAGCTTTCCGAATGAACAATTAAATGTTATAAGTACTTCCTGTAGTACTCCATGGTATGTTGATAATGCTAATTATATAGTTGCTAAATTTATACCACCTAGTTTAACATACCAACAAAAGAAAAAGTTTTTCTATGATTTAAGACATTACTTTTGGGATGACCCACTTCTTTATAAAGAAGGAGTGGATGGTGTTATTAGACGTTGTGTACCTGAGCATGAACAGGAACAGATCCTACGCAAGTGTCATTCCGAGTCTTATGGAGGACACCACGCTGGAGATAGAACTGCACATAATGTATTGCAATCTGGTTTTTATTGGCCTACTCTCTTCAAGGATGCCCGTAAGTTTGTCTTGTCTTGTGATGAATGTCAAAGAATTGGTAATATTAGTAGATGTCAAGAAATGCCTATGAATTATTCTCTTGTTATTGAACCATTTGATGTTTGGGGCTTTGATTATATGGGACCTTTTCCTGCCTCTAATGGATATACACATATTTTAGTTGCTGTTGATTACGTTTATAAGTGGGTAGAAGCTATTCCAACTAGTAGTGCTGATCATAACACTTCAATTAAAATGCTTAAAGAAGTTATTTTCCCGAGGTTTGGAGTCCCTAGATATTTAAGGACTGATGGTGGTTCACACTTTATTCATGGTGCTTTCCGTAAAATGCTTGCTAAATATGATGTTAATCATAGAATTGCATCTCCTTATCACCCACAATCTAGTGGCAAGTAGAGTTGAGCAATAGAGAGCTCAAATTAATTTTGCAAAAGACTGTTAATAGGTCTAGAAAGAATTGGTCCAAAAAACTTGATGATGCATTGTGGGCTTATAGAACTGCATACAAAAATCCTATGGGTATGTCTCCGTATAAAATGGTCTATGGAAAAGCATGTCACTTACCTCTCGAACTAGAACATAAGGCATATTGGGCTATTAAGGAGCTTAACTATGATTTTAAACTTGTCGGTGAAAAGAGGTTATTTTTGATATTAGCTCACTTGATGAATGGAGAACCCAAGCTTATGAAAATGCCAAGTTGTTTAAAGAAAAAGTTAAAAGATGGCAAGACAAAAGAATACAAAAGTGTGAGTTTAATGTAGGTGATTATGTATTGCTATACAACTCTCGTTTAAGATTTTTTGCAGGAAAACTTCTCTCTAAATGGGAAGGCCCCTATGTTATCGAAGAGGTCTATCGTTCCGGTGCCATAAAAATCAACAACTTCGAGGGCACAAATCCGAAGTTGGTAAACGGTCAAAGAATCAAACATTATATCTCAAGTAATCCCATAAATGTTGAAACCAATATTATTGAAACCGTAACCCCGGAGGAATACATAAGAGACACTTTCCGAAACGTTTCAGACTCCGAAAAGGAATAGGTATGTGGTACGGTAAGTAAACCGACTCCAAAACAACTTTTAAGGCAATATTTCTCTGTTTTGGAACATTTAGAAAAATAGAAAAATAAGTAGCAGTCCGGGAAGGACACGAGGGCCCAACGAGGGTTGTGGGCGCGCCCTACCCCCTGGGCGTGCCCCCCTACCTCGTGAGCACCTCGTGTGCCTTCCGGACTCTGTTTTCTTGCACGTTGCGTATTTTGGTCGGTAAAAATTCATTATATATTCTCCTGAAGGTTTTGACTCCCGTATCACACAAAGTTCTCTCTGTTTTTGTTTTTGAGCTGTTGCTGCTGCAGATTAGAGCAAGATGTCTTCTCAAGAGTCAATTGGGGAGAGCCGGGTATCTATTCCGGCACCCGAACCAAGGGCAAACAGCGATGCTGACCACTTTGGGCCAGCAACGGAGGAGGAGATGGAGGCTGACTTGATGAGAGTAGATGCTATGGAGGATCAAGAAGTCACCTCTCGCCTCCGAGCTGGGTTCACAATGGGGGAACTACAAAGCTCAGCTATTCCAAACTCGGTTGTCCCTTCTAATGTTAGATTTCTTACTTATGAAAATATGAAGAGGAGTGTCACTTGTTCTCCCGCAGCTATGCAACACCCTTGGGTGCAAGGAGCTTTAGCTGTCACAGGAAAGCTTCGTAAGGAAATAATGGACCTCAAGCAGCAAGTCAATAAGCTTGAGGAGGAGAACCGTATCCTGAGAGGAATAATCGCCAAGAATATTACACCAACAACAAAGAAGGAGACATGATCACATGGGTATGGGCACTCCCCTTGGCAACTGCCAAGCTTGGAGGAGATGCCCCGGTATCGTATCACAATCACAACTCCTATTTTTACCGTTTTTCTTAGTTCGATCCTATTAGTAGTATCTTGATCTAGTAGAATAAATGTTATGGCATGATCTAGTTTTGAGTTTTGCTTTATGATCTCTCTATGTAATCGAGTCCGTGAGCTATATATAATAAAGATTAGTGTTGAGTCAAGGGCTTGATTATTTTGCCATGATCTTGGGTGAATAAAAGAAAAGAGAAAAAGAATAAAACAAACAAAAAGTTCATATTGATCTTATTGAGAGTAATGACTTCACATAGAAAGAGTGTGATGATTAAAAGTTGTTGGGAGTTGGCAGACATAGCTTTGGTCATTGTTGCAATTAATAGGAAGTAATAAGGAAAGAGAGGTTTTCACATATAGATATATTATCATTGACATCTTTTATGATTGGGAGCACTCATTAAAATATGACATGCTAAAGAGTTGATGTTGGACAAGGAAGACAACGTAATGAGTCATGTATTTCTTATATCTGAGATAAAGTATGTTGTCATGGATCCTCTAACTTGTTGAGCTTGCCTTTCCCCCTCATGCTAGCCAAATTCTCAGCACTAAGTAGAAATACTACTTGTGCTTCCAAAATCCCTAAACCAGTTTTGCCATGAGAGTCCACCATATCTACCTATGGATTGAGTAAGATCCTTCAAGTAAGTTGTCATCGGTGCAAAGCAATAAAAATTTCTCTAAATATGTATGATTGATTGGTGTGGGAAAAATAAGCTTTATACGATCTTGTGATGTGGAAGTAATAAAAGCGACGGACTGCATAATAAAGGTTCATATCACAAGGGGCAATATAAAGTGATGTTCTTTTGCATTGAGATTTTATATATCCAACCATAAAAGCGCATGGCAACCTCTGCTTCCCTTTGTGAAGGGTCTATCCTTTATTATTATCTTCTACCCTATGCAAGAGTCATGGTGATCTTCACCTTTTCTTTTTCATTTTATCCTTTGGCAAGCTCGGCATGTTGGAAAGAACATGATATATATACCTAATTGGATGTAGGGGAGCATGAACCATTATTGTTGACATTACCCTTGAGGTAAAAGGTTGTGGGGTAAAACTATAAGCCCCTATCTTTATCGGTGTCCGATTAAAACTCCATAACCACAAGTATCGCGTGAGTGTTAGCAATTATGGAGGACTAAATGATAGTTGAGTATGTGGACTTGCTTTTTTAGCTCTGACATAGACTGTTTCCGATGTTATGATAAATTGCAATTGTTTCAATGACTGAGATTATAGTTTGTCGGAGCCTAATAAGGTTTATGATTTATACTTTTGCATTGTGAATAGATCATCACTTGAACATAAGTAATCATATGAAAAAATCTATATATGTTGCTGTTATGAGAATAATCATGATGCCTTCATGTCCGTATTTTATTTTTATCGATGCCTCTACCCCTAAACATGAGGACATATTTATTGTTATCGGCTTTTTTCTTGAGGACAAGTGAGGTCTAAGCTTGAGGGAGTTGATACGTCCATTTTGCATCATGCTTTTATATCGATATTTATCGCATTATGGACTGTTATTTCACTTTATGTCACAATAGTTATGGCTATTCTCTCTTATTTTACAAGGATTACATAAGGAGGGAGAATGCCGGCAGCTGGAATTCTGGTCTGGAAAAGGAGAAAATATTAGAGACCTATTCTACGCAACTCCAAAAGTCCTGAAACTCCACCGAACGTCTTAAAAGAAATAAAGAAAAATCCACGCCAAAGATGAAGGCCAGGTGTCCCACACCCTTCTCACGAGGGTGGGGGGAGCCCCCCCCCCTAGGGCGCGCCCCCTACCTCATGGGCCCCTGGTGTCTCTCCGATGCCCATCTTCTCCTATATGAGGTCTTTCGATGAGAAAAAATAGGAAGGAACTTTTCGGGACGAAACTCCGCCGCCACGAGGCGGAACCTTGGCGGATCCAATCTAGAACTCAGGCAGAGCTGTTCTGCTGGGGATACATCCCTCCGGGAGGGGGAAATCATCACCATCGTCATCACCAACGCTCCTCTCATCAAGAAAGGGCAATCTCCATCAACATCTTCACCAGCACCATCTCATCTCCAAACCCTAGTTCATCTCTTGTATCCAATTCTTGTCTCAAAGTCTGGGATTGGTGCTAGTAGGTTGCTAGTAGTGTTGATTACTCCTTGTAGTTGATGCTAGTTGGTTTAATTGGTGCAAGATCATATGTTCAGATCCTATATGCATATTATTACCCCTTTGATTATGAACATGAATATGCTTTGTGAGTAATTACGTTCGTTCCTGAGGACAAGGGAGAAGTCTTGCTATGAGTAGTCATGTGAATTTGGTATTTGTTTGATATTTTGATAAGATGTATGTTGTCTAGCCTCTAGTGGTGTTATGCGAACGTCGACTACATAACACTTCACCATTATTTGGGCCTAGAGGAAGGCATTGGGAAGTAATAAGTAGATGATGGGTTGCTAGAGTGATAGAAGCTTAAACCCTAGTTTATGCGTTGCTTCGTGAGGGGCTGATTTGGATCCATATGTTTCATGCTATGGTTAGGTTTACCTTAATACTTTTGTTGTAGTTGCGGATGATTGCAATAGAGGTTAATCATAAGTGGGATGCTTGTTCAAGTAAGAACAGCACCCAAGCACCGGTCCACCCACATATCAAATTATCAAAGTATCAAACGTGAATCATATGAACGTGATGAAAACTAGCTTCACGATATTCCCATGTGTCCTCGGGAGCGCTTTTCCTATTATAAGAGTTTGTTCCGGCTTGTCCTTTGCTACAAAAGGATTGGGACACCTTGCTGCACTTTATTTACTTTTGTTACCTTGTTGCTCGTTACAATTTATCCCGTCACAAAACTATCTGTTACCACTTATTTCAGTAGTTGCAGAGAATACCTTGCTGAAAACTGCTTATCATTTCCTTCTGCTCCTCGTTGGGTTCGACACTCTTACTTATCGAAAGGACCACTATAGATCCCCTATACTTGTGGGTCATCACCCCCC
>NC_041382.1:153707757-153805134 GCF_002162155.2 Triticum dicoccoides | reverse complement strand
ACCTCCACCACAGCCCCGCGCCCCCGCCGACACCCTTCGCCTCCACCGTGCCGCGGCCAGCTCCGCCCTATCCCCTGCTCCCCGTGGCCACGCACTGCGTGTAGAGGCCGCCGCCGCACTTGCCATCCCGCTGCCCCTGCCCGGCCGCCCCTAGCTGCACCATGGCTGCCCCCTTCCTTCCCCGGCAGCTGCGGCCGCCCGTTGTGGTGGCCAGCAATGCCTCCTCGTTCCCCCTGTTGGCCTAGGTGGGCGCCCATTCGGGCTGGCGCCCGTCGCCTGCACGCTCGAACCCGATAGGCCCCTATGGGCCTATGACAAACGGGGCCCACGCCCAGAAGGAACTAATTTAAAAAATAATTAACTTAATTAATTTTGTTAATTAACTATTAAACCCAATTAACCTACTAACTAATCTAATTAAATAGTTAGTTAATTAGTTAGACAATGACATGCGGGACCCACACGTCAGCTTGACCTATCAACACCTGTGTTGACTAATGACGTCATGCTGATGTCATGCTGATGTAATAATACTATTTTCGAATTTAATTAATAATTTAGAAAATGATTTAAAACTTTAAAAATTAATATAAAATAATCCGTAATTCGGATGAAAATACTTTCTACATGAAAGTTGCTTAGAATGACGAGACGGATCCGAATACGCAGCCCGTTCGTCCGCCACACATCCCTAGCATAGTGAACATGCAACTTTTCCCCTCCGGTTCATCTATCTGAAAACACGAAACTCCGGGGATACTTTCCCGGATGTCACCCCCCCTTCACCGGTATCACCTCCTACCGCATTAGGGTACGCCTAGCACCGCTCGTTGTCATGTCATGCATCGTTATGCATCTGTTTGCACTGTATTCATTGTTTCTTCCCCCTCTTCTCTCTGGTAGACTACGAGACTGACGCCGCTGCTGGTGCCCCAATCGACTACGTTGTTGACGACCCCTACTTGCCAGAGCAACCAGACAAGCCCCTCCCTTGATCACCAGATATCGCCTATTCTTCTCTCTACTGCTTACATTAGAGTAGTGTAGCATGTTACTACTTTCCGTTAATCCTATCCTGATGCATAGCATGTCTTTGCTGCTATTGTTGTTACCTTTACCTGCAATCCTAAATTCTTAGTATAGGATGCTAGTATTCCATCAGTGGCCCTACATTCTTGTCCATCTGCCATGATATACTATCAGGTCGTGATCACTAGGGAGCTGATCACAGGTATATACTTATATACATATACGTGATACATATGATGACTAAAGACGGGTCGGCTCATAGAGTACCCGCGAGTGATTCACAGATTGGGGGCTGAAAGGACCTTTGTCCCAATGGCCCTCTGGGTGGATCTTTGTGGCGGAGCCACAGGGCAGGTTGAGACCACCTAGTAGAGAGGTGGGTGAAAGCACAAGTGCTCCCAGGGTGGTTTTGGTAATTAATGCCAACATATATCTTGTTGGACTAATGTTTTCATCTAGTATATTTTAGACAAGTTCAACAGATGGAGTGGCATGGACAAGAGAATATGGAACCCTTTCAAGATGCTAAGGACAAAGGATTGGCTCAAGATCAAAAAGCTCAAGACTCTACATTTTTTCTTTTAGTGATCCAAGATCACATTGAGTCCATAAGAAAGCCAATACTATTAAAAGGGGATGAGGTGTTGCTTAATGGCTTGCTTGCTCAAAATGCTTAGTGATATGCTCCAAAACCCTCAACCACTTTCCCATATCCACATATGTCCCAAACCAAAAGTCAAACTCGGCCCGACCGAAATTTTCCATCCGGCGCCACCGAGTTCACTTGACACAGCCACTGCCACAAACCCTAATCAATTCGGTCTCACCAATGGGATCTCGGTCTCATCGAGATGGGCTTGCAAACTCTCTATTACCTATTGCAATAATTTCGGTCCCACCGAGATATGCAATCGGTCCCACCGAGTTTGCTTGACCAACTCTCTATTTTGCTTATTACCAAAATCGGTCTCACCGAGTTTGCGTAATCGGTCAAACCAAGACGAGGTATTACCTTAACCCTAGCACATCGGTCCCACCGAGTTGATCATATCGGTCCCACCAAAATGTCTAACAGTCACATTATGAACTAAATCGGTCCGACCAGTTGTCCGATTCGATCCCACCGAGTTTGGTGATTTGTGTGTAACGGTTAGATTTTGTGTGAAGGCTATATATAACCCTCCACCCACTTTTCATTTGTGGAGAGAGCCATCAGAACATGCCTACACTTCCAACATACATTTTCTGAGAGAGAACCACCTACACTTGTGTTGAGGTCAAGATATTCCATTCCAACAACATAAATCTTGATCTATAGCCTTCCCCAAGTTGCTTTCCACTCAAACCCTCTTTCCACCAAATCCAATCCTATGAGAGGGAGCTGAGTGTTGGGGAGACTATCATTTGAAGCACAAGAGCAAGGAGTTCATCATCAATACACCATCTATTACCTTCTGGAGAGTGGTGTCTCCCAGATTGGCTAGGTGTAACTTGGGAGCCTCCGTCAAGATTGTGGAGTTGAACCAAGGAGTTTGTAAGGGCAAGGAGATCGCCTACTTCGTGAAGATCTACCCTAGTGAGGCAAGTCCTTCGTGGGCGATGGCCATGGTGGGATAGACAAGGTTGCTTCTTCATGGACCCTTCGTGGGTGGAGCCCTCCATGGACTCGCGCAACCATTACCCTTCGTGTGTTGAAGTCTCCATCAACATGGATGTACAATAGCACCACCTATCGGAACCACGCCAAAAATCTCCGTGTCTCCAATTGCGTTTGCACACTCAAATCCCATCCCTTTACATTCTTGCAACTTGCATGATTTACTTTCCGCTACTCATATACTCTTGTCATGCTTGCTTGATATGTATTGTGAATGTTTAAACTTGTGCTAAAACTCCACTTCAACTTAAAGAAATTAAGAACTGTAACTTTTATTACTAAGAGTCTATTCACCCTCCTCTAGACACCTCTTCTCGATCCTTTCAATTGGTATCAGAGCTTTGGTCTCCATTGCTTTGGTTTAAACACCTTTGGAGGAAGATGGATGAGCCTATGTTGGGGAGTCTTAGACATAGAGTGCCTATACTTGATGGAGAGTAATTTCATGAGTGGAAAAATGAGATGCTTGAGATTTTAAATGAATATCATTTGAACAAGTACATTACTAGCCCTCGTGCACCTCATGTTGATCCTTTGCAGCCTACCCTTAATGAGTCTATTGACATGATCCATAATCTTAGAAATGTCAATTTAA
Source organism: Triticum dicoccoides (assembly GCF_002162155.2). Classification (NCBI taxonomy): domain Eukaryota; kingdom Viridiplantae; phylum Streptophyta; class Magnoliopsida; order Poales; family Poaceae; genus Triticum; species Triticum dicoccoides. Next base: position 153,801,853 of record NC_041382.1, on the reverse strand, counting down.
TCACTAGAGCTTTGCCCGGAAACTTGCTTGCTAGCTTGTCTGATCTTGATTGTGCCTACACCATATGGAGATTCCTTGAGGAACGATTTCCAAACTATTCCTTGAAAAACTTAGATGAGATTCTTCATAAGTCTATTGCCTTGAGTAAGATGAGTTCCAATGATCCCAAATTTGGTGATTGTTTATTTGAGCTTACTAATCTTACGAGTCCCAAAGGAGATGTTGGAATCATTAGCAATATCATTTCCAAAGTCATTAGAATTCATAGAGATGAACATTGTTACGGTCATACTTCTAATGAATCACTATCTATAGGAATTTATCCACCACATAATGATGTTGAACATGGAGAGGATTATGATAGTGACTATGATCTTGATGATGCAATGAGACACTTTGGTCTTATGGCTAATCTTCGCGGCTATATGGCTGGAGGAAAGGAATGTGTTCTGGATAGTGGGTGTACCGATCATATGACTCGAGACAAAGATATGTTATGTGAGCTTGCTGAAAACGACGGCCCTCGAAAGTATGCCACTTTTGGTGATAACTCAAAGGGTAAGGTGGTTGGCCTTGGTAAGGTGGCCATCTCACATGATAGCTCCATACAAAATGCTATGCTCGTTGAATCTCTTAGCTACAATTTACTTTCCGTATCTAGACTTGCTGACTTTGGTTTCAATGTCCTATTTACTGAAGTAGATTGCCAAGTGTTTTGTAGAGATAATCATAAAATGGTATTTACCGGTACATGTAGAGGTGATCTTTAAATTGTTGATTTCACTAAAAAGGCTCAACCTAGAACTTGCCTAATTGCTAAATCCTTGAAAGTTTGGTTGTGTCATAGAAGGTTAGGTCATGTCGGCATGTGAAAGCTTGATAAGCTTATTAAAGGTGATCATATCCTTAGAGTAAAAAATGTTATATTTGACAAGGATAGACTTTGTAGTGCTTGTCAAGCAGGAAAACAAGTTGGAGGAAGTCACCCCGTGAAGAACATTATGACCACGAGAAGACCGCTCGAGCTACTTCATATGGATCTCTTTGGTCCCAATGCCTACAAGAGTCTCGGTGGTAACTCATTTGGTCTAGTCATAGTTGATGATTTTTCAAGATTTATGTGGGTGTTCTTTCTTGATGATAAATTGCAGGTCCAAAAGATCTTCAAGAACTTCGCTAGGAAGGCCCAAAACCAATTTGAAGTGAAGATCAAGAAGGTTCGTAGTGACAACGGAATGGAGTTCAAGAACGCAAATGTGGATACCTTTCTTGACGAAGAAGGGATTTCACATGAGTTCTCGGCTACGTACATGCCTCAACAAAATGGAGTTGTTGAGAGGAAGAACTAGACTCTTATTGAGATGGCGAGAACGATGCTTGATGAGTACAAGACTCCAAAACACTTTTGGGCGGAAGCGATTGAGACAGCCTGTCATGCAACAAATCGCTTGTATCTTCACAAGCTGCTCGGCAAGACGGCATACGAGCTTCTCACTGGTAACAAACCCCAAGTTGGATACTTTTGGGTATGCGGCTCAAATTGCTACATTCTTGATAAGCATCGTCATTCTAAATTTGCTCCTAAATCTCATGAAGGTTTCCTACTTGGTTATGGGTCAAACTCTCACACTTACCATGTCTACACCAATTTCACCCGAAAGGTTGAAGAGACGGTAGACGTGAAGTTTGATGAATCTAACGGCGCGCAAGTAGAGCAATTGTCAATTGATGTAGAAGATAAGGATCCTTCGAAAGCAATCCAAGACTTGTCTATTGGCAAGACTCGTCCAACGGAGGTAAAGGAGAGTACCTCGTCTGTCCAAGTGGAAGCTTCTACCTCACGACAAGGTGAACCAAGAGTTGATACGGAAGCATCCACAAGTGGGACGCACCAAGGTGAAGAAAACGAGGAAGTACACCGAGATGAACCTCATCAACCTCCTTCTCCACCAAGACAAGAGAACAACAACGCCAATAATGAAGAAGGCCAAGAATAAGGACAAGATGATGAAGAAGATGTTCCACCCCGACCCAAGCAAAAGCTTTCACGAGTTCGAGCAAGAGTCTCAAGAGACCATCCCGTCGAACAAATCTTCAATCATATTCAAACCGGGAGAATTACTCGCTCTAATACTCGTTTGGCTAACTTTTTTGAACATTATTCATTCATCTCTAGCATTGAACCTATGAAGGTTGAAGAAGCATTGGAAGATCCGGATTGGATAAACACCGTGCATGAAGAGCTACACAACTTTGAGAGAAATCAAGTGTGGACATTGGTCGAGAAGTGATGACCACAAGTGTAGGGGATCTATCGTACCCTTTTCCATAAGTAAGGGTGTCGAACCCAACGAGGAGCAGAAGGAAATGATAAGCGGTTTTCAGCAAGGTATTCTCTGCAAGCACTGAAATTATCGGTAACAGATAGTTTTGTGATAAGGTAATTTTTAACAGGTAGCAAGTAATAAAAGTAAATAAGGTGCAGCAATATGGCCCAATCCTTTTTGTATCAAAGGACAAGCCTGTACAAACTCTTATATAAAGGAAAGCGCTCCCGAGGACACATGGGATTTATCGTCAAGCTAGTTTTCATCACGTTCATATGATTCGCGTTCGGTACTTTGATAATCTGATATGTGGGTGGACCAGTGCTTGGGTACTATCCTTACTTGGAGAAGCATCCCACTTATTATTAACCCCTATTGAAAGCATCCGCAACTACAACAGAAGTATTAAGGTAAACCTAACCATAGCATGAAACATATGGATCCAAATCCGCCCCTTATGAAGCAACACATAAACTAGGGTTTAAGCTTCTATCACTCTAGCAACCCATCATCTACTTATTACTTCCCAATGCCTTCCTCTAGTCCCAAACAATGGTGAAGTGTCATGTAGTCGACGTTCACATGACACCACTAGAGGAAAGACAACATACATCTCATCAAAATATCGAACAAATACCAAATTCACATGACTACTTATAGCAAGACTTCTCCCATGTCCTCGGGAACAAACGTAACTACTCACAAATCATATTCATGTTCATAATCAGAGGGGTATTAATATGCATAATGGATCTGAACATATGATCTTCCACCAAGTAAACCAACTAGCATCAACTACAATGAGTAATCAACACTACTAGCAACCCGCAGGTACCAATCTGAGGTTTGGATACAAAGATTGGATACAAGAGATGAACTAGGGTTTGAGATGAGATGGTGCTGGTGAAGATGTTGATGGAGATTGACCCCCTCCCGATGAGAGGATCGTTGGTGATGACGATGGTGATGATTTCCCTCCTCCCGGAGGGAAGTTTCCCCGGCAGAACAGCTCCGCCGGAGCCCTAGATTGGTTCCGCCAAGGTTCCGCCTCGTGGCGGCGGAGTTTCGTCCCATGAGCTAGCTTATGATTTTTTTTCTCGACGAAAGACTCCATATAGCTAAAGATGGGCATCAGAGGGCCACCAGGGGGCACACGAGGCAGGGGTGCGCCCCCCACCCTCGTGGACGGTGGGTGGCCCCTCTCTGGTACTTCTTTCACCCAATATTTTTTATATATTCTGGAAATAATTCCCGTGGAGTTTCAAGACTTTTGGAGATGTGCAGAATAGGTCTCTAATATTTGCTCCTTTTCCAGCCCAAAATTCCAGCTGCCGGCATTCCCCCTCTTCATGTAAACCTTGTAAAATAAGAGAGAAAAGGCATAAGTATTGTGACATAATGTGTAATAACATCCCATAATGCAATAAATATCGATAAAAAAGCATGATGCAAAATGGACGTATCAACTCCCCCAAGCTTAGACCTCGCTTGTCCTCTAGCGAAAGCCAAAATCGAAAAATATGTCCACAGGTTTAGAAATAGAGGTGTCGATAAAATAAAATACAGACATGAGGGCATCATGATCATTCTTAAAACAGCAATATATATATATTGTCATATGATATCTTATGCTAAAATAACAATTCATTCACATACTCAAGTATGAATCAGAAACTTCATTGAAAACCAACAAACTATAATCTCAGTCATTGAAGCAATTGTAATTTATCATAACATAGGAAAGAGTCAATATAAGAGCTTCTCAGCAAGTCCACATACTCAACCATCATTTAGTCTTTCACAATTGCTAACACTCACGCGATATTTATGGTTATGAAGTTTTAATCGGACACAGAGAAAGATAGGGGCTTATGGTTTTGCATCCCAAGTTTTTACCTCAAGGGTAATGTCAAAAATAATAGTTCATGAAAACTCACATCCAATTATCCATATATATCAGGATCTTTCCAACACATTGTGCTTGCCAAAGGATAAAATGTAAAAAGGAAAGGTGAAGATCACCATGACTCTTATATGAAGTATAAGACAAGAATAAAAGATAAGGCCTTCGCAAAGGGAAGCAAAGGTTGTCATGTGCTTTTATGGTTGGATGCACAAAATCTTAATGCGAAAGAACATCACTTTATATTGCCACTTGTGATATGGACCTTTATTATGCAGTCCGTCGCTTTTATTTCTTCCCCATCACAAGATCGTATAAAGCTTATTTTCTTTGCACTAATAAATCATACATATTTAGAGAGCAATTTTTATTGCTTGCAACGATGACAACTTACTTGAAGGATCTTACTCAATCCATAGGTAGATATGGTGGACTCTCATGGAAAAACTAGGTTTAAGGGTATTTGGAAGCACAAGTAGTATCTCTACTTGGTGCAAAGAATTTGGCTAGCATGAGAGGTAAAGGCAAGCTCAACATGTTGGATGATCCATGACAATATAATTTATCTCATATGTAAGAAAACATAACCCATTACATTGTCTTCCTTGTCCAACATCAACTCTTTAGCATGTCATATTTTAATGAGTGCTCACAATCATAAAAGATGTCCAAGATAGTATATTTATATGTGAAAACCTCTCTTTCTTTATTACTTCCTATTAAGTGCAACGATGACCAAAACTATGTTTGTCAACTCTTAACAATTTTTATTCATCATACTCTTTATATGTGAAGTCATTACTGAAGTGCGTTATATCGACTAGAGGGGGGTGAATAGGCGATTTTTATGAAAGTCTTCAAAACTTAGAAGTTTCGAAGACAAACGATAGAAATAAACCTATTACCATGCAGCGGAAGGTAGACTACACTAGGCAAACCATAGTCAAGTATTCAATGAAGTGAAAGCACAATGACTAATAGCAGCTAGGTAGTAAGGATCAGGTAGGAAGATATTATGAAGCCAAACAGAACACGCAGTCACTCAGTGAAGACAAAAGATAGTGCAATCATACAATGACTTCACAAGGACCAACAGTAAGTAAAGGGAAGGGAAGGATGAAACCAGTGACTCGTTGAAGACAATGATTTGTTGGACCAGTTCCAGTTGCTGTGACAACTGTACGTCTGGTTAGGGCGGCTAGGTATTTAAACCTGAGGACACACAGTCCCGGACACCAAGTCCTGAACACACAGCTTAGGACACCAAGTCCTCACCGTATTCCCCTTGAGCTAAGGTCACACAGACCTCGCCCAATCACTCTGGTAAGTCTTCAAGGTAGACTCCCAAACCTTCACAGACTTCGTTCACCGGCGATCCACAATGGCTCTTGGATGCTCAGAACGCGACACCTAACCGGCTGGAGGATTCACAGTCCTCAAGTGTAATAAGTCTTCAGATCACACAGACAGGAAGACTTAAGTGATGCCTAACACTCTTTGGCTCAGGGTGGTTAGGGCTTTATCCTCGCAAGGAATTCTCTCAAAGGCTTCAAGGTGGGTTGCTCTCAAACGACAAAAGCCGTACTTTAACTCTGAGCAGCCAACCGTTTATGGTTGTAGGGGGTGGGCTATTTATAGCCACTAGGCAACACGACCTGATTTATCCGAAATGACCCTGGGTCACTAAGGAACTGACACGTGTTCCAACGGTCAGATTTCAAACACACACGGCAACTTTACTTGGGCTACAAGCAAAGCTGACTAGTCCGACTCTGGACAAGATTTGCTCTCATAGTATTCACTCGAAGACATAGGTTTTGGCTAAGCATCACTTCAGTCATTCTGACTGGTTCTCTTGGACCCCACTTAACAGTACGGTGGTTCCTATGACTCAACAAAGAAGAAAAAGAACTACGAAAGATCTAAGTCTTCGAGCTCCATATGCTTGATGCGGCATCTTCTCGTGTCATAGTCTTCAATGTGAGTATCTTCACATACCACCTTTGACATCAGTGTCTTCATACATTTTTAGGGGTCATCTCTGGTAGGAAAACCGAATCAATGAGGGACTTCTACCTGTGTTATCCTGCAATTCTCACAAACACATTAGTCCCTCAAGTAGGTTTGTCATCAATACTCCAAAACCAACTAGGGGTGGCACTAGATGCACTTACAATTACTCTCCATAAGATCCATATAATCTCTTTATTTCTTTTTATTTCTTCTCTTTTATTCTATTGCCTCAAGATCATAGCAAAATAACCAAGCCCTTGACTCAACACTAATCTTTATTATATATAGCTCATGGACTCGATTACATAGAAGGATCATAAAGCAAAACGAAAAAGTAGATCATACTAAAACTTTAATCTACTAGATCAAGATATTGCCAAAAGGATCGAACTAAGAAAAACGGTAAAGATAAAAGTGATGGTGATACGATACCGGGGCACTCCCCCAAGCTTAGCAATTGCCAAGGGGAGTGCCCATACCCAATGCTCAGTTCTTCTTTGTTGGTGAAGAAGCTGTTGGTGATGATGGGTAGTCGCACATCGAGTGTAGGAGGTCCTCCGATTTGCGGATAATGCCCTTGAGTGCGATGATATGCTCCTTCAACAAAATATTTTCACTTGTGAGATACTTGTTCTGAATATGAGCTAACTCAATCATCTTGAAAGCTTCAATCTTTGTTGGGGTAAAGAGATTGTGATGAGGTTGAATGATTTCTTCGTCTACTACCACCGGAACTTGATGTCCCATGGCCTTCTTGTTCACATCATCCTTGTTGATCTCCCCGGGCTCCTCTCTCTTCAGCTCTGTCTTCATTAGCCAAGCATCGTTGCCCTCATTGTTGGAGGAGGAGGGAGACGACATGATGTCTGGCCTTGACGACCCTGGCAGAAAACAGCTCGAAACAAAGACAGAAGATATTTGTGTGATACGGTGGTCAAAACCTTTGGGAGATTATATAATGAATTTTTACCGACCGAAAGAAGTATCGTGCAAGAAAACCAAGTCTGGAGAGCACACGAGGTGGCCACGAGGCAGGGGGTGCGCCCAGGGGGTAGGGCGCACCCTCCACCCTCGTGGACGCCTCGTGTCCTTCCCGGACTACTTCTTATTTTCCTATTTTCTTAAATATTCCAAAACGGAGAAAAATTGCCATTAGAACTGTTTTGGAGTCGGTTTACTTACCGTACCACGTACCTATTCCTTTTCGGGGTCTGAAACGTTCTGAAAAGTGTCCCTTATGTATTCCTCCGGGGTTACGGTTTCAATAACATTAGTTTCAACATTTATGGGATTACCTGAGATATAATGTTTGATTCTTTGACCGTTCACCACCCTCGGATTTGTGCCTTCGAAGTTGTTGATTTTTATGGCACCGGAACGATAGACCTCCTCGATGATGTAAGGACCTTCCCATTTAGAGAGAAGTTTTCCTGTAAAAAGCTTAAATGAGAGTGGTATAATAATACATAATCACCTACATTAAACTCACGCTTTTGTATCCTTTTATCATGCCATCTTTTAACTTTTTATTTAAACAGTTTGGCATTCTCATAAGCCTGGGTTCTCCATTCATCAAGTGAGCTAATGTCAAACAACCACCTCTCACCGGCAAGTTTGAAATCATAATTGAGCTCTTTAATGGCCCAATATGCCTTATGTTCTAGTTCAAGAGGTAAGTGACAAGCTTTACCATAAACCATTCTATATGGAGACATACCCATAGGATTTTTATATGCAGTTCTATAGGCCCATAACGCATCATCAAGTTTCTTGGACCAATTCTTCCTAGATCTATTAACCGTCTGTTGCAAAATTAATATAAGCTCTCTATTACTCAATTCTACTTGACCACTAGACTGTGGGTGATATGGAGATGCAATTCTATGATTAACATCATACTTAGCAAGCATTTTACGAAAAGCACCATGAATAAAATGTGAACCACCATCAGTCATTAGATATCTAGGGACTCCAAACCTCGGAAAAATAACTTCTTTAAGCATCTTAATAGAGGTGTTATGATCAACACTACTAGTTGGGATAGCTTATACCCACTTAGTAATGTAATCAACAGAAACTAAAATATGTGTATACCCATTAGAGGAAGGAAACGGTCCCATATAATCAAAACCCCAAACATCAAATGGTTCAATAACAAGTGAATAATTCATAAGCATTTCTTGACGTCTACTGATATTACCAATTCTTTCACATTCATCACAAGATAAACTTACGAGCATCCTTGAAGAGAGTAGGCCAATAAAAACCGGATTGCAATACCTTATGTGCAGTTTTGTCTCCAGCATGGTGTCCTCCATAAGCTTCAGAGTGACACTTGCATAGGATATGTTCCTGTTCATGCTCAGGTACACAACGTCTAATAACACCATCTACTCCTTACTTATAAAGGTGTGGGTCATCCCAAAAGTAATGTATTAAATCATACAAGAACCTTTTCTTTTGCTGGTATGTGAAACTAGGTGGTATAAATTTAGCAACAACGTAATTAGCATAATCAGCATACCATGGAGCAGTACGAGAAGCATTTACGACAGCTAATTGTTCATCAGGAAAGCTATCATCAATAGGTAGTGGGTCATCAAGAACATTCTCTAACCTAGACAAGTTGTCTGCAATGGGGTTCTCACCTCCCTTTCTATCAATAATATGCAAATCGAATTCTTGTAGTAAGAGAACCCATCTAATAAGTCTAGGTTTAGCATCTTTCTTTTCCATAAGGTATTTAATAGCAGCACGATCAGTGTGAACAATTACTTTAGAATCAACAATATAAGGTCTGAACTTATCACAAGCAAACACAACTGCTAAAAATTCTTTTTCAATAGTAGCATAATTTCTTTGAGCACTGTCTAGAGTTTTACTAGCATATTGGATACCATTTAATTTCTTATCAACTCTTTGTCCTAGAATAGCCCCTACGGCATAATCACTAGCATCACAAATAATTTCAAATGGTAAATTCCAATCAGGAGGCTTAACAATAAGTGCAGAAATCAAAGCTTTCTTAAGTATTTCAAATGCTTCTACACAGTCATCATGAAAGACAAAAGGAACATCTTTTTGTAGGAGATTGGTCAGAGTCCTAGAAATTTTTGAGAAGTCCTTAATGAACCTCCTATAAAAACTGGCATGACCAAGGAAACTTCTCATACCTTTAATGTCCTTAGGACATGGCATCTTATCAATAGCATCAACTTAAGCTTTATCAACTTCAATACCTCTTTCAGAAATTTTATGCCCCAAGACAATACCTTCATTAACCATAAAGTGGCACTTCTCCCAATTCAAACAAGATTAGTTTCTTCACATCTCTGCAAAACTCGATCAAGGTTGCTTAAGCAATCATCAAAAGAAGTCCGGTAAACAGAGAACTCATCCATGAATACCTCAACAATCTTTTCACAAAAGTCAGAGAATATAGCAGGCATACATCTTTGAAAAGTAGCAGGTGCATTACATAAACCAAAAGGCATACATCTATAAGCAAAGGTACTGAAAGGGCAAGTAAAAGTTGTCTTTTCTTGATCCTCTTTTGACATAGGTATTTGAGAGAAACAGGAATAACCATCTAGAAAGAAAAAATGTGTATGCTTGGATAATCTTTCTAGCATTTGATCAATAAAAGTTAAAGGGTAATGATCCTTTTTAGTAGCTTTATTTAATTTGCGGAAATCAATTACCATTCTATAACCTGTAACAATTCTTTGTGGGATCAATTCATCTTTATCATTAGGAACAACAGTAATACCTCCCTTCTTAGGGACCCAATGGACAGGACTTACCCATTGACTATCAGCAACGGGATAAATTATACCTGCCTCTAGAAGCTTTAGTATTTCTTTTCATACCACTTCTTTCATCTTAGGATTTAACCTTCGTTGGTGATCAACAACTAGTTTAGCGTCTTCCTCCAGTTTTATTTTGTGTTGGCATAGAGTGGGACTAATGCCCTTAAGATCGTCAAGAGTATATCCAATAGCAGCATAGTGCTTCTTCAGAGTTTTCAATAATTTCTTTCCTTCATGCTCGGAAAGGTTAGCACTAATAATAACAGGATATATCTCTTTCTCATCAAGATAAGCATATTTAAGAGTATTAGGTAAAGGTTTAAGCTCAAACACAGGACCACCCTTAGGTGGAGGGGGATCCCCTAAGATTTCAACAGGCAAGTTGTGCTTCAAAATAGGTCCCTGTTTAAAGAATACTTCATCTATTTCCCTTCTTTCATTCATAAACATATCATTTTCATGGTCTAGCAAATATTGTTCTAAAGGATCACTAGGAGGCACGGCAATAGAAGCAAGACCAATAATTTCATCTTTACTAGGCAATTCTTCATCATGGGGTTGTCTACGAAATTTAGCAAAATTAAACTCATGAGACATATCCCCTAAACCAACAGAAACAATATCCTTATTGCAGTCTATCTTAGCATTCACAGTATTCAAGAAGGGTCTACCAAATATAATGGGACAAAAGTCATCTTGTGGGGAACCAAGAACAAGAAAATCAGCAGGATATTTAACTTTCCCACACAAGACTTCAACATCTCTAACAATCCCAACTGGTGAAATAGTATCTCTATTGGCAAGCTTAATTGTAACATCAATCTCTTCTATCTTAGCAGGTGCAATATCATGCATAATTTCTTTGTATAAGGAATGAGGTATTGCACTTGAACTAGCACCCATATCACATAAGCCATAATAGCAATGATCTCCTATTTTAACAGAAATAACAGGAATGCCTACAACAGGTCTATGTTTATTTTTAGCATCAGATCTAGCAATTCTAGCAGATTCATTGCAGAAGTAAATAACATGCACATCAATGTTATCGGCTAAGAGATCTTTAGCCATAGCAACACTAGGTTCAACTTTAATTTTCTCAGGGGCTTGGGGGATTTGGGTGTCTTAATATTACTTTTGTTGACCATAGTTGAAGCTTTAGCATGATCCTTTATTCTAACAGGGAAAGGCGGTTTATCAATATAAGCAGTAGGAACAACATGATCATTATAAGTGATAGTCTTTTCTTCAACTTTAATAGGTGCAACTACTTTTACTTCAATGGGAGTATTATATTTAAACCACTTCTCCTTAGGGAGATCAACATGAGTAGCAAAGGATTCACAGAAAGAAGCTACTATCTCAGAGTCAAGTCCATATTTAGTGCTAAATTCACGGAAAGCATCGGTATCCATAAAAGATTTAACACAATGAAACTTAGGTGTTATACCCGACTCCTTACCTTCGTCGAGGTCCCAATCTTCAGAGTTGCGTTTAATTCTTTCCAATAAATCACATTTGAATTCAATAGTCTTCATCATAAAAGATCCAGTACAAGAAGTATCGAGCATGGAGCGATTACTGAGAGAAAGCCGAGCATAAATTTTTTCAATAATCATTTCTTTTGAGATCTCATGATTGGGCATGAATATAACATTGACTTAAGCCTCCCCCAAGCTTGAGCGATGCTTTCTCCTTCGCGAGGCCAAAAATTATATATATAATTACGATCATGATGAACAAGATGCATAGGATAAAACTTCTGATGAAATTCCAATTTCAATCGGTTATAGTTCCATGATCCCATATCATCACATAGCCTAAACCATGTCAATGCCTCTCCCTTCAAAGATAAAGGGAAGACCTTCTTCTTGATAACATCCTCGGGCATACCTACAAGCTTAAATAATCCACAAACTTCATCCACATAGATTAGATGCAAATCAGGATGTAATGTTCTGTCACCTGTGAAAGGATTAGCTAGCAGTTTCTCTATCATACCCGAAGGAATTTCAAAGTAAACATTTACAGTAGGTTCAGTAGGTTGAGGAGCAACTCTTTGCTCTACTGGTCGGGGTGAATATACCCCGAACAAGACCCTCAAAGGATTATGTTCCATCAGAACAAGTGACAGTAAATTTCAGCACACTATATAAATTTTTCCTTACCAAATTCCACCTACCAAAGGCGCTTCACTCCCCGGCAACGGCGCAGGAAAAGAGTCTTGATGACCCACAAGTGTAGGGGATCTACCGTAGCCTTTTCGATAAGTAAGAGTGTCAAACCCAACGAGGAGCAGAAGGAAATGATAAGCGGTTTTCAGCAAGGTATTCTCTGCAAGCACTGAAATTATCGGTAACAGATAGTTTTATGATAAGGTAATTTTTAACGGATAGCAAGTAATAAAAGTAAATAAGGTGCAGCAATATGGCCCAATCCTTTTTGTAGCAAAGGACAAGCCTGGACAAACTCTTATATAAAGGAAAGCGCTCCCGAGGACACATGGGATTTATTGTCAAGCTAGTTTTCATCACGTTCATATGATTCGCATTCGGTACTTTGATAATCTGATATGTGGGTGGACCAGTGCTTGGGTACTATCCTTACTTGGACAAGCATCCCACTTATGATTAACCCCTATTGCAAGCATCCGCAACTACAACTGAAGTATTAAGGTAAACCTAACCATAGCATGAAACATATGGATCCAAATCAGCCCCTTATGAAGCAACGCATAAAGTAGGGTTTAAGCTTCTGTCACTCTAGCAACCCATCATCTACTTATTACTTCCCAATGCCTTCCTCAAGGCCCAAATAATGGTGAAGTGTCATGTAGTCGACGTTCACATGACACCACTAGAGGAAAGACAACATACATCTCATCAAAATATCAAACGAATACCAAATTCACATGACTACTTATAGCAAGACTTCTCCCATGTCCTCGGGAACAAACGTAACTACTCACAAATCATATTCATGTTCATAATCAGAGGAGTATTAATATGCATAATGGATCTGAACATATGATCTTCCACCAAGTAAACCAACTAGCATCAACTACAAGGAGTAATCAACATTACTAGCAACCCACAGGTACCAATCTGAGGTTTGGATACAAAGACTGGATACAAGAGATGAACTAGGGTTTGAGATGAGATGGTGCTGGTGAAGATGTTGATGGAGATTGACCCCCTCCTAATGAGAGGATCGTTGGTGATGACGATGGTGATGATTTCCCTCCTCCCGGAGGGAAGTTTCCCCGGCAGAACAGCTTCGCCGGAGCCCTAGATTGGTTCCGCCAAGGTTCCGCCTCGTGGCGGCGGAGTTTCGTCCCATGAGCTAGCTTATGATTTTTTTTCTCGACGAAAGACTCCATATAGCTAAAGATGGGCATCATAGGGCCACCAGGGGGCACACGAGGCAGGGGTGCGCCCCCCACCCTCGTGGACGGTGGGTGGCCCCTCTCTGGTACTTCTTTCACCCAATATTTTTTATATATTTTGGAAATAATTCCCGTGGTGTTTCAGGACTTTTGGAGATGTGCAGAATAGGTCTCTAATATTTGCTCCTTTTCCAGCCCAGAATTCCAGCTGCCGGCATTCCCCCTCTTCATGTAAACCTTGTAAAATAAGAATGAAACGGCATAAGTATTGTGACATAATGTGTAATAGCAGCCCATAATGCAATAAATATCGATATAAAAGCATGATGCAAAATGGACGTATCAAGAAGCCCGACAACAACCACAACATCATTAGTACCAAATGTGTTTCGCAACAAGCAAGACGAAGATGGTCAAGTCGTCCGCAACAAAGCTCGTCTCGTCGCCCAAGGCTACACTCAAGTCAAAGGTATGGACTACAATGAGACATATGCCCCTGTTGCTAGACTTGAGTCCATCCGCATCTTACTTGCCTATGCTAATCACCTTGATATCACTTTATACCAAATGGACATTAAAAGTGCTTTTCTAAATGGTGAAATTGAGGAGGAAGTTTATGTTAAACAACCTCCCGGCTTTGTTAATCCTAAGAAACCCGATCACGTTTACAAACTTCACAAAGCTCTTTATGGTCTTAAACAAGCTCCTAGAGCGTGGTATAAATGCTTGACAAGTTCCTTATTGAGAAAGGCTTTGAGATTGGAAAGATAGATTCTACTCTTTTCACTAAAAGGGTTAATGGTGAATTATTTTTATGCCAAATTTATGTTGACGATATCATATTTGGTTCGACTAACCCTCATTTTAGTGAAAAGTTTGGGAAGCTAATGTCGAAGAAGTTTGAGATGTCTATGATGAGTGAACTCAAGTTCTTTATTGGTTTGAAAATCAAGCAAACTAAGGAAGGCACCTTTGTTTCTCAAACAAAGTACACCAAGGACTTATTCAAGAAGTTCAACATGCAAGAAAGCAAAGGTATGAAAACACCCATGCCAACTAGTGGACATCTGGATTTGACCAAGGATGGCAAACCGGTTGACCAAAAGGTTTATCGTTCTATGATTGGTTCATTATTATATCTATGTGCCTCCTGTCCCAATATTATGCTAAGTGTGTGCATGTGTGCATGATATCAAGCGGCCCCCAAAGAATGTCATCTTAAGGCTGTGAAAAGGATAGTGAGATACTTAATACATACACCAAATTCTGGCATTTGGTATCCTAAGAGGTCCTCTTTTGATATTGTTGGCTATTCCGACTCGGACTATGCCGGAGACAAGGTTGATAGAAAGTCCACTTCAGGTACTTGTCAATTTCTTGGTAGATCACTTGTGTGTTGGTCCTTCAAGAAACAAAACTCGGTATCCTTATCCACCGCTGAAGCGGAGTACATTGCCGCCGGTTCATGTTGTGCTCAATTACTTTGGATGACCCAAACTCTTAAAGATTATGGGATCAATGTGAAACATGTTCCATTCCTTTGTGACAATGAGAGTGCTATTAAGATTGCTCACAATCCCGTGCAACATTCTCAAAGTAAGCATATTGAAGTTCGTCATCATTTCATTCGAGGTCATGTTGCTAAAGGGGACATTGATCTTAAGCATGTTCGTACCGATAAGCAATTGGGGGATATATTCACCAAACCGCTTGATGAGAAAGTATTTTTCCATTTGAGAGGTGAATTGATCATCATTGATGTTTCAAACTTGGAGTAGGAACTCCATTTGGATACATGGAAGGCATGAGCCTATGACTAATCCTTGATACTTCTCTTATGATGATGATCATATGTCTTGGATATTCTTGCACCCTTGCATGCTATCTAACCCTTGTAGGTACTTGGATGAATCTAAATATATGGGATTTCAATTCCTTACAACTTGAGCAATCTCTACGTCACCAAGTCTCTACACAATGGTGGTTGAAGACAAGGAAGCTTGGAACCCCTCAACATATCCTTTGACAAATTCTATATATCAAATTTCATTTGGTATCAAATTTTATGATTGTCATTTTGGATACACAAGTGCTCTTCCTTGCAAAACTAACCCACGTAGGTAGATGAACTCACTTCCAAGTGGTGCTCCCAACCATTGATGAGCTACATCAACCTCAAGCAACCCACACAAGTTCAAATACATGACTAAGATCAACACCACCACCCAAGGTATGCTATTCCATCTTAGAGAAGTTTTACTCCAAGTCATGGGTCAAAGAAGCTCAACAAGATGTGAATACATAAAAAGCGTAAATGAAAAATGGTAACCCAATTTTGAGCCTAAATGATGAGTATGACCTACGATCAAGTGTTCTCACTTGACTCCTAGGTCAATATGCTCTAACATAGGTGACTCTGTCACCAACCAATTCTAGATGAAGTTCTCTAGTGTTTCCATGTATTCTTGCATTTGTCTCTTGCATATTTGTTTCCCTTCATCTAGATTTCTTTTCTTTTGCTTTGTTTTTGTTCTGCATTCCCAGCATCCAATTCATTGCAAATCCTTCAGTTAATTCCTTGCAAATCTTTGTGAGACCTTATTTGCCTAGTGAGCTGAGGTGACGATGTTCACTCTATCTGGAACTCGGTCATACCGATTCGTCTCTTTCAGTCAAGCCGAACCATTTGGGTGCAACCGAAAAATATAACTCGGCGTCACTGATTTCACTGCAGAGAAAACAATTTGCCACTTGTTCCTGCACTTTTGTTCCATCTCCACTTGATGATTCTTGTCCTCTACCAGCATCACAATCTATATGCTAATTTGCTCTATTACTCAAGGACCAAACCTATTTTGACTCACACTCCAGAAGATCCCTTCTTGGAAATTGATGTCAAAGGGGGAGAGAGAGATCACATCAAAGCTTATTCTCTTCAAAGGGGGAGAGAGATAAAAAGGGAGAGAGAAGGCCCCAGATGCTTGGTGTTCAAGAGGAGAGAAGTCACATGTCTTTAAGAGGGGAAAGACATGTCTATGTTATGTTGTGTTCATGATCTGTTTTGCTCTGATTTTGTTTCCCTATGTTCTCCCATTATCCAATACAAGATTCAGGGGGAGAAAGACTGCTGGGGAAGGAAATCCTTGAATTCATTGCATATCTTTATCCTTTGGGGACATGTCTATATCCTATAGAGTACCCAGTACTCACACTCTACATGTCATCCCAATCTTGGTACTCTTGTGGCTTCTTTTGTTTGTTTTGTCTAGTAGATGTATCTGTGTTATCTAACCTTGTTTACTCAGGTTCATCTCTTCCTAAGCCATCTCAAGACCACAAGGTAAGTATATGCATCACACTCATGTGCATGAAGATTTCTTGCTAATGTACATATTGTTTGCAAGGAGGAATCATGAACATGAAGTTACAATTCCCATATTCACATCATTTGCTCTGATGCATACAGCCAAGATACATGTAACACATTGCTTGCTCTATCATGATTATGCATTCACATGCCCTTACATTCCATATTGACATGGATGCATACATGTAGGGGGAGCCCATGCATGTTACATGTATTTCCAAAGCTTTACTTTCTATTCTCTATATCTTTATCTAAAGCTTTGATGTATGTTATCATTAATTACCAAAAAGGGGAAATTGAAAGCACAAGTGCTCCCTGGGTGGTTTTGGTAATTAATGCCAACATATCTCTTCTTGGACTAATGTTTTCATCTAGTATATTTCAGACAAGTTCAACAGATAAAGTGGTGTGGACAAGAGGATATGGAACCCTTTCAAGATGCTAAGGACAAAGATATGGCTCAAGCTCAAAAAGATCAAGACTCTACATTTTTTACTTTTAGTGATCCAAGATTACATTGAGTCCATAAGAAAGCCAATACTATCAAAAGGGGATGAGGTGTTACTTAATGGCTTGCTTGCTCAAAATGCTTAGTGATATGATCCAAAACCCTCAACCACTTTCCCATATCCACATATGGTCCAAACCAAAAATCAAACTCGGCCCCACCGAAATTTTCTATTCGGCACCATCGAGTTCACTTGACACAGCCACTGCCACAAACCCTAATCAATTTGGTCTCACCGATGGGATCTCGGTCTCACCAAGATGGGCTCGCAAACTCTCTGTTACCTATTGCAATAATTTCGGTCCCACCAGGATATACAATCGGTCCCACCGAGTTTGCTTGACCAACTCTCTGTTTTGCTTATTACCAAAATCGGTCTCACCGAGTTTGCGTAATCAGTCAAACCAAGACGAGGTATTACCCTAACCCTAGCACGTCGGTCCCACCGAGTTGGTCATACTGGACCCACCGAAATTGTCTAACGGTCACATTATGAACTAAATCGGTCCGACCGAGTTGCCTGATTCGGTCCAACCGAGTTTGGTGATTTGTGTGTAACGGTTAGATTTTGTGTGGAGGCTATATATACACCTCCACCCACTCTTCATTTGTGGAGAGAGCCATCAGAACATGACTACACTTCCAACATACATTTTCTGAGAGAGAACCACCTACACTTTTTTGAGGTCAAGATATTCCATTCCAATCACATAAATCTTGATCTCTAGCCTTCCCCAAGTTTCTTTCCACTCAAACCCTCTTTCCACCAAATCCAATCCTATGAGAGAGGGCTGAGTGTTGGGAGACTATCATTTGAAGCACAAGAGCAAGGAGTTCATCATCAATACACCATCTATTACCTTTTGGAGAGTGGTGCCTCCTAGATTGGCTAGGTGTCACTTCGGAGCCTCCGTCAAGATTGTGGAGTTGAACCAAGGAGTTTGTACGAGCAAGGAGATCGCCTACTTCATGAAGATCTACCCTAGTGAGGCAAGTCCTTCATGGGCGATGGCCATGGTGGGATAGACAAGGTTGCTTCTTCGTGGACCCTTCGTGGGTGGAGCCCTCCGTGGACTCACGCAACCGTTACCCTTTGTGGGTTGAAGTCTCCATCAACATGGATGTACGATAGCACCACCTATCGGAACCATGCCAAAAATCTTTGTGTCTCCAATTGCGTTTGCACACTCAAATCCCATCCCTTTACATTCTTGCAACTTGCATGATTTACTTTCCGCTGCTCATATACTCTTGTCATGCTTGCTTGATATGTATTGTGAATGTTTAAAATTGTGCTAAAACTCCACTTTAACTTAAAGAAATTAAGAACTGCAACTTTTCTTACTAAGAGTCTATTCACCCCCTCTAGACACCTCTTCTCGATCCTTTCAGTGGGCCTGGCCCTTGTCGGTGTTCGCGGTTACTTCAAAATAACATGCTTAACGAGATCTTGGTATTTGATCTGAGTCTGACCATTGGCCTATATGTAATAACCAACTATGCGGGAACAATTATGGGCACTCGGCGTCGTGGTATCAGTCGAAGCCTTCATGACGTCAGCGACTGAATGGTGCGCGCCGGGTTGGACTGCGTAACGCAACTTCCTTTGTAATGGAAGTTGCTAGGTCTGCTCACCGGCCGCGTACGCAACGTGCAGGTGTGCAATGGGCGATGTGCCTAGACCCCTGCACGCATAGGATTTAGACCGGCGTGCTGACCTCTCTGTTTTGCCTGGGTAGGGCTGCAACGTGTTGATCTTCCGAGGCCGGGCATGACCCAGGAAAGTGTGTCCGGGCAAAGGGGATCGAGCGTGCTGGGAAATGTGGTGCACCCCTGCAGGGAAGATTATCTATTCAAATAGTCATGTCCCTCGGTAAAAGGACGACCTGGAGTTGTACCTTGACCTTATGACAGCTAGAATCGGATACTTAATAAAACACACCCTTCCAAGTGCCAGATACAACCCGGTGATCGCTCTCTCACAGGGCAATGAGGGGAGGATCGCCGGGTAGGATTATGCTATGCGATGATACTTAGTTAACTTACCATCTACTCTCTTCTTCTGCTTCAAGATGGAGGCTGCCAGAAGCGTAGTCTTCGATAGGACTAGCTATCCCCCTCTTATTCTGGCATTATGAAGTTCAATCCACATATACTACCCCTTTCATTAATACCAATGCATATGTAGTGTAGCTCGTTGCTTGCGAGTACTTTGGATGAGTACTCACGGTTGCTTTGCTCCCCCTTTTTCCCCTTTCTATACCCGGTTGTTGCGACCAGACGTTGGAGTCTAGGAGCCAGACGCCACCGTCAACGATGACTCCTACTACTCTGGAGGTGCCTACTACTACGTGCAGGCCGCTGACGACAACCAGGAGTAGTTTAGGAGGATCCTAGGTAGGAGGACTGCGCCTCTTTCGATATGTATCCTAGTTTGTGCTAGCCATCTTATGGCAACTTGTTTAACTTATGTTTGTACTCAGATATTGTTGCTTCCGCTGACTCGTCTATGATCGAGATCTTATTTAACTTATGTATGTACTCAGATACTGTTTCCAAATCCGTTTTTATAGGATATAGTAAGAGAGTTTTGACATTGAAACACAATCCAGTTCGGATCCGAGTCCGAGTGATAGTATACGATATAGGATATGGCATTACTAATATGCAGCACCATAGGGTAATCTGACCTTTTAAATATGGATAAATCATTTATGGGTGAAGTTTTAAGTATTAACTAGCAATACGGAAAATGTTATCTTTGCTTATGAGACGAGACATGCTCATTGTTTATGTATAGTTTTAGTTTGAAGTATATATATATATTCTTAATATATGTATATGGTAGATGTTTGTTTCTGATTCGAGTACGTTCTATTACCGTACCATGTTTGAATCTAACATAATCTAATGTTCGGCTCCGCATAATCCAATATTCGAATATGCGTCAGTCCCACTTCCAAATTTAAAAAAGGAATAAGATAGGGTATAAGCATTATCCGCCTGAATCTAGTCCAATTTCACCCCTATGCTTAACTTTGGGGCTTATGTTTGTCATAAAAATGATGATGAATAGCTATGGGATTATTTCCGGTTCCCTCATATCCTTCTTCATGGTCTTGTTAGCCTTCAATACGTTGATGACACAATATTATTCCTCAACCATTCTACTTTAGTGCTAGGTCTCTTAAGTGGCTGTAGCGACCCGACCCGAATGGATCAAGTCTCTTTGCTTAAGTGTCATCCCTGGATCGGTATGCTGACACACACAGTACTCGAGGATTTATAACAGAGGTAAATCACATGTAAAAGTAACGTAAATACTATTACCTCAATCCAAATAGCGGAAGTAACAACAAGGTTGTGGGTTCCCATCAACACCAACGGCAAAGTTGAGTATAGAAATCTTAACCCTAACGTATCACTTACTTGTCGTAAGATTCCTGCAACATGAGACGTTGCAGCCACAAGGGTCAGTACATTGAATGTACTGGCAAATTCACACCATAGAGAATGATGAACAATGGCTATCACTACATGCATATATGGCTGGTGGAAAAGCTCTATGGTTATATGTTTTTGCAAAAAGCAAATTTTGCCCTACTGCTAAGGAATACATTTTATTTAACTATCAATGTGGTTGTTAAACATTGAGAGTGTAGACACCCTCTCAATCCCAATTAAGCATCATCATTATAACCCAACAAAATTAATTAAAGTCACATGATGAGATTCACATGATAATCCAAGTACTAGATACTGAAGACGTCCATAACCGGGGACACGACTAATCATGATTAGTTTATACACTCTGCAGAGGTTTGCGCACTTTTCCCCACAAGACTCGATCTCCTCCGTTGGATTTCTCGCACTACATGGTGTTTGAGAATCGGATGACCGAGACACAGTCTTTCAGAAGCGTTGGCACCTTACGATGGGTAGACCGTACCACCTACATCCCCTACATCTGCTAGTCTACCACTATAAGAGTTCACACGACTTAATCAACTATGCTAGAGCCCATAATAACTTGTGGCTGCACACGGAAGTTTCTAGTATGATTAATCTCATGATCCCTTTGAGTCTGGGTGGCGGTCCACAAAGAAAAACAGGCAATCGCTGGAATACCCAGGTGCCTAAACAGGCAATCGCTGGAATACGTAGGTGCCTCAATCCACCCATATGTGTGTTAAAGTTTTCACCTTAAGTAAACCATTAATTAACAATCTCACATCTGTCATGAATACTCTCAAACCCAATCCATGTCTACAAGCATAGCATGGCAATATAAGCATAATGTAATAGTAACTCCCAAGGTTTGAATGCAGGGCAATAGGTTCCTACCTCATAAACTACTTCCCAATACCCACATGTTATCAATCCTACTCATGCAATATTTGAGGTTGAAACTAATGCATAAAAACTGGGTATCAAAGGAATATGATCAAAGTGTGAACTTGCCTGCAATGTTGATGAAGATGATTCGCACTCATAACTCTTGATAGTTCTACTCATCAACACTCCGTTCAATCTATCTTGAGCAAGCAATAGTAACCGCACATAAGCAATCACTCCGAAAATCGGGAAGAATGAAGAAGACAGTTCGGAAAACATCAAAACCAAGCAATTAAGTCTTGCAACATAAAACAATTTCTAATAGTACCAAAATTATGTGAATTTGGCGCTATCAGAAAGTTTAGGTCAAGAGCTTTGATTTGCAAAAAGAATCAACTAAATCGGAGTTATAAAACTCAAATTATGATCAAAAGAAGTTTGCATATAAATCTGAACAAAATTTGAAATTTGAAAATTTCAAAAAGTTGATGTGACAGGCTCACTGGATAGGTAAAAACAAGATTAAGCTATAGGCGTTGGTTTAATCTAATTTGGGTGAACGAGTAAAAAGTTATGGCTATTTGAAAAATCAGGGCCAAGCTATTTTACGGAAGAAGAAAAATAGCTACGGCTAGGGTCTAATGTATAAATACGTAGACTAATTGATAATCTAATTATTTTATCGTATTAGTCTAGAAATAATAAACTACGAAAGTATAAAGGAAGACACCTTTATAAGACGAAGAAAAGATGACTTTGGAGAAAGGAGACAATTTCCAAAAGTCGCGCCGGAGAGGAGAAAAATATTTTTACCTAGTCAAACCAAAATATTGATTTAACCCGAATCAGATGATTTTTGGAGGCTCTGGGTCTATATTTATAGGTGGAAAAAGGTTTAAGGGTCAAAGGTTAGGCAATGTGGGACTAAAGGTAGACGAAAATATATGAAACAGAGATGGGATGTGCGCCATGGGCCAAAAGGCCTTTAGGCGGTTCGGCCGGCCGCGCACAGTAAATTTTTTTTGAGCAATAGAAAAGAAAAGAAAAACTATGGAAAAAAATGTGGGGAAGGAATATGGCCGGCTGGGCCTGGCCCATATAGGATAAAGAAAAAGAAAAGATGGGGCACCCGCAGCTACTATGATGCGCACGTGGGCGAGAGTTAGTTTCAGGCGCGCGCGCAGTTTTTGTTATTTGTTTATTTAAACAGAAAGCGATAAACTGAAAAACAAAAATAAAACTAAAACTTTATATAGGCATATTATATATCAAAATTTTCAGAAAAAGATTTTCCACAAGCTGAACATTTCCTAGCATTAAATAAAGTTCACACAAATTCAGATAATTCAAAGAGTGCTACTGGTCTAATAAAATCCAATAAAAATCATTATAAAAATACCAAAATTAATTCAAATTTATTTCTCCCCAATTTTTTGATGTAGGGAATCATGTTACCCTATTTTCCGTATATTTTATTTTTGGAGAAAAATAATTTGAATAAAACCCAAATAACTCCAAATTGAACATAATTTCAAAAGGATTTTAAATTTTGATCCTTTTAAACTCCCAACTCATATTTCATATAATTTGAAGAAGTCATTTTATCTTCTCTCATGAAAATCATTGAGTTGCTTGAAGTTTTTGAATTAAAAATATTTCCAAATGAGATTCAAATCTTTTCAAAACCCTTTTCATTTATTTAAATGGAAGAAGTCATGTCATCTTCTCTAGAGGGTTTTGTATTTGAAAAGAATTTGAATTCACGGAGATCAAAATGCAAAAGGTGAAAGTTTGGGAAAGTCCTTTTATTCCCTCTCATTTAACTTCCAAAAAGTTTCGAATTTCACTCAATCAATCACACAACAATCAAACAATCATTCAATCTATCTATTTATTATAACATTCCAAAATTTAGAATTTTTTGATGTTACAAACCTACCACCCTTAAAATGAATCTCGTCCTCGAGATTCGGAGAGGCTAGAAGGAAATAGGTTAGGGTTGGGGTCTTCTCAAAATCCATCGTTCGTCTCTAGGGGTCTGGGGTGCTACCACCCTTAAAAACATCATTACGGTCCCATCAATACTCATATACTCCATCCTTATCCTTGACAGTGTCGGTCTTCTCAGATTCTTCAGGAAAATTCCTTCTCTGGCTCTTTGGGTAGCGGCATAACCTTTTCCTCAATTTTTCTGTCCTTTCATCTTGGTAAGGTTATTCCGAGACTGGGTCTTCATAGCTGATAGGTCTGGCGCCAATACTAAACAACTATCGATATCTCATGGTGGTCAACAATTTATGGTTTGTCCTGCAGGAAATGGGTTTGAGTTGAACCTCGCCATATAACCTACGGTTGGCAACAACTGCCGTGTACAAGGGAAAATTATCATACCATTTTAATGGTTTAAACAAGGTTTTGATCGTCGTCTCTCTACTATAGGCAAGTCACTCAGATTTACCATCCCATATAGCAAGGCGAATAATAAGAGTAAGTCGGTATGGTGATCAATCCATCCCGCACCCAAATCATTACCGTGTATACGGTTTAGCGAATCTCGCATTCTAACACTCGGTCATACTCACAAGCATTGCAGAATTTCTCTTGTCGACGAACTAGGTTTGGATAAATCCATTGATTCTGCAAGCCAAACAAACATCTATCGTTCCTTCACAACTCTCAGGTTTTGTGTTACTCTTATAAAATCGTATGTCGATAAACGTCGTATCTTCCTCCAGGGTTTTTCCTTCAGTAAGAGTGTGCTTGCTTCTTGGCAGGTCCTGGGGCCTATGGGTTATGGCCCATCTCATTACTTGTAATCCTTGAGCTCATCCTCGGGGCAGCTGATCGTTATTCCCACATCCAGCTTCCTAGCATTCTTAAATCCATCCAATTGTACTGTCTCCCTTCCTTCTATTTGTACCAAACTAAGACGTGATTACTCAGACTCATCATGGAGTTTCCATTGATCCATATTTCCAACATCATACCTCCTTTATATCCAATAGTAATTCATCTCTTCATCCTCGTGGGATATCCCTCATACTGAGATAAAAACTTATACTTATGAAGTTCATATTCCACTTCATGGAACATCATTATCCTTTCCAGGGTCAAGCGTCGTTACAGGGGAATATTGGCCATCTCTGCATGGCACTTCTTCAACTGGGAAATGTGAACCACATCATGAACTCCTGACAGTCCTTCGGGTGACTCCAACTTGTTGGCCACTTCTCCCATACGCTCCAAAACTCGGTATGGTCCTACAAATCTCGGGGCTAACTGTCCCTTAACTCCAAATCATTTAACTCCTCGCAGAGGGGACACACGAAGACATGCTCTGTTTCCAATTTCATAGACTACCTCCTTGAGTTTTTTAGTCTGCATAACTCTTCTGCCTGGACTGAGCTACCTTCAGTCTATCTCGAATAAACTTAACATTCTCTTCTGACTCCTTGATCACATTTGGTCCAAACAACTGACGGTCTCCAACTTCATCCCACACACTCTTGGGGTATCACACATATCGAGACAAAACGCGTATTCATTTTGTCCGAAATCCACTCAGTGGAGTATCCTTATCTTTTCCAGGGGTCAACGGTTCTTACAGGGTACTACCACCCTTAAAATGCACAAATCCTCCTTAGACCATATTTCTCATATCCTCAAAATGTCCAAAATTCTTCTTCATAGAGTAACAACTCATAAAATCCATAACAGTACCAACGATGCTAACTTTATTCATTCTCAAATGATTGCAATCTCTCGCTTTTCCATTACATGTCTCAACTCAACACCTCAATATAAAAGAAAATGTTCTCACTTCTACTACTCCATTTCTTTTGTTGCAAACTCAACTATCTAGCACAAGTTTCCTTCTCCTTGGGGCATTCTCTGGCAAAGTGCCCTGCTCCATTACAACTAAAACATATTACTTCTGACAAGTATCGATGTTTCCTTTTTGGGCAACTGTTGAGGTAGTGCCCTAACTCCTTGCACCTGTAATAGGTGATATGACTCAGGTCCCTCCTGGGCTCCAATCGATTTCTCTTCCTGGACTTTTCCATTCCAATCAGGGCTTCTATTTCCTGTGGGTCATATTCTACTTCCTCTGTCTGGAATTCAACTTGATCCCCATTCAAACAATTTTGGAAGATGTGTCCTTCTTCTCCACATGAATAGCAAGACTTAGTGTAGGGTTTACTCGGGTCTTCTTTAGGTGTGTCCTCCATCTCTTCCTTCATCACAGCTTCTTCTAAAATTGCCATGAGGGCTCCTTTCATTACTTCTTTCTTCTGCTGGATGGTTCGTTGTACCATGGGGTAAATGTGGCACTGAGCAGGATAGTGGGTAGCCCCTTCACACAAGAAACAAGTAATCTGCCTAGCTGGGCATTCTTCAACTGGGTGACTTCCTTCACAATTAGGGCATTCATCCTTGTGTTCTTTATGGGTGTGTCCTATTTCTCCACAAATCTTGCATGCACAAGGTTTCTTCATATCCTTTTCCATAAGGCTTCAACTTCTGGGACACAAGCCGAGACTTTGGCAGAGTCAACTTAAATTCTTTCCAAGTGATTACTCCTTGCCATCCATTGATGGTTTGGTACATCCTCCACCAAGTAGCAGCACCTCTTTCAAAGCACTAAAGAGCATGCTGGGTCATATCCTTTCCGACTATAGGGTTATTCTTCATGTGATCCTCCATGTTCTAAATCCATTGGTCCGTCTCCAATTGACTCATCGGTCCAGAAAATATAAGCTCATCTTCATTCATCCTCTATTGGGTCCATGGGTTTGGGGTGAGATAAGAGAGATAGAGAGGGATACACACAATACAAACAAAAGTTTTGGAAAGACAGATTTTATTTGTGTCTGTCGGGAAAAACATCAAACAAATGACAGCTCACAAATGTCGCATCTAACGTAGGTATATAACAGGGGTTTGGTCTTCTAAAGGTCAATAAATCTTCAACGTCTCCAAACTCTTCAAGCCCTGTTCATGCCTCCAATGGCTTCTTCCGATCATGCTTGTCTTTCTCAAGTTCTTTTGCCAGATCAACTCTGTTGACGCGAGGTCTCTTGAGACGTCCTTCAGTATTCTGGAGCTGCATTCCTAACTTCTAGATTTCAACATCCTTGGCATGAATCATGGTCCTATGTCCTTCAGTTCCTAATGAATCTCCTGTATCTCAAGGTTTTACTCCTCTAGCTTGGCTACTTTCAGCTTCTGGATCCTGAGTTCTTCACGAAATGCTCCTTGTCAAATATAGCTTCCTAAAGGTCCATCTTAAAATCCTTCATGTAATACTCCAGATCCCGGTGTTACATCAGCTAAGGTTAAAACTTCACCTCTTGCTGATAGGTGCTCCATCAGCCTTCTACCATCCAATCCTTCCATGCATATGCATGCTTAACTCAGCACGGTGAAAATATCATAAGCGGGCGATAACCTCATGGATAGCCGTGGTTCTACTCTTGTCATTTCCATGAGCTATCTCTCCATAGTTGATATCTCCTGCCTTAGGGTTTTCCTTGACAGAACTTTGAGTTTTTAACTCTCCATGCTCCATTCTTTCTCCGATACACCTTGATCTCGGGTATTGATAACTTCCATAGTCTACCAAGTTCCATAAGGGTAGCCTTCCTAGGTCACACAAATCTGGAAATTCTTTGGAGCCTCCAATTCTCCTAGTCTTCAGAGTCTTCAACAGTTGTAGTTTCCATTATCATAATGTATGGTAAAATCCTCTTCATTCCGAATGGTCACGGTTGTCCGATATCTTGTACTTCTTGGAGTGGTCTCATTAGTCGAATCTTCGTGTGGTCAAAAGGGAAAAGGAGGGTATGGTCTCACTAAAAGGGGATATTTGAATAAGCTCAGAAGAGAAGAGAGGTAAAAGATCTTTTTAAAAAGTAAAGTTTTAGAGAAAAATCTATCCTATGGGCTTGCCAGATTCTAGGGTCACGTCCTACAGTCAACATGTGCTCTGATACCATCTTGTAGTGACCCGACCCGAATGTATCAAGTCTCTTTGCTTAAGTGTCATCCCTAGATCGGTGTGCTGACACACACAGTACTCGAGGATTTATAACAGAGGTAAATCACATGTAAAAGTAACGTAAATACTATTACCTCAATCCAAATAGCGGAAGTAACAACAAGGTTGTGGATTCCCATCAACACCAACGGCAAAGTTGAGTGTAGAAATCCTAACCCTAATGTATCACTTACTCGTCGTAAGATTCCTGCAACATGAGACGTTGCAGCCACAAGGGTCAGTACATTGAATGTACTAGCAAATTCACACCATAGAGAATGATGAACAATGGCTATCACTACATGCATATATGGCTGGTGGAAAAGCTATATGGTTATATGTTTTTACGAAAAGCCATTTTTCCCTACTGCAAAGGAATACATTTTATTTAACTATCAAGGTGGTTGTTAAACATTGAGAGTGTAGACACCCTCTCAATCCCAATTAAGCATCATCATTATAACCCAACAAAATTAATTAAAGTCACATGATGAGATTCACATGATAATCCAAGTACTAGATACTCAAGACGTCCATAACCGGGGACACGGCTAATCATGATTAGTTTATACACTCTGCAGAGGTTTGCGCACTTTTCCCCTCAAGACTCGATCTCCTCCATTGGATTTCTCGCACTACATGGTGTTTGAGAATCGGATGACCGAGACACAGTCTTTCAGAAGCGTTTGCACCTTATGATGGGTAGAAAGTACCACCTGCATCCCCTACATCTGCTAGTCTACCACTGTAAGAGTTCACACGACTTAATCAACTATGCTAGGGCCCATAATAGCTTGTGGCTGCACACGAGAGTTTCTAGTATGAATAATCTCATGATCCCTTTGAGCCTGGGTGGCGGTCCATAAAGAAAAACAGGCAATCGCTGGAATACCCAGGTGCCTAAACAGGTAATCACTGGAATACCCAGGTGCCTCAATCCACCCAGATGTGTGTTAAAGTTGCCACCTTAAGTAAACAATTAATTAACAATCTCACATCTGTCATGAATACTCTCAAACCCAATCCACGTCTATGAGGATAGCATGGCAATATAAGAATAATGTAATAGTAACTCCCAAGGTTTGAATGCAGGGTAATAGGTTCCTACCTCATCATCAACTACTTCCCAATACCCACATGTTATCAATCCTACTCATGCAATGTTTGAGGTTGAAACTAATGCATAAAAACTGGGTATGAAAGGAATATGATCAAAGTGTGAACTTGCCTGCAATGTTGATGAAGATGATTCGCACTCATAACTCTTGATAGTTCTACTCGTCACACTCCATTCAATCTATCAAGAGCAAGCAATAGTAACCACATATAAGAAATCACTCGGAAGATCGGGAAGAACGAAGAAGACAGTTCGGAAAACATCAAAACCAAGCAATTAACTCTTGCAACATAAAACAATTTCTAATAGTACCAAAATTATTTGAATTCGGCCTATCAGAAAGTTTAGGTCAAAAGCTTCGATTTGCAAAAAGAATCAACTAAATCGGAGTTATAAAACTCAAGTTATGATCAAAAGAAGTTTTGTCGAATTTCGGGTTCCGGCAGACCCTTGAGGTTCGAACACTGGGGTGCGCGTGGAGATTTCACCTTCTACCTACCTGTACCCCTCCTCCTCGCTAAGATCTAAGCTATGCAAAGAACATCACAAGAGACACAGGGTTTATACTGGTTCGGTCCACCGTTGTGGTGTAATACCCTACTCCAGTGTGTGGTGTGGTGGATTGCCTCTTGGGCTGATGATGATGAGCAATACAAGGAAGAACAGCCTCGCGAGGGTCTGTTCTTGGCTGGGGGGATGAACTGCTAGGAGGAGTTCAGTCGCCCTTCTCTCTCTCTCTTTGTGATGCTACTCGATCCAATCCTAGATAGTTTCTCTCTTGGCTTCTAGATTCTCCCTTCTTGATTGCCCCCCTACCCTGGGGGTGGCTAGTCCTATTTATAAGCAAAGGCCCTGGGCCTCTTCCCAAATATTGAGCGAGAAGGGCGCCAACAATTGGCCATTTTGAAGGGGAACATCTGGTACACTTATCCTGACTAAAGTTGGTCCTCGCCTGCCAAAGGCTCTAGTGGTGACGCTGGCTTGGGCTCCACAATGACTTCCTCCCTGCCGTTGGACTGGTCTTGGTCTCGTTGCACCGAAACGGGTGCCTTTACTTGATGCTCTCGCCTGCGCTTGCTCCCTTTGCACCAAAGATGAAAGGAGGACACTGCGCGGGCTGGCGCCCACCTAGCGCCCTTGGTCGTCATGGCTTGCATCACGGGCACCTCGAGAGGTACCCCGCCTTGATCTCTCCGCCTCCTCGCGAGCCAGCCTGATGAGGCTGTGCTTGAGGAAGCTCCGTGTTGTTCGCCCCACGAGGCTTGGCCCCTCGCGAGGGTTTTGGGTCTGTGTTGATGAAGATGGGTCGTGCTGGGCCCCTCCTCGAGCCACGTCGCAGGCCGCAGGCAGGCAAGTCTGGGGACCCCCGTTCCCAGAACGCCGACAGTAGCCCCCGGGCCCAAGGCGCGCCCGGACTTGGCCGTGCAGGGAGGCGAAAGGGCAAGAGCGAAGCGCCGCGAGCCCTAACAGCCTGCGGCCTTGGGCGTCGCGTGGCGGTTGATTGGACGTGGGCGTCTCCACTTCCCCACGGCGCCTCGGCAACTGCACGGATTGGACAAGTCCCTACATGCAAAGCAGGTCATGATTACCTGCGATCGTGGGGGCTGACGGTTGGCCCTCGCCGGCTATAAGTACGGAGCGGCGCGCGCCCTTCCAGTTCATCCCCCCTTGCTTCTCCTTCTTCTTCATGGCTCCGTCGAGGAGGTTCTCGGCCGCAGAGAAGGGGAAGGCTCGCCAGGTTGAGCCTGCCTCTCCCCCGCCCAAGCGCGGCCGAGGGCGCCCTCGCAAACATCCTGTGGCCTCCACGGCAGCTCCCCGCGGCCGTGGAGATGATTTCCAGCACGGTCACGGGCGGACTGCTGCGGCCGGGGGGTGCGCTTCGGTTGCAAGTTCCCCTAGGCCACGCTTTCGCGCTATAGAGGTGCTACCGAAGTTTGTTGTGTGGTCGGCTGAGCCGACTAGCACCCGGCTTCAACTTCCTCGCTTCCTCCTCGGCGAGCTCCCGGCCGGCGCCCCGGGCGGCCTCTGGCTTCAGGCAGACGGATGCTGCAGCCGGGCCTCATGGGCTTCACTGGAGGTCTCCGCAGCCGGGAGCCTGGCCTTGACCCGCGGTTGGCAGACATTTGCCCGCGCGCGTGGCCTGAGCCGTCGGTGCACCCTGCACATCAAGTTTGACGGCGATGCCACCCTCTACGTGAGGGTGTTTGGGGAAGATGGTTGCCGTGCAGGGTGCTGCCCTAAGGACGACGACCGCGGCCGGGGACCCAGCCCCGGCGATGATGGAGAGGACAGCGCTCACGTGATTGGCGGCGCTCAGGGTTCCCCAAGCTTCACCGGTTCTTCTTCAGGCGGCGACTCTTCTAGCGGTGGCCGCGGTCAGCCTCCACGCCACCGTACCTACTTGGGAGGTGGTAGCGCGTCTGCCCGCCATCGCGCCTCGATGAAGCGCGAGAGGGAGTCTGCCTGAGCCCCGGAGGCAGCTCGAGTCTTCCCTGCAGGCCGGTGTGAGGCGAGCTGCGCCTGATTTGTTCTTTCTTTTCCTTTTTCCAGCGTAAAAAGAAAGTAGCGTGGAGCCCCGCGAGGGCATGTTTGGGTTATTGCTGTTAATCATCGTTTTGCTTCCGTTATCTGGCTTCCGGCTACGTGCCCGCGCGTGGATAGTTCCCGGCCCAGCCGTGAGGGGGCGACCGACCCAGGCGATGTGTTCGTGTCGCGGTGCCCGTGGGGCACGGACTGGAGAGGTGCTCCTGTAATGGACCCAGGTCGTGAAACCTTTGAACGACTAGGATAGAAACACTCACGAGGGCGCTCGGCTGCCCCCCTCGCGAGGCCTTGCATAAGAGAAATCGAGGCAGGAGAGTGAAAAGCCGAAGAACCACAAGTCAAAGACGACAACAGCTTCAATAAAACTTCGAATGAGAATGAACAAGCCAACTGCGGAAAGCAAATGAAAAAGCCGCGTCCGGCACCTAATCTAGTCTTCGACGTCTTCTCACCAGTGCGGAGCTAAGTGCTACCACTGGGCGTGGGAGGGAGCCCCAGGGCCTGAGGCCGGCGCTCCTGAGACTCCGGGGCGTGTACAGTCCCAACTCATTATTACGTGAGAGTGTCACGGGCGGCGAGCTTTACAGGCATTGGCCTTCTTCACAGGCTCCGGGCCTTTCTTGGGGGGAGCAGGCTTCATGGGCATTTGCCCTCTTCACAGGCTCCAGGCCTTTTCCCAAACGCGACAGCTTCACAGGCATTCGCCTTCTTCACAGGCTCTGGGCCTTTTCCAAAAAGGATAATCTTCACAGGCATTCGCCTTCTTCACAGGCTCTGGGCCTTTTTAGGGGTAGAACCTCCGGAGGTGCTGGATGTTCCATGCGTTCTGGACCGGCACCCCCTCCTGAGTCTCCAAGCGTGCGGAGCTAGGCCTGGAAACATGAACAACCTTGAACGGGCCCTCCCACATGGAAGAGAGCTTGTGCAGTCCCTCCCTGGAGAGAACCCGCCTAAGCACGAGGTCGCCTACCTCGAGAGTTCTGGGGCGGATGTTGCGGCAGGGATATCGTCGTAGTGCTTGTTGGTACCTCGCCGCTCGCAGCGCGGCCTCTCAGCGACGTTCCTCCCCCAGCACGAGGTCCATCCCCCGCAAGGCGTCCTGCTGCGCCTCGTCGAACGCCAGGACCTGTGCGGAGCGACGTCTGACCTCGTGAGGGAGGACCGCTTCGGCTCCGTAGACTAGGAAGAACGGGGTCTCTCCAGTCGGCTTGGTCGCGGTTGTGTGGATGGACCACAACACGGACTGAAGCTCATCGTACCAACCTCTGCCGCAGGCCTCCAGCTTCTTCTTGAACGTCCTGGTCTTGAGGCCCCTCAGGACCTCTGCGTTGGCTCGCTCGGCCTGGCCGTTGCTTCGGGGGTGCGCGACCGAAGCGTAGCATATCTGCGTTCCAAGGTTAGCACAGTATGTTTTGAAGAGGTTACCGGTGAACTACGAACCGTTGTCTGTGATAATGCGGTTCGGCACCCCGAACCGGCTCACGATGCCCCTGATGAACTTGACCGCGGAACCCGCGGGGATGGTGCGGACGGCCTCTACTTCAGCCCACTTGGTGAACTTGTCCACGGAGACGTAGAGGTAGCGGTAGCCCCCTGGCGCCCGAGGAAATGGGCCCAGGATGTCCAGCCCCCAGACTGCGAACGACCACGAAAGGGGTATAGCCTGCAGGCCTCCTGCCGGCTGATGGGTCTGCTTGGCGTGGAACTGGCAGGCCTCACAAGCCTTCACTAGTTCGACGGTGTCATTGAGTGCGGTGGGCCAATAAAACCCACTGCGGAATGCCTTGCCGACGAGGGTCCGTGATGATGAATGATGTCCACAGTTTCCGCCGTGTATATCTTCCAGCAGTTCCTTTCCTTGCTCCCTGGAGATGTAGCACGGGGATACATCGTTTAGTCGCTTCCGGTGGAGCTCTCCATCCTTGATGCAGTATGCCGTGGCTAGCCGTGCCACATGCTCTGCTTCCTCCTCCTTCTCCGGCAGGGTCCCTTGTGTTAAGTAACTCCGAAGCTCCGTGATCCAGCACCCCTCCTGGGGTTCCATCGTCAGGAGCAGGCGTGCTCCTGAGGCCGGGCCACAGACCGGGGCTCCTGAGGCAGGTGGCTGGGGGAGCTCCTCCTGAGGCTGAGCCGTGTTTGACAATGACGGCAGGGATGAGGGCTTGAAGAGCTGCTCCACGAAGACGCCAGGCTCCTGAGGTAACCGCCTGGACGCCCGTTTGGCGATGTCGTCGGCCTCCTGATTGGTGCCACGGGGCACATGCTGCAACTCCAACCCCCAGAACTGCTTCTCCATCCTGCGGACCTTCGCAAGGTAGGCTTCCATGTGCTCATCTTTCGGCTCGTACACCTTGTTGGAGAAATTGACAAGGAGCTGCGAATCGCCCTTGATGGTGAGGCGTTTCACCCCCAGGGTAGCTACGGCCTTCAAGCCCGCTATTAGACCTTCATACTCCGCTATGTTGTTGGAGACATTTTCACCTTGCTAGAAACAGAGCTGTACAGCGTAGTAGAGCTTGTCCTGAGTGGGCGATATGAGCACCTCCCCAGCCCCAGCGCCATGCCTGGAGAACGCCCCATCAAAGTACATGACCCAGCCTTCTGGCGCCTCGCTTCCCGGGGAGAGGGACTAATCCTTGTCGGCCTTGAGGCCTGGGGCCTCCGTCCATTCTGCCACAAAATCCGCTAATGCTGCTCCCTTGATGACTCTGGTCGTGCTGAATTCGAGCTGAAACGCTTGCAGTTCTATGTTCCACTCAGCGACCCTTCCGGCTGAGTTAGGGCTCCTGAGCACTCTCTCCAAGGGGTATGACGAGACGACCTTGATGGGGTGACCCTGAAAATAGTGCCCCAGCTTGCGTGAGGCCACCAGTAGCGCGAGGAGGAGCTTCTGAGGCATGGGGTACCGTGCCATCGCGTCCCGCAACACCGTGCTGATGAAGTACACTGGGTGCTCGACGAGGTTGTGTGCGTCAGTGCTGGTGACGCCCCCCGAAGACCATGGTGCCTCCTGAGGCGATGGGGCCTCCGGAGGCTGGCCATCTGGGAGAGGGGCTCCTTCCGCCTCTGGTGCACTCCTCTGCGGTGGCTGATCCTCCTTAGCCACGGTGGCGGTTTCTGTGGGCCTTCCTTGTTCCTGTTTTGCCTTGTCCCGGGCTGCTGCTATGGTTTTGATTCGACGCTCCTCCCTAACCGCCACCAGGGCTGCGCTGACGGAGTAGGGAGTGGCGGCGAGGTAAAGCACCAGGGGCTCTTGAGGGCGCGGAGCCACCATGACCGGAGGGCTGGTCAGGTATCTCTTGAGATCTTGGAATGCCTTGTCGGCCTCTTCAGTCCATTCAAAGGGCCCCTTTTTCTTCGTTAGCTGGAAGAAGGGTAGCGCTCGCTCCCCCAACTTGGCGATGAAGCGCCCTAGCGCGGTCACGCGCCCAGTAAGATTCTACATTTCTCTGAGGGTCTTTGGTGGGCTCATG
This sequence comes from Triticum dicoccoides, assembly GCF_002162155.2. Classification (NCBI taxonomy): domain Eukaryota; kingdom Viridiplantae; phylum Streptophyta; class Magnoliopsida; order Poales; family Poaceae; genus Triticum; species Triticum dicoccoides. Next base: position 153,767,035 of record NC_041382.1, on the reverse strand, counting down.
TCCTCAACCGCCTTGACCTTTTCCGGGTTAGCCCCGATGCCTCGGTGGGACATGAGGAAACCCAAGAGCTTGCCCGAAGGGACTCCAAACACACACTTCTCTGGGTTGAGCCGCATGTTCACTGCGTTGAGGCTCGCAAAGGTTTCCTCTAGGTCTTGTATCAGGGTCCTGGCCTCCCAAGACTTGACCCCTATGTCATCGACGTAAGCCTCGACGTTCTTCCCGAGCTGCGGGCCCAAGGTGATGTGCATCAGCCGTTGAAAGGTCGCCCCTGCGTTACGCATCTCAAATGGCATGCATGTGTAGCAGTACACCCCACACGGGGTTAGGAAGGCTGTCTTTTCGACGTCTTCTACCGCCATCTTGATCCGGTGATACCCAGAGAAGGCATCCAAGAAGCATACAGGTCGCATTCTGCGGTGGAATCGACGATCTGGTCGATGCGGGGGAGCGGGAACGGATCTTGCGGGCATGCCTTGTTGAGGTTGGTGAAGTCGACACACATGCGCTCCTTCCCTCCCTTCTTTGGCACAACGACAGGGTTGGCCAACCAATCCGGGTATCGGACCTCGCGAATGACCCCAGCGGCTTCTAGCTTGCGGGTCTCTTGGACGATGAAGGCCTGCTTCTCTGTGGACTGCCGCCTTGCCTTCTGCTTCACAGGGCGCACGTTGGGGCACACATTGAGGTGATGCTCGATTATGCTCCTAGGGATCCCCGCCAACTGGTCAGGCTCCCAAGCGAATACCTTCTTGTTCGCGTGCAGGAACCTAAACAGGGCCTCCTCCTGCTCGGGCTCGAGGTTGGAACTTATGGTGAAACTGGCATTGGTGGACCCGTCCTCATCAACGGGTATCTGCTTGGTTTCTGCCTTGTCTCGGGTGAACAACTGTTTCTTCTTGGCGGGTGCAGCCCCCTTGGGCTCGGGGGTCTCCGAGTCGGCGGGCTGTGTCGACGCTGCCGTCTTGAAGGCGAGCTCAAGCACTCGCAGCGCGTCTCCGGTGTCCCCGTGCACGGTGAGGACACCGCTGCTCCCGTGCATCTTCATGAGGTTGTACGCCGGGTGCGTCGCGGCCATGAACTAGGCCAGCGCTGGATAGTCAAGGATGGCGTTGTAGGGGAGGCCGATGGGGGCGATGTCAAAGTCGACCAGCTCCGTGCGGAAGTTGTCATAGGTGTCGAAGGTTACTGGGAGCCGGATCTGTCCCAAGGAGCTGGATGACCCGCCCCCAACACCTGAGAAGGGCCGGCTGGGTTGCATCCGTTCCAGGGGTATGCAGAGGAGGTTGAAGGCCTCAACCGAGAGCACGTTGAGGCCCGCGCCGCCATCGATGAGAGTTCTGGTGACGGCCACCTGGCAGATGGTGGGGGTGCACAGCATGGGGAGCGCACCCGAGCAGGCCGAGTTGGAGGGGTGGTTCTCCGAGCTGAAGGTCAGGCCGGCCTTGGGCGCCGCCCGGTCCGGGGGAGCCCCCTGCCGCGTGGAAGCGACGCTGACCCGGCGGATGAACGGCTTGATGTGGTGACTTGTAGGCGGCGCCTGCGAGCCGCCCAGGAGGGCCGCGACGACCGGGGGTGTTGGTGTAGCGTGGTGGGCGAGGAAGAGGCTGGGGAGCTCTTCCCAAGAGGCCACGGAGGCTGCCGGTAGGTGGAGCAGCCATGCGCGCGGAGCGCCGGTGAGGGCCATGGGAAGCCAGTTGGCCATGACCCTATCATCACCTCCAGCTTTGAGGATGGCCTCCTCGTACGCCAGCAAGAAGGCCAGCGGATCAGTCGCGCCGCTGTAGCTCGGCGGCGTCATTGGCTTGAACTTGTCTGGCCACCGTACCCGTTGCAGGGCTGGGGCCAGGGCTCGGAGCCCCCTGGCCCCCGTGCTGGCGCCCGCGGCCGGAGCGGGCGACGCGCTACTCATCGCGGGGCAGGTCATGGCGGTGGCGGAAGGGAAAACTCCGGTGCACCCCTACCTGGCGCGCCAAATGTCGGATTTCGGGTTCCGGCAGACCCTTGAGGTTCGAACACTGGGGTGCGCATGGAGGTTTCACCTTCTACCTACCTGCACCCCTCCGCCTCGCTAAGATCTAAGCTATGGAAAGAACAGCACAAGAGACACAGGGTTTATACTGGTTCGGGCCACCGTTGTGGTGTAATACACTACTCCAGTGTGTGGTGTGGTGGATTGCCTCTTGGGCTGATGATGATGAGCAATACAAGGAAGAACAGCCTCGCGAGGGTCTGTTCTTGGCTGGGGGGATGAACTGCTAGGAGGAGTTCAGTCGCCCTTCTCTCTCTCTCTCTCTCTCTCTGTGTGTGATGCTACTCGATCCGATCCTAGCTAGTTTCTCTCTTGGCTTCTAGATTCTCCCTTCTTGATTGCCCCCCTACCCTAGGGGTGGCTAGTCCTATTTATAGGCAAAGGCCCTGGGCCTCTTCCCAAATATTGAGCGGGAAGGGCGCCAACAATTGGCCATTTTGAAGGGGAACATCTGGTACACTTATCCTGACTAAAGTTGGTCCTCACCTGCCAAAGGCTCTGGTGGTGACGCTGGCTTGGGCTCCACAATGACTTCCTCCCTGCCGTTGGACTGGTCTTGGTCTCGTTGCACCGAAATGGGTGCCTTTACTTGATGCTCTCGCCTGCGCTTGCTCCCTTTGCACCAAATAGGAAAGGAGGACACTACGCGGGCTGGCGCCCACCTGGCGCCCTTGGTCGTCATGGCTTGCGTCACGGGCACCTCGTGAGGTACCCCGCCTTGATCTCTCCGCCTCCTCGCGAGCCAGCCTGATGAGGTTGTGCCCAAGGAAGCTCCGTGTCGTCCGCCCCGCGAGGCTTGGCCCCTCGCGAGGGTCTTGGGTCTGTGTTGATGAAGATGGGCCGTGCTGGGCCCCTCCTCGAGCCACGCCGCAGGCCGCAGGCAGGCAAGTCTGGGGACCCCCGTTCCCAGAACGCCGACAAGTTTGAATATAAATCTGAACAAAATTCGAAATTTGAAAATTTCAAAAAGATGATGTGACAGGTTCACTGGATAGGTAAAACAAGATGAAGCTATAGGCGTTGGTTTCATCTAATTTGGATGAACGAGTAAAAAGTTATGGCTATTTGAAAAATCAGGGCCAAGCTGTTTTACGGAAGAAGAAAAATAGCTATGGCTAGGGTCTAATGTATAAATGCGTAGACTAATTGATAATCTAATTATTTTATCGTATTAGTCTAGAAATAATAAACTACGAAAGTATAAAGAAAGATACTTTTATAAGGCAGAGAAAAGATGACTTTGGAGAAAGGAGACAATTTCCAAAAGTCGCGCCGGAGAGGAGAAAAATATTTTTATCTAGTCAAACCAAAATATTGATTTAATCCGAATTAGATGATTTTTGGAGGCTCCGAGTCTATATTTATAGGCGGAAAAGAGGTTTAAGGGTCAAAGGTTAGGCAATGTGGGATTAAACGTATACGAAAATATACAAAACAGAGATGGGATGTGCGCCATGGGCCAAAAGACCTTTAGGCGGTTCGGCCGGCCGCGCACACCGTAAAATATATCTTTTTAGCAATAGAAAAGAAAATAAAAACTATGAAAGAAAATATGGGGAAGGAATATGGCCGGTTGGGCCTGGCCCATATAGGATAAAGAAAAAGAAAAGATGGGGCGCCCGCAGCTACTATGATGTGCACGTGGGCGACAGTTAGTTTCAGCGCGCGCGTAGTTTTTGTTATTTGTTTTTTTAAACAGAAAGCGATAAACTAAAAAACAAAAATAAAACTAAAACTTTATATAGGCATATTATATATCAAAATTTTCAGAAAAAGATTTTCTACAAGCTGAACATTTCCTAGCATTAAATAAAGTTCACACCAATTCAGATAATTCAAAGAGTGCTACTGGTCTAATAAAATCCAATAAAAATCATTATAAAAATACCAAAATTAATTCAAATTTATTTCTCTCTAATTTTCTGATGTAGGGAATCATGTTACCCTATTTTCCGTATTTTATTTTTGGAGAAAAATAATTTGAATAAAACCCAAATAACTCCAAATTGAACATAATTTCAAAAGGATTTTAAATTTTGATCCTTTTAAACTCCAACTCATATTTCATATAATTTGAAGAAGTCATTTTATCTTCTCTCATGAAAATCATTGATTGCTTGAAGTTTCTAAATTAAAAATATTTCCAAATGAGATTCAAATCTTTTCAAAACCCTGTTCATTTATTTAAATGGAAGAAGTCATGTCATCTTCTCTCGATGGTTTTGTATTTGAAAAGAATTTGAATTCACGGAGATCAAAATGCAAAAGGTGAAAGTTTGGGAAAGTCATTTTATTCCCTCTCACTTAACTTTCAAAAAGTTTCGAATTTCACTCAATCAATCACACAACAATCAAGCAATCATTCAATCTATCTATTTATTATAACATTCCAAAATTTAGAATTTTGGGATGTTACAGTGGCTTGATACGTCTCCAATGTATCTACTTTTCCAAACACTTTTGCCCTTGTTTTGGACTCTAACATGCATGATTTGAATGGAGGTAACCCGAACTGACGCTGTTTTCAGCAGAATTACCATGATGTTATTTATGTGCAGAAACAAACGTTCTCGGAATGACCTGAAACTTCACGGAGCAACTTTTTGGAAAATATAAAAAATACCTACAAAAGATGAAGGCCAGGGGGCCACCACCTCTCCACGAGGGTGGGGGGCGCGCCTGCCCCCCTAGGGCGCGCCCCCTACCTCGTGGGCCCCCTGGTGCCTCTCCGACTCCAACTCCAATTCTATATATTGTGTTTCGGGGAGAAAAAATCAGAGAGAAGAATTCATCGCGTTTTACGATACGGAGCCACCACCAAGCCCTAAAACCTCTCGGGAGGGCTGATCTAGAGTCCGTTCGGGGCTTCGGAGAGGGGAATCCGTCGCCATCGTCATCATCAACCATCCTCCATCACCAATTTCATGATGCTCACCGCCGTGCATGCGTAATTCCATCGTAGGCTTGCTGGACGGCGATGGGTTGGATGGGATCTATCATGTAATCGAGTTAGTTTTGTTAGGGTTTGATCCCTAGTATCCACTATGTTCTGAGATTGATGTTGCTATGACTTTGCTATGCTTAATGCTTGTCAGTAGGGCCCGAGTGCCATGATTTCAGATCTGAACCTATTATGTTTTCATCAATATATGAGTGTTCTTGATCCGATCTTGCAAGTCTATAGTCACCTATTATGTGTTATGATCCGTTAACCCCGAAGTGACAAGAATCGGGATACTTACTGGTGATGATCGTAGTTTGAGGAGTTCATGTATTCACTATGTGTTTAATGCTTTGTTCTGGTACTCTATTAAAAGGAGGCCTTAATATCCCTTAGTTTCCGTAAGGACCCCGCTGCCACGGGAGGGTAGGACAAAAGATGTCATGCAAGTTCTTTTCCATAAGCATGTATGACTATGTTCGGAATACATGCCTACATTATATCAATGAACTAGAGCTAGTTCTCTGTCACCCTAGGTTATGACTGTTACATGATGAACCACATCCGACATAATTCTCCATCACTGATCCATTGCCTACGAGCTTTCCATATATTGTTCTTCGCTTATGTACTTTCCCGTTGCTATTGCTATCATCACTACAAAATACCAAAAACATTACTTTTACTATTGTTACCTTTTGTTACCGTTACCACTAATATCATATTACTTTGATACTAAATACTTTGCTGTAGATATTAAGTTTCCAGGTGTGCTTGAACTAACAACTCAGCTGCTAATACTTGAGAGTATTCTTTGGCTCCCCTTGTGCCGACTCAATAAATTTGGGTTGAATACTTTACCCTCGAAAACCGTTGCGATCCCCTATACTTGTGGGTTATCAAGACTATTTTCTGGCGCCGTTGCCGGGGAGCATAGCTCTATTCTTTGAGTCACTTGGGATTTATATCTGCTTGTCATTATGAAGAACTTGAGAGATCCAAAAACCATGATTTATCCCTCAACTACGAGGGGAGGTAAGGAACTACCATCTAGCTCTGCACTTGATTCACCTTCTGTTATGAGTAAGCTTGCGACACCTAAACCTGCTTCTACTATTCGTTCTGATATGTCGCATGTTATTGATGATGCCACTTCTGCTATGCATGATACTTACGATGAAACTACTTCTATGCTTGATACTACTGTGCCACTTGGTGAATTTCTTGATGAACAACTTGCTAGGGCTAGAGAGAATGAAAATATTGAATCTCACAATACTGATGAAATTGATGATGAAGACTTGCCCATTATTCCTGAGGGTTATGTTTTTGATAAAGAAGCTTCTTTAGCTATTTTAGCTTGCAAAGATAGATATGAACTTAATAGGTTATTAGCTAAATGGAATCAACAATCACTAAATGCTAGAATGAAACCTGAACCTGCTTTTGCTACTTCACCTATATGTGGTACCGATAAGGATTATGAATTCTCTATTGATCCTGATATAATTACTTTGGTTGAATCTGATCCTTTTCATGGCTATGAATCTGAAACTGTTGTGGCACATCTTACTAAATTAAATGATATAGCTACCCTGTTCACTAATGATGAGAGAACTCGCTACTTTTATATCCTTAAAATATTTCCGTTCTCATTAATGGGTGATGCTAAGATATGGTTTAATTCTCTTGATCTTGGTTGTGTGCGTAGTCCCCAGGATATGATTTATTACTTCTCTGCTAAATATTTTCCTGCTCATAAGAAACAAACTGCTTTAAGGGATATATATAATTTTGTGCAAATTAAAGAAGAGAGTCTCCCACAAGCTTGGGTGAGGCTTCTCCAATTACTTAATGCTTTGCCTGATCATCCTCTTAAGAAAAATGAAATACTTGATATCTTTTATAATGGACTAACCCATGCTTCCAGAGATTGGATAGTTGTGCTGGTTCTATTTTCAGGGAAAGAATGCCGGATGAAGTTGAAATTCTATTGAACAATATGTTGACAAATGAAAATAATTGGACACCTCCCGAGCCAGTTCCTGAGCCTATTCCTAAACCAACTCCGAAGAAGAGGGGTATTCTATTTCTCAGTCCTGAAGATATGCAAGAGGCAAAGAAATCTATGAAAGAAAAAGGTATTAAAGCTAAAGATGTTAAGAATTTACCTCCTATTGAAGAAATACATGGCCTTAATTTACCGCCTGTTGAAGAAACATATGATCTTAATCCATTACCTATTGAAGAAACTCATGGTCTTGATAACCCGACACAGGTAGTAAAGGTAAATTCTCACTATAGATATGATAAAGCTGAAATCCCATTTACTAAGTTTGCTAGCCCATGCTTAGATGAGTTTGATAAATTTATGGCTAAGCAAGAAGATTTTAATGCTTATTTTGGTAGACAATTGAAATACAATTCAAATATGCTTGAACACTTGGGTGATTATATGGCTAATGTCAAAGGTGAACTTAAACTTATTAGTAAACATGCTTCTATGGTTACCACTCAAGTAGAGCAAGTAATTAAAGCTCAAAATGATTTGCTCAATGAATTGAATAGTAAGAATAATGATAATGCTGTTAGAGTTATGACTAGAAGTGGTAGAATAACTCAGGAACCTTTGTATCCTGAAGGCCACCCTAAGAGAATTGAGCAAGATTCTCAGAGAAATAATATAGATGCACCTAGTCCTTCTAAAAGGAAGAAAAAGAAAAATTATAGGACTTTGCATGCTTCTAGTGAACCTATTACTGAAACACCTGAGAATCCAAATGATATTTCTATTTCTGATGCTGAAACACAATCTGGTAATGAACCTGAAACTAGTAATAATGTTACTGATAATGTTCATGATGATGCTCAACCTAGTAATGATAATGATGTAGAAATTGAACCTGCTGTTCATCTTGATAACCCAGAATCAAAGAATGAACGTTATGATAAGAAAGACTTCGTTGCTAGGAAACATGGTAAAGAAAGAGAACCATGGGTTCAGAAACCCATGCCTTTTCCTCCCAAACCATCCAAGAAAAAGGATGATGAGGATTTTAAGCACTTTACTAAAATGATTAGACCTATCTTTTTGCGTATGCGATTAACTGATATGCTCAAAATGAATCCTTATGCTAAATACATGAAAGAAATTGTTACTAATAAAAGAAAGATACTGGAAGCTGAAATTTCCACCATGCTTGCTAATTATACTTTTAAGGGCGGAATACAAAAGAAACTAGGACATCCAGGAGTACCCACTATACCATGCTCCATTAAAATAATCCATGTTAAAACTGCTTTATGTGATCTTGGAGCCGGTGTTAGTGTTATGACTCTCTCTTTATATCGTAGACTTGATTTGAATAAGTTGACACCGACTGGAATATCTTTGTAAATGGCTGATAAATCAACTGCTATATCTATCGGTATTTGTGAGGATGTGCCTGTTGTAGTTGCAAATGTTACTATTTTAACGGACTTTGTTATTCTTGATATTCCAGAGGATGATAGTATGTCTATTATTCTTGGAAGACCCTTTTTGAATACTGCAGTGGCTGTTATTAATTGCACTAAAGGCAATGCCACTTTTCATGTTAATGGTAATGAGCATACGGTACACTTTCGGAGGAAACAACCTCAAGTCCACAGTATCAATTCTATTGGAAAAATTCCATCGATTATATTTGGAGGTTTTGAATTTCCTCTTCCTACTGTCAAGAAGAAATATGATATTCTTATTATTGGGGATGTGCATATCCCCGTTGAGGTAACATTGTGTTATTCAAATTTCTCCGGTTCCATGTTATTCGGAATGAGTTCGTTAACAAGACTTGATCAACCTTCTTAGTGGATTCCTTTTGATGATCATGAGATGGATGAAACTAGAAGGCACAACCTTCTGTACCCAACCTTCACTTTCTGTTATTTATATTAAATAAATAAAAATAAATATTTTTTTGTCTATTATCTGATTATCCGTGCAATTTAAAAATACCCCGAAAATAAAAGTTCTCCAAATGCCCTGAAATTTAAATTTCATTTTTTCTAGAATATTTGAGAATATTTGGCACTAAGAACACAGCAGGGGGGTCAACCACCTGCCCACGAGGGTGGAGGGCACGCCCTACCCCCCTGGGCGCGCCCCCTGCCTCGTGGGCCCATGATGGTCCTCCTCCACTTACCCTTTTGTTGGGGAACGTAGCAGAATTTTAAAATTTTCTATGCATCACCAAGATCAATCTATGGAGTCATCTAGCAACGAGGGAGAGGGGAGTGCATCTACATACCCTTGTAGATCGCGAGCGGAAGCGTTCAAGAGAACGGGGTTGATGGAGTCGTACTCGTCGTGATCCAAATCACCGATGACCAAGCGCCAAAAGGATGACACCTCCGCGTTCAACACACGTACGGTTGGGAAGACGTCTCCTCCTTCTTGATCCAGCAAGGGGAAGGAGAGGTTGATGGAGATCCAGCAGCACGACGGCGTGGTGGTGGAAGCAGCGGTGATCTCGGCAGGGCTTCGCCAAGCTCCAACGAGAGAGAGAGAGAGAGAGAGAGAGAGAGGTGTTACGAGGGGAGAGGGAGGCGCCAAGGGCTTGGTGTGCGGCTGCCCTCCCTCCCCTCGACTATATATAGGGCCCCTAGGGGGCGCCGACCCTAGGAGATCCAATCTCCAAGGGGGGGCGGCAGCCAAGGGGGACTTGCCCCCCAAGTCAGGTGGGGCGCCCCCCACCCCTAGGGTTTCCAACCCTAGGCGCAGGGGGAGGCCCATGGGGGCACTGTTGGGGATCGTAGCAGAAATTAAAAATTTTCTACGCATCACCAAGATCAATCTATGGAGTAATCTAGCAACGAGGGGAAGGAGAGTGCATCTACATACCCTTGTAGATCGCTAAGCGGAAGCGTTGCAAGAACGCGGATGAATGAGTCGTACTCATAGCGATTCAGATCGCGGTTGATTCCGATCTAAGCGCCAAACAACGGCGCCTCCACGTTCAACACACGTGCAGCCCGGTGACGTCTCCTAGGCCTTGATCCAGCAAGGGGAGAAGGAGAGGTTGGGGAAGAATCCGTCCAGCAGCAGCACGACGGCATGGTGGTGGTGGAGGAGCGCGGGACTCCAGCAGGGCTTCGCCAAGCACTACGAGAGACGAGGAAGGAGAGGGGTAGGGCTGCGCCAACAGGGAGATCGAATCGTGTGTTGGGCTGCCCCTTTGCCTCCACTATATATAGGGAGAGGGAGGGCTGCGCCCCCACCTAGGGTTCCCACCCCAAGGGGTGCGGCAGCCCTAGATCCCATCTAGGGTGGCGGCCACAAGGGGGAGAGGGGGAGGCGCACCTGGGGTGGGCCTTAGGCCCATCTGCCCTAGGGTTTGCCCCCTTCCCCTCTTGGAGGCGCCTTGGGCCTTGGTGGGAGGCTCCCTAGCCCACCTAGGGGCTGGTCCCTTCCCACTATTGGCCCATGTATGCCTCTGGGGCCCGTGGCCCCTCCAGGTGGACCCCCGGACCCCTCTGGTGGTCCCGGTACACTACCGGTGATGCCCCGAACACTTCCGGTGGCCAAAACCATACTTCCTATATATCAATCTTTACCTTCGGACCATTCTAGAACTCCTCGTGACGTCCGGGATCTCATCTGGGACTCCGAACAACATTCGGTAACCGCGTACATACTTTCCCTATAACCCTAGCGTCATCGAACCTTAAGTGTGTAGATCCTACGGGTTCGGGAGTCATGCAGACATGGCCGAGACAACTCTCCGGTCAATAACCAACAGCGGGATCTGGATACCCATGTTGGTTCCCACATGCTCCACGATGATCTCATCGGATGAACCACGATGTCAAGGGTTCAATCAATCCCATATACAATTCCCTTTGTCTATCGGTATGATACTTGCCCGAGATTCGATCGTCGGTATCCCGATACCTTGTTCAATCTCATTACCGGCAAGTCTCTTTACTTGTTCCGTAACACATCATCCCGTGATCAACTCCTTGGTCACATTGTGCACATTATGATGATGTCCTATCGAGTGGGCCCAGAGATAACTCTCCGTTACACGGAGTGACAAATCCCAGTCTCGATTTGTGCCAACCCAACAGACACTTTCGGAGATACCCGTAGTGTACCTTTATAGCCACCCAGTTATGTTGTGACGTTTGGCACACCCAAAGCACTCCTACGGTATCCGAGAGTTGCACAATCTCATGGTCTAAGGAAATGATACTTGACATTAGAAAAGCTTTAGCATACGAACTACACGATCTTTGTGCTAGGCTTAGGATTGGGTCTTGTCCATCACGTCATTCTCCTAATGATGTGATCCCATTATCAATGACATCCAGTGTCCATGGTCAGGAAACCATAACCATCTATTGATCAACGAGCTAGTCAACTAGAGGCTTACTAGGGACATGGTGTTGTCTATGTATCCACACATGTATCTGAGTTTCCTATCAATACAATTCTAGCATGGATAATAAAAGATTATCATGAACAAGGAAATATAATAATAACCAATTTATTATTGCCTCTAGGGCATATTTCCAACAGTCTCCCACTTGCACTAGAGTCAATAATCTAGTCCACATCGCCATGTGATTAACACTCACAGATCACATCGCCATGTGACCAACATCCAAGAGTCTACTACACTCAATGATCTAGTTCACATCACTATGTGATAAACACTCAAAGAGTTCTGGGTTTGATCATGTTATGCTTGTGAGAGAGGTTGTAGTCAACGGGTCTTGCCATATTCAGATCCCTATGTATTTCGCAAAACTTTATATCGTAGATGCTGCTGCCACGTTCCACTTGGAGTTATTCCAAATTGTTGCTCCATTATACGTATCTGGTATCTCTACTCAGAGCTATCCGGATAGGTGTTAAGCTTGCATCGACGTAACTCTTTATGTCGAACTCTTTATCACCTCCATAACCGAGAAACATTTCCTTATTCCTCTAAGGATAATTTTGACTGCTATCTGGTGATCCACTCCTAGATCACCTTTGTACCCTCTTGCCAGACATGTGGCAAGGTACACATCAGGTGCGGTACTCAGCATGGCATACCGTATAGAGCCTATGACAAAAGCATAGGGGACGACCTTCGTCCTTCCTCTTTCTTCTGCAATGGTCAATCTTTGAGTCTTACTCAACTTCACACCTTACAACTCAGGTAAGAACCCCTTCTTTGACTGATCTATTTTGAACTCCTTCAAAAACATGTCAAGGTGTGCGTTCTTTGAAAGTATCATCAGGCGTATAGATCTTGATGCCCAATATGTAAGCAGCTTTATCCAGGTCTTCCTTTGAAAAACACTCTTCAAACAACCGTTTATGCTTTCCAGAAATTCTACATTATTTCAGATCAATAATATGTCATCCACATATAATTATCAGAAATGTTGTAGTGCTCCCACTCACTTTCTTGTAAATACAAGTTTCTAGCAAACACTGTATAAACCTAAAAGCTTTGATCACTCCATCAAAGCATATATTCTGACTCCGAGATGCTTGCTCTAGTCCATAGAAGGATCGCTGGAGCCAGCATACCTTTTAGCATCCTTAGGATCGACAAAACTTTGATTGTGTCACATACAACTCTTTCTTACGAAAACTGGTAAGAAAACTCGTTTTGACATCCATCTGTCAGATTTCATAATCGAAAAATACAGCTAATGCTAACATGATTCCGACGGACTTAAGCATCGCTACGGGTGAGAAATTCTCATCGTAGTCAACTCCTTGAACTTGTGAAAAGACTCTTTCCCACAAGTCGAGCTTCATAGACGGTAACATTACCGCCACGTCCGTCTTCTTCTTAAAGATCCATTTATTCTCAACAGCTTGATGATCATCGGGCAAGTCCACCAAAGTCCATACTTTGTTCTAATACATGGATCCTATCTCGGATTTCATGGCTTCTAACCATTTGTCGGAATACGGGCCCACCATCGCTTCTCCATAGCTCGTAGGTTCATTGTTGTCTAACAACATGATATCTAAGACAAGATTACCGTACCACTCAGGAGTAGTACATATCCTTGTCGTCCTACGAGGTTTGATAGCAACTTGATCTGAAGATTCATGATCACTATCATTAACTTCCTATTCAACAGACGTAGGCTCCATAGAAAACATCTTTCTGTGTTGCATCACTCTCTGGTTGAAGTAAAGGTTCGACAACCTCATCAAGTTCTATCTTCCTCCCACTCAATTCTTTCGAGAGAAACTCCTTCTCGAGAAAGGACCCGTTCTTAGCAACAAACAATTTGCCCTCGGATCGGAGATAGAAGGTATACCCAACTGTCACCTTTGGGTATCCTATGAAGATGTGTTTGTCCGCTTTGGGTTCGAGCTTCTCCGGCTGAAGCCTTAAGCATCGCAGCCCCAAACATTAAGAAACGACAACTTTGGTTTCTTTCCAAACCAATGTTCATACGGCGTCGTCTCAACGGACTTATATGGTGTCCTATCTAAAGTGAATGCAGCTGTCTCTAATGCATAACCTCAAAATAATAGTGGTAGATCGGTAAGGGACATCATAGATCGCACCATATCTCATAAGGTTCGATTACAACGTCCGGACACACCATTACCCTGTGGTGTTCCAGGTGGCTTCAAGTGTGAAACAATTCCACAATGTCTTAAGTGATTGCTAAATTCATAACTCAGAAATTCTCATCGATCAGATCGTAGGAATTTGATCTTCTTGTTATGATGGTTCTTAACTCCACTCTGAAACCGCTTGAACTTATCAAATGTTTCAGACTTGTGCTTCATTAAGTAAATATACCTATATCTACTCAAATCGTCAGTGAAGATGAGAAAATAGAGATATCCACCGCACGCTTCAATTCTCATTTGCTCACACGCATCAGCATGTATGATTTCCAACAAGTCACTTGCCCGTTTCATTGTACCTAAAAACGGGGTCTTAGTCATCCTGCCCATGAAGCATGGCTCGCATGTGTCAAGCGATTCAAAATCAAGTGACTACAAACATCCATCGATATGGAGTTTCTTCATGCATCTTACGCCAATATGACCTAAGAGGCAATGCCACAAGAAAGTGGTACTATCATTATTAACTCTACATCTTTTGGCGTGAACATGTGTATTACCACGACCGAGATTCAATGAACCATTCACATAGGGTGCATGACCATGAAAGGTATTATTCATGTAAATAGAATAACCAGTATTCTCTAACTTAAATGAATAACCGTATTGCAATGAACATGATCTAATCATATTCATGCTCAACGTAGACACCTGATAACATATATCTAGGTTCAATACTAATCCCGAAGGCAGATGGAGCGTGCGATGGTGATCTCATCAACTTTGGAAACACTTCCAACACACATCGTCGCCTCGCCCTTAGCCAGTCTCCGTTTAGTCCGTAGCTTTTGCTTCAAGTCAGCAGTAATAGCAAATGAACCGGTATCCAATACCCAGGTGCTACCAGGAGTACTAGTAAGGTACACATTAATAACACGTATATACTTTGTTGAAGTTGCTATCCTTCTTCTCTACCATGCATTTGGGGTAATTCCGCTACCAGTGACCGTTCCCCTTACAATAGAAGCACTTAGTCTCAGGTTTGGGTTCAACCTTGGGTTCCTTCACTGGAGCGGCAACTGGTTTGCCATCCATGAAGTTTCCCTTCTAGCCCTTACCCTTCTTGAAACCAGTGGTCTTGTTAAACCATCAACACTTGATTCTCCTTCTTGATTTCCACCTTTTGCGGTCTTAAGCACCGCGAACAGCTTCAGGATCAACTCCATCCCCTGCATGTCATAGTTCATCACGAAGATCTAGTAGCTTAGTGATAGTGGCTAGAGAACTCTATCAATCACTATCTTATCTGGAAGTTTAACTCCCACTTGATTTAAGTGATTGTAGCACCCAGACATTCTGAGCACATGCTCACTAGCTAAGCTATTCTCCTCCATCTTGTTGGCAAAAGAACTTGTCAGAGGTGTCACACCTCTCAACACGGGCATGAGCCTGAAATCCCAATTTCAGCTCTTGGAACATCTCATATGTTCTATGGCATTCAAAACGTCATTGGGATCCCGATTCTAAGCCGTAATGTATGGTGCACTAAACTATGAAGTAGTCATAAGGATGTGCCTGTCAGATGTTCACAACATCCACAGACGACGTTGTAGGGGTTTGCACATCGAGTGGTGCATCAAACACGTAAGCCTTCTGTGTAGCAGTGAGGACACTCCTCGGACTATGGGCCCAGTCCGCATCATTGCTTACAATACCTTTCAACTTGGTCTTTCTCTAGGAACATATTGAAACAGGGAGCTACAACGTGAGCTATTTATCTACAACATATTTGCAAAGACAATTTAGACTATGTTCATGATAATTGAGTTCATCTAATCAAATTATTTAATGAACTCCCACTGTGATAGACATCCCTCTAGTCATCTAAGTGAAACATGATCCGAATCGACTAGGCCGTGTCCGATCATCACGTGAGACGGACTAGTCATCAACGGTGAACATCTCATGTTGATCGTATCTTCTATACGACTCATGTTCGACCTTTCGGTCTTCCGTGTTCCGAGGCCATGTCTATACATGCTAGGCTCGTCAAGTCAACCTAAGTGTTTCGCATGTGTCCTGAGGCCATGTCTGTACATGCTAGGCTCGTCAACACCCGTTGTATTCGAACGTTAGAATCTATCACACCCGATCATCACGTGGTGCTTCAAAACAACGAACCTTCGCAACGGTGCACAGTTAGGGGGGACACTTTTCTTGAAATTTTAGTGAGGGATCATCTTATTTAAGCTACTGTCGTTCTAAGCAAATAAGATGTAAAACATGATAAACATCACATGCAATCAAATAGTGACATGATATGGCCAATATCATTTTTCTCCTTTTGATCTCCATCTTCGGGGCTCCATGATCATCGTTGTCACCGGCATGACACCATGATCTCCATCATCATGATCTCCATCACCGTGTCTTCTTGAAGTTGTCTCGTCATCCATTACTTCTACTACTATGGCTAACACTTTAGCAATAAAGTAAAGTAATTACATGACATTTATGTTGACACACAAGTCATAAATAAATTAAGGCAACTCCTATGGCTCCTGCCGGTTGTCATACTCATCGACATGCAAGTCGTGATTCCTATTACAAGAACATGATCAATCTCATACATCACATATATCTTTCATCACATCCTTTTGGCCATATCACATCACAAGGCATATGCTACAAAAACAAGTTAGACGTCCTCTAATTATTGTTGCAAGTTTTTACGTGGCTGCTATAGGTTTCTAGCAAGAACGTTTCTTACCTATGCCAAAACCACAACGTGATATGCCAATTTCTATTTACCCTTCATAAGGACCCTTTTCATCGAATCTGATCCGACTAAAGTGGGAGAGACAGACACCCGCTAGCCACCTTATGTGTAACACCCCGGATGTGATTTACCCAATATGTACTCCAACTCCTTCCGTTTCTGGCCTTAAGTTATTTTATTTTCTCGGGTTAGCGTTTTTTGTCTCCGTGTGTTGTTCTCGTTGTCATGCGTCTCATATCATGTCATCATCTGCATTGCATTTGCATACGTGTTCATCTCATGCATTCGAGCATTTTCCCCGTTGTCTGTTTTGCATTCCGGCGCTTTGTTCTCCTCCGGTGGTCATTTCTACCTTTCTTTCGTGTGTGGGTATTAAACATTTCCGGATTGGACCGAGACTTGCCAAGCGGCCTTGGTTTACTACCGGTAGACCGCTTCTCAAGTTTCGTATCATTTGGACTTCGTTTGATACTCCAACGGTTAACCGAGGGACCGAAAAGGCCTCGTGTGTGTTACAGCCCAACACCCCTCCAATTTTGCCCAAAACCGACCTAAACCTTCTCCATCATCTAGAGCGTTCGATCACGATCGCGTGGCTGAAAACCGCACCTCATTTGGACACTCCTAGCTCCCTCTATGCCTATAAATACCTCCCCCTCTCCAAATTTCGGATCTCCCCGTCCAAAACCCTAAAAAACACCTCGCGCCGGCCGGACACATCCGTCCTCGGCCGGACAGCGTCCGCCGCCGCCTCTGGCCAACCGGGGCACGCCACGTCACCTGGGGGAGAGCCCCACTTCGCCGCCGCCGCGCGGGCCCGCCAGGCCCGCACCGGGCCCCCGCGGCCCACCTGCCCACCGCCGCCCGCGCCTTCGTCTTCAAGCTCTGCGGCGAGCCCGCACCGCCTCGCCTCTCTCTCTGGCGGAGCCGCGCCACCGCGCTGCAGCACGAACTCGCCGGCGGCCGCCTCGTCCCTCGGCGGCAGGAGCCTCCCCGCCGCCATCGCCGACCATCACCATCGACGCTGCCGCCCCGGCTTCCTCCTCCCTCCGCAACGCTGCCTCCCCGAGCTCTCCGGCAAGCCGCCGGCCTACCTCCCCGATGAACTCCAGTGTTCCTCGATCGGCGTGCGCCCAGATCCAGATCCGAGCTACAGTAACCTAGGGTCGACCTCGATTTTTCCCTAAGTCTGCATATTATTTGCTCATGTTCTTCATGTTATAACTTTGCATCCGTAGCTTCGTTTTGGGCATATAGCATATCAAAATGTTCGCCTCAGAGAGTACAACATTTCATCTCATTGCATCATTTTCATTTGAGTTCATCTTGATGCCCGAAATGCTGTTGGAAGAGTGCTACTTGAGATAATTGTCAGATCTGCTGCTCCATTTAGATATTTGTCATTTTTGCCATGATTAATGTGTGCATGATATGCCCATGAGCTCTACATATGTTTTGTTAAGGGTTTTGCCATCTTTCTAGAGGTGCAACCCATGTATTTTTGTGATGTGTGTGGTGACTAGCACGAGCTTGCAAAGTGAGGCATTTGTTAATGCTGATTTCAGGGACTTAGCATTTCCACTAAGTCCTTGAGCTGTTTATCTCATATGGCCATATGTTCATGTTGTTTCCTAGTGATCCGTGCCTCTTTTGAGGATGATCAGTAAGGATGTTTTGTTAATCTTGTAGTGCTCTATCCATCCATGTCTTTGTTTGCAATTATGGAGCACCGTAGCTTGAGTCAATCGAGCTCTACTTTTGCTATTTCGTGTATCTGGGCAGATTGTCTACTTGTTAGCGATTTTGCCGATGATGTTGTAGTTGATCCATGCATGCTATGTTATTGTTCTTGCCATGTCTAGCTTGCATTTTGTGTATTCTTCATGGGTGTATGCTTAGCTTGTCATGACTTGCTTGGTGGTGAGTGCATCGAGCTCGTAAACATGCCTACTTGATATCTGTGATCTGATTATGTTTTTGCCATGTTCACATGCTTGCAAATGTATTTTCTGATCCCTTTTGGCTCAAGGTCACTAAGGGACTTTTGTTAAGCTCTTTGAGTAGCTCCATGCCATGCTTTACTTTGCCATGTTCAGGTCCTGTAGCATATAGTTTTCATGCTCCGAAGAGTGCTATCTGATCTGAAATTCCAGACAAGTGTTAATTTCACTAAGTCTGAGATCTATTTGCCAAATGCATTTTTGCCATGCTTGTTTGAACCTGTTAATGGATGAATTGGCCGTAGCTCAGTGCTAGGATTTTGTTAAGCTTCATGAATGGATTCCTACCATGTATTTTGATGCCATGTTTGGGTGCTGTAGCATGTTCATCTTGTTGCACTTAGATGGCTACTTGCTGTAAATCGCAGATCGTGGTCATATTTGAATTGCTTGCCTTTTCCAAACCGTAACTCCGATTCCGGCGTTCTTTATATCGTTTTCAAGCGATTTCATCTCATCTTTCCAGTGGCACACTTGGTTTTACAAGTTGAGACCAGGTTCATGCATCCCTCATCAAATCTCCCATATGCATCCCGCATCGCATCCCGCATAGCATATCATCTTTGCATCATATTGTTTGAGTTTTGCACGTGGTTGATTGTGTTGTGTTTGCTTGTTTGTCTTGTTTTGGGTAGAGCCGGGAGACGAGTTCGCTAACGAGGAGCCCGTTGAGTTTGCTTTCGAGGATCCAGTCAACTCTGGCAACTTTGCGGGCAAGATGATCATACCCTCGAAATCACTACTATCTTTGCTTTGCTAGATGCTCGCTCTTTTGCTATGCCTATGCTACGATGCCTACCACTTGCTTATCATGCCTCCCAAATTGCCATGTCAAACCTCTAACCCACCATGTCCTAGCAAACTGTTGATTGGCTATGTTATCGCTTTGCTCAACCCCTCTTATAGCGTTGCTAGTTGCAGGTGAAGATTGGAGATCGTTCCTTGTTGGAACATTATTTACTTGTTGGGATGTCATTATATTATCTTGTTATCTTAATGCATCTATATACTTGGTAAAGGGTGGAAGGCTCGGCCTCTCGCCTAGTGTTTTGTTCCACTCTTGCCGCCCTAGTTTCCGTCATATCGGTGTTATGTTCCCGGATTTTGCGTTCCTTACGCGGTTGGGTTATAATGGGAACCCCTTGATAGTTCGCCTTGATTAAAGCTTTTCCAGCAATGCCCAACCTTGGTTTTACCATTTGCCACCTAGCCTTTTTTCCCTTGGGTTTCCGGAGCCCGAGGGTCATCTTATTTAACCCCCCCCCCCCGGGCCAGTGCTCCTCTGAGTGTTGGTCCAACCTAGAGCCCCTTGCAGCGCCACCTCGGGGAAACTCGAGGGCTGGTTTTAGTTGTACGGATTTCTTATCCGATTGTGCCCTGAGAATGAGATATGTGCAGCTCCTATCGGGATTTGTCGGCACATTCGGGCGGTGTTGCTGGATTTGTTTTAACCTGTCGAAGTGTCTTGAAGAACCGAGATACCGAGTCTGATCGGAATGTCTCGGGAGAAGGTCTATTCCTTCGTTGACCGTGAGAGCTTGTCATGGGCTAAGTTGGGACTCCCCTGCAGGGATTTGAACTTTCGAAAGCCGTGCCCGCGGTTATGAGCAGATGGGAATTTCTTAATGTCCGGTTGTAGATAACTTGAACCTTAACTTAATTAAAATGAATCAACAGTGTGAGTTACCGTGATGGTCTCTTCTCGGCGGAGTCCGGGAAGTGAACACGGTGTTGGAGTAATGCTTGTGCAGGTTTTCCTCTAGTTTCTCGTTCGCGCTTTGCCTCCTCTTCTCGCTCTCTTTTGCGAATAGGATAGCCACTATATATGCTAGTCGCTTGCTGCAGCTCCACATATTTTACCTTGCCTTACCTATAAGCTTAAATAGTCTTGATCGCGAGGGTGCGAGATTGCTAAGTCCCTGTGGCTCACAGATTACTTCCAAACCAGATGTAGGGCCTGATGATTCCGCTCCAGGTGACGCGCTTGAGCTCAAGTGGGAGTTCGACGAGGACTCTCAACGATACTACGTGTCTTTCCCTGATGATCAGTAGTGGTGCCCAGTTGGGGGTGATCGGGACCGTGTCGCATGTTGGGTTATCTTTTATTTTGGCGCCGTAGTCGGGCCATGACTGTTTGGATGATGTAATGTTATTTATGTACCTTGATTGACGTGGCGAGTGTAATCCAACTATGTTATCTCCCCTTTATTATTTATATTACATGGGATGTTGTGAAGATTGCCTAACTTGCGACATTGCTTTCAATGAGGTTATGTCTCTAAGTCGTGCCTCGACACGTGTGAGCTATAGCCGCATCGAGGGCATTACAAGTTGGTAATCAGAGCCTTCCCCGACCATAGGAGCCCCATTGCTTGATCGTTATTAGCAGCCGAGTTGTGTCTAGAAAAATGTTTTGAGTCATTTAGGAATTATATATCAAAGAGTTTAGGAATTCTTTTACTTCCCAGTCTCCTCATCGCTCGGCTAAGGCATCCTGACGTAGAGTTTTGACTCTTCTCTTCTCAAATTTCACTAAAAAAATTAGGATCACGCGGGTATCTTGGAATCGTTCCGATGGTTTTGTGACGAGAACATTGTCTTGGTGCCTCCTGTCAGGGGTTTTGTGGAAGTGTCCCGGGGAGTTGAGCTCTGAGGTGTTATTGTCATAATTTTATCGTTGCAGTTCTGGAATACCTGAGTTTAGTACGTCGACATCGAAAATCTCTTTTATGCAGTTCCTTGGTGAGATAACCTCGACGCCACCCAGTACTGGGGCGGGAGTTCGGGAGTATCGCCATAACTTGTATAACGGATGCTTTTCGAAGGTTGAGGTAGATGGTTTCCGAAGTTTTCTCGGTTATGTGTTGAAGGATGGATACAGCTGGATGTAGGATTTGCTAGATTTGGGTGAGATATTATGCTTCCCCTGTATCCCCAACACCTGATTGCATAACCGGAAAGGTTCTGGAATTTCATAGGTGGGAATTCTTGTAGCTCTAGCTCTTCTTCCACGGATATTTGGTTTGAGATTGGGATTTCTTACCGAGTATTCATTCTTGATCCATACCTTGTTGATTTATTTCTCTACCTATATTCTAAGTGGCTTCTCAATTTATGGATATGTGACCATTTCAAGAGGAATGCATTCGTTCATTTTGTTCGGATGTGAAGACTTTATGTTGCAATTTTCATTCCATTGGATTCAGCTTCATTTTATCTGTCAAAGTGCTAACGGTGGTCAACCTCTTCAGGATGGCTCCCGCTAAGAGCACCAATTAGAATCAGAATCATGATCCGCCACCACCTCCACCTCCTCCGGAGGCATGGCAAGCTATGATGGCCGCAACCAATGCAAACACACAGTTGATCATGCAAATTCTTCAAGAGCGCAATCAAGGCAACCAAGGGAACCAAGGCAACAATCAGAATCACTTTGCTACACTCAACCGGTTCCTTGCTAACGGGCCAAAGACTTTCAGCAATTGTGTTGAGGCAACCGATGCTGATGATTGGCTCGTGGATCTGTGCAAGCATTTCGAGTGCAGTAGTGTCAGGCCTGAGGACTTCGTCAAGTTCGCTTCCTTCCAACTCAAAGATCAAGTTGCAGAATGGTTCTAGCAGTACAAGGATTCCAGAGGTGGACGTGTTATTACCTGGGATGAATTCCGTCAAGACTTCAAAGCTCATCATATCCCTCAGAGCGTGGTTGAAAGCAAGTGTGAGGAATTCCGCAACCTGAAGCAAGGCTCTTTGTCTATCTATGACTACAACAAGTTGTTCCAGAAGCTCACCCGCTTTGCCAAGCAGGACGTTCCTGATGAGAAGAGCATGATATACCAGTTCAGGGGTGGTCTCAGAGAAGAAATTCAGCTAGCTCTTGTTCTCTTTGAGCCCTTGAGGTACGATGAGTTCTACAACATGGCATTGAAGCAAGAGGCCGCTCAACTGAGGTGTGATGCTTCCAAGAAGCGAGTCAGAGATGCTACTCCTTCTTCCTCTACTCAAGTGGCCAAGCAGCAGAAGTTTTGTCTTCCTCCTCCTCCGTTTCGTCAGCCGTATCAGAAGAGCAAAGGTGGCAATGGATCTTCCCACCCACCCAACCCTGGCTTTCAGAACAAGACTTCGTCTCAAGCTCCAAGATCGAGTGCTCCGTATCACCGTCCGCTTTCAGAGGTCACGTGCAACAAGTGCCAACAGAAGGGTCACTATGCCAACAAGTGTTTCAACCAGAGGCGTCTTCCTCCTCCTCCTCCTCCTCCTGTGAGATCGGCAAGCACAGCTGTGGTCAAGCATAACCCCAAGCACGCCAAGGTTAACTTGATGAACGCAGCTCAGGCAGAGGATTCATCAGATGTCATCATGGGTAACCTTCCTGTTAACAATATTCATGCAAGAGTTCTTTTTGACACCAGTGCATCACATTGTTTCATGTCGAGACCTTTTGCATCTAAGCATGATTTTGTTACTCAAGTGTTGTCGAAACCATTGGCTATTGTCTCTCTAGCCCATCAAATGATATCTCGTGTATGCGTTCCGGATGTTACAATCACTTTGGGTGACTATAAGTTCTTGGCATCTCCAAATGTTCTTGGTGACTCGGATATTGATCTTATTCTCGGAATGGATTGGCTTTCTAAGCACGAGGCTCAGCTTGATTGTGCAGCCAGGTAGATTCAATTGACTCATTCGTCTGAGGATGTAATTGTCTTTGCCGCTCGTGATGATACCATCCGTCTATTTTCTCTCAATGAGAAGGGTGAACTGGATGCTATCTTGCAAATTCCAGTCGTTTGCGAATATCAAGACATCTTTCCAGAAGAGCTTCCAGGAATGCCTCCGCACCGGCCAGTTGAATTCGTCATCAATCTTGAGCCTGGCACGGAACCAGTGTGCAAGCGTCCTTACAAGCTCGGACCTGAAGAGTTGAAGGAGCTGAAGAAGCAACTCGATATTCAAGAGAGAATGGGTCTCATCCGACCTAGTTCTTCTCCGTGGGGTTGTGGTGTTCTTTTTGTGAAGAAGATGGATGGAACGGACCGACTTTGTGTTGATTACCGTCCATTGAACAAGAAGACCATCAAGAACAAATACCCACTTCCCAACATCAACGAGCTGTTCGAACAACTCAAAGGTGCCCAAGTATTCTCCAAGCTTGATCTCCGTATGGGTTATCATCAGATTCGAATCCGTGAGCAAGATATTCCCAAGACGGCTTTCAGGACAAGCTATGGTTCATATGAATACACTGTCGTGTCTTTTTGTCTCGTCAACGCTCCTCCGACTTTCTCTCGCATGACGAACTTCATCTTCAACGCCAACACCAATGACTTTGTTTTGGTCTATCTTGACGACATTCTAGTTTTCTCCAAGAACAAGGAAGATCATGTCAAGCACTTGCGTTTGGTACTCGATAAGCTCAGGGAACATAAGTTCTACGCCAAGTTCTCCAAGGGCGAATTTTGGCTCGATGAGGTTCTTTATCTTGGTCATATCATCTCTGCCAAGGGTATTGCGGTGAATCCTGAGAAGGTGTCTGCAATTGTGAATTGGGAACCTCCTCAGAACGTGAAGCAACTCCGTAGCTTCCTCGGTCTCGCAAGCTACTGCCGAAGATTCGTCGAAAACTTTTCTAAGATCGTGAAGCCTCTCTCAAATCTTCTCCAGAAGCACGTCAAGTACGTTTGGTCTCCGGAATGTGACATTGCTTTCAACACTTTGAAAGAGAAATTGGTCACTGCTCCAGCTCTGACTCCGCCTGATGAATCCAAGCTGTACGAGGTCTTTTGTGATGCCTCTCTCCAAGGTCTTGGTGCAGTGTTGATGCAAGAGAAGAAAGTTGTTGCTTATACCTCTCGCCAGTTGAAGCCCAACGAGAAGAACTACCCCACTCATGATCTCGAGTTGGCGGCAGTTGTGCATGCTCTTCTGACTTGGAAACATCTCTTATTGGGAAGAAAAGTGGACATCTTCACTGACCACAAGAGTCTCAAGTACATCTTCACTCAGCCTAATCTCAACCTCAGGCAGACTCGATGGGTCGAAATGATTCAAGAGTATAATCCGAGTATCGAGTATACTCCAGGCAAGGCCAATGTGATTGCTGACGCATTGAGCAGAAAGGCTTACTGCAACAGCTTGATTCTCAAGCCTTATCAACCCGAGCTTTGTGAAGCTTTCCGCAAAATTAATCTGCAAGTTGTTCCTCAAGGTTTCCTCACCAACCTTCAAGTCTCTCCTACCTTAGAAGACCAGATTCACCAAGCTCAGCTTCTTGATGTTATGGTGAAAAAGGTGAAGATTGGGATTGCCAAAAGTCAACCCAAGTACAAGTGCTACCGCCTCGATGACAAGGATACTCTCTTCTTTGAGGATCGTATTGTTGTGCCCAAAGGTGACCTCCGTAAAGTGATCATGAACGAGGCTCACAATCCTCTCCTCTCCATCCACCCTGGAAGTACGAAGATGTATCAGGACCTCAAGCAGGCTTATTGGTGGACTCGAATGAAGCGCGAGATTGCTTAGTTCGTAAATGAGTGTGATGTCTGCAGAAGAGTGAAGGCAGAACACCAAAGGCCAGCTGGTCTCCTCCAACTTCTTGCCATTCCAGAATGGAAGTTTGACCACATTGAGATGGACTTCGTGACTGGGTTTCCAAAGTCCAAATGTGGCAATGATGCCATATTCGTTGTCATCGACAAACTCACCAAAGTGGCTCACTTTATGCCTATCAAAGAGTCAATCACTACAGCTCAATTGGCGGAACTCTATACCTCTCGAATTGTCTCTCTGCACGGTATTCCTCAAGTGATCTCTTCAGACCGTGGCAGCATCTTTACCTCAAAGTTTTGGGATTCTTTTCAGAAGGCCATGGGCACCAACATCCGCTTCAGCACAGCTTTCCATCCTCAAACTAGCGGTCAAGTCGAGCGTGTCAATCAGATCCTTGAAGATATGCTCAGGGCTTGTGTGATCTCCTTCGGCATGAAGTGGGAGGATTGTCTCCATATGCTCAATTTTCCTACAACAACAGTTTTCAAGCAAGTTCGGGCAAGGCCCCGTTTGAAATTCTGTATGGCAGGAAGTGTCGTACCCCTCTCAACTGGTCCGAAACCGGTGAACGTCAGCTTCTTGGAAATGACATAATCACAGAGGTAGAGGAAATGTGCAAAGTCATTCGAGATAACCTCAAAGCAGCCCAATCCCGTCAGAAGAGCTACTATGATAGTAAGCACCGTGATTTGGCTTTCAAGATCGGAGATCATGTTTACCTCCGCATCTCTCCAATGAAAGGTACTCGTCGCTTCAGTATCAAAGGGAAGCTTGCCCCTAGATACGTGGGACCTTTCAAGATCGTCAGCAAGAGAGGCGATCTCGCCTATCAACTCGAGCTTCCTTCAAACTTTGCAAATGTTCATGACGTGTCCCGTGTCTCTCAGCTTCGAAAGTGCTTCAAGACGCCTGACCGCACCGTCAACTTCGAGGACATTGAGCTCCAAGAAGATCTCTCTTACCGTGAGCACCCAGTTGCTATTCTTGAAGAGACTGAACGCAAGACTCGCAACAAGTCAATCAAATTCCTCAAAGTCAAGTGGTCACACCATTCCGACTGTGAAGCTACCTGGGAACACGAGGATCACCTCCGTTCTGAGTACCCGACATTCTTTCAGTCCTAGATCTCGGGACGAGATCCTTTCGTAGTGGTGGAGTGTTGTAATACCCCCGATGTGATTTACCCAATATGTACTCCAACTCCTGCCGTTTCCAGCCTTAAGTTATTTTATTTTCTCGGGTTCTGGGTTTTGTCTCTGTGTGTTGTTCTCGTTGTCATGCGTCTCATATCATGTCATCATGTGCATTGCATTTGCATACATGTTCATCTCATGCATTCGAGCATTTCCCCCGTTGTCCGTTTTGCATTCCGGCGCTTCGTTCTCCTCCGATGGTCATTTCTACCTTTCTTTCATGTGTGGGGATTAAACATTTACGGATTGGATCGAGACTTGCCAAGCGGCCTTGGTTTACTACAGGTAGACCGCCTGTCAAGTTTTGTATCATTTGGACTCCGTTTGATACTCCAACGGTTAACCGAGGGACCGAAAAGGCCTCGTGTGTGTTGCAGCCCAACACCCCTCCAATTTGGCCCAAAACCCACCTAAACCTTCTCCATCATCTAGAGCGTTCGATCATGATCGTGTGGCCGAAAACCGCACCTCATTTGGACACTCCTAGCTCCCTCTATGCCTATATATACCTCCCCCTCTCCAAATTTCGGATCTCCACGTCCAAAACCCTAAAAAAACACCTCGCGCCGGCCGGACACGTCCGTCCCCGGCCGGACAGCGTCCGCCGCTGCCTCCGGCCAACCGGGGCGCGCCACGTCACATGGGGGAGAGCCCCACTTCGCCGCCGCCGCATGGGCCCGCCAGGCCCGCACCGGGCCCCCGCGGCCCACCTGCCCACCGCCGCCCGTGCCTTCATCTTCAAGCTCCGTGGCGAGCCCGTGCTGCCTCGCCTCTCTCTCCGGCGGAGCCGCGCCACCACGCCGCAGCACGAACTCGCCGGCGGCCGCCTCGTCCCTCGGCAGCAGGAGCCTCCCCGCCGCCATCGCCGACCATTACCATCGACGCCGCCGCCCCGGCCTTCCTCCTCCCTCCTCAACGCCGCCTCCCCGAGCT
Organism: Triticum dicoccoides; assembly: GCF_002162155.2. Classification (NCBI taxonomy): domain Eukaryota; kingdom Viridiplantae; phylum Streptophyta; class Magnoliopsida; order Poales; family Poaceae; genus Triticum; species Triticum dicoccoides. The sequence continues at coordinate 153,740,033 of NC_041382.1, read as the reverse complement.
CTCCGGCAAGCCGCCGGCCTACCTCCCCGACGAACTCCGGCGTTCCTCGGTCGGCGCGCGCCCAGATCCAGATCCGAGCTACAGTAACCTAGGGTTGACCTCGATTTTTCCCTAAGTCTGCATATTATTTGCTCATGTTCTTCATGCTATAACTTTGCATCCGTAGCTCCGTTTTGGGCATATAGCATATCAAAATGTTCGCCTCAGAGAGTACAACATTTCATCTCATTGCATCATTTTCATTTGAGTTCATCTTGATGCCCGAAATGCTGTTGGAAGAGTGCTACTTGAGATAATTGTCAGATCTGCTGCTCCATTTAGATATTTGTCATTTTTGCCATGATTAATGTGTGCATGATATGCCCATGAGCTCTACATATGTTTTGTTAAGGGTTTTGCCATCTTTCCAGAGGTGCAACCCATGTATTTTTGTGATGTGTGTGGTGACTAGCACGAGCTTGCAAAGTGGGGCATTTGTTAATGCTGATTTCAGGGACTTAGCATTTCCACTAAGTCCTTGAGTTGTTTATCTCATATGGCCATATGTTCATGTTGTTTCCTAGTGATCCGTGCCTCTTTTGAGGATGATCAGTAAGGATATTTTGTTAATCCTGTAGTGCTCTATCCATCCATGTCTTTGTTTGCAATTATGGAGCACCCTAGCTTGAGTCAATCGAGCTCTACTTTTGTTATTTCGTGTATCTAGGCAGATTGTCTACTTGTTAGCGATTTTGCCGATGATGTTGTAGTTGATCCGTGCATGCTATGTTATTGTTCTTGCCATGTATAGCTTGCATTTTGTGTATTATTGATGGGTGTATGCTTAGCTTGTCATGACTTGCTCAGTGGTGAGTGCGTCGAGCTCGTAAACATGCCTACTTGATATCTGTTTCAACATGCTCTAGTTTTCACTAAGTCTGTGATCCGATTATGTTTTTGCCATGTTCACATGCTTGCAAATGTATTTTCTGATCCCTTTTGGCTCAAGGTCACTAAGGGACTTTTGTTAATCTCTTTGAGTAGCTCCATGCCATTCTTTACTTTGCCATGTTCAGGTCCTGTAGCATATAGTTTTCATGCTCCGAAGAGTGCTTTCTGATCTGAAATTCCAGACAAGTGTTAATTTCACTAAGTCTGAGATCTGTTCGCCAAATGCATTTTTGCCATGCTTGTTTGAACCTGTTAATGGATGAATTGGCCGTAGCTCAGTGCTAGACTTTTGTTAAGCTTCATGAATGGATTCCTGCCATGTATTTTGATGCCATGTTTGGGTGCTGTAGCATGTTCATCTTGTTGCATTTAGATGGCTACTTGTTGTAAATCGCAGAACGTGGTCATATTTGAATTGCTTGCCTTTTCCAAACCATAACTCCGATTCCGGCGTTCTTTATATCGTTTTCAAGTGATATCATATCATCTTTCCAGTGGCACACTTGGTTTTCCAAGTTGAGGCCAGGTTCATGCATCCCTCATCAAATCTCACATACGCATCCCGCATCGCATCCCGCATAGCATATCATCTTTGCATCATATTGTTTGACCTTTGCACGTGGTTGATTGTGTTCCATTTGCTTGTTTGTCTTGTTTTGGGTAGAGCCGAGAGACGAGTTCGCTAACGAGGAGCCCGTTGAGTTTGCTTTCGAGGATCCAGTCAACTCTGGCAACTTTGCAGGCAAGATGATCATACCCTCGAAATCACTACTATCTTTGCTTTGCTAGATGCTCGCTCTTTTGCTATGCCTATGGTACGATGCCTACCACTTGCTTATCATGCCTCCCAAATTGACATGTCAAACCTCTAACCCACCATGTCCTAGCAAACCATTGATTGGCTATGTTACCGCTTTGCTCAGCCCCTCTTATAGCGTTGCTAGTTACAGGTGAAGATTGGAGACCGTTCCTTGTTGGAACATTATTTACTTGTTGGGATATTATTGTATTATCTTGTTATCTTAATGCATCTATATACTTGGTAAAGGATGGAAGGCTCGGCCTCTCGCCTAGTGTTTTGTTCCACTCTTGCCGCCCTAGTTTCCGTCATATCGGTGTTATGTTCCTGGATTTTGCGTTCCTTACGCGGTTGGGTTATAATGGGAACCCCTTGATAGTTAGCCTTGATTAAAGCTTTTCCAGCAATGCCCAACCTTGGTTTTACCATTTGCCACCTAGCCTTTTTTCCCCTTGGGTTTTCGTAGCCCGAGGGTCATCTTATTTAACCCCCCCCCGGGCCAGTGCTCCTCTGAGTGTTGGTCCAACCTAGAGCCCCTTGCAGCGCCACCTCGGGGAAACTCGAGGGCTGGTTTTAGTTGTACGTATTGCTTATCCGATTGTGCCCTGAGAATGAGATATGTGCAGCTCCTATCGGGATTTGTCATCACATTCGGGCGTGTGTTGCTGGATTTGTTTTAACCTGTCGAAGTGTCTCGAAGAACCGAGATACCGAGTCTGATCGGAATGTCTCGGGAGAAGGTCTATTCCTTCGTTGATCGTGAGAGCTTCTCATGGGCTAAGTTGGGACTCCCCTGCAGGGATTTGCACTTTCGAAAGTCGTGCCCGCGGTCATGGGCAGATGGGAATTTGTTAATGTCCGGTTGTAGATAACTTGAACCTTAACTTAATTAAAATGAATCAACAGTGTGAGTTACCGTGATGGTCTCTTCTCGGCGGAGTCCGGGAAGTGAACACGGTGTTGGAGTAATGCTTGCGCAGGTTGTCCTCTAGTTTCTCGTTCGCGCTTTGCCTCCTCTTCTCGCTCTCTTTTGCGAACAGGATAGCCACTATATATGCTAGTCGCTTGCTGCAGCTCCACATATTTTACCTTGCCTTACCTATAAGCTTAAATAGTCTTGATTGCGAGGGTGCGAGATTGCTGAGTCCCTGTGGCTCACCGATTACTTCCAAACCAGATGCAGGGCCTGATGATTCCGCTCCAGGTGATGCGCTTGAGCTCAAGTGGAAGTTCGACGAGGACTCTCAACGATACTACGTGTCTTTCCCTGATGATCAGTAGTGGTGCCCAGTTGGGGGTGATCGGGACCATGTCGCATGTTGGGTTATCTTTTATTTTGGCGCCGTAGTCGGGCCATGAGTGTTTGGATGATGTAATGTTATTTATGTACCTTGATTGAGGTGGCGAGTGTAAGCCAACTATGTTATCTCCCCTTTATTATTTATATTACATGGGATGTTGTGAAGATTGTGTAGGATCTAGAAGTAGATGTGTCTAGAGGGGGGGGGGTGATTAGACACTTAGTGCTAAAGTTGCAATTTTTAAGCCTTTTCGGTTTAAGTGGAGTTTAGGCACAATTTCAACACACACAATACATATCAAGCAAGCATGCAAAGAGTATATGAGCAGCGGAATGTAAAGCATGCAACTTGCAAGAATGTAAAGGGAAGGGTTTGGAGAGATCAAACGTAATTGGAGACACAGATGTTTTTCCCGTGGTTCGGATAGGTGGTGCTATCCTACATCCACGTTGATGGAGACTTCAACCCACGAAGGGTAACGGTTGCGCGAGTCCACACAGGGCTCCACCCAAGGGCAACGGTTGCGCGAGTCCACACAGGGCTCCTCCCACGAAGGGTCCACGAAGAAGCAACCACCCACAAAGGGTCCACGAAGAAGCAACCTTGTCTATCCCACCATGGCCATCGCCCACACAGGACTTGCCTCACTAGTGGTAGATCTTCACGAAGTAGGCGATCTCCTTGCCCTTACAAACTCCTTGGTTCAACTCCACAATCTTGTCGAAGGCTCCCAAGTGACACCTAGCCAATCTAGGAGACACCACTCTCCAAGAAGTAAAAAAATGGTGTGTAGGTAATGAACTCCTTGCTCTTGTGCTCCAAATGATAGTCTCCCCAACACTCAACTCTCTCTCATAGGATTTGGATTTGGTGGAAAGAGGGTTTTAGTGGAAAGCAACTTGGGAAGGCTAGAGATCAAGATTCATATGGTAGGAATGGAATGTCTTGATCTCAACACATGAGTAGGTGGTTCTCTCTCAGAACATATGAGTTGGAATGGTGTGTGTGTTCTGATGGCTCTCTCATCGAATGAGAAGGAGGTGGAGGGGTATATATAGCCTCCACACAAAATCCAACCGTTACACAGTTTTCCAATATCGGTGGGACCTAATCAATAAACTCGGTCGGACCGAAAATGTAAACCTAGTGACTGTTAGAGATTTCGGTGGGACCGACTGGATCAACTCGGTGGGACCGATGTGCTAGGGTTAGGGTAAATCCAAAACTCGGTTTGACCGATTACTCAAACTCGGTGGGACCGATTTGGGTAATAAGTGAAACTGAGATCTGGTCAAGCAAACTCGGTGGGACCGATTTCATATCTCGGTGGGACCGAGAATATTACAATGGGTAACAGAGAGTTTGCAAGCCCATCTCGGTGAGACCGAGATCCCATCGGTGAGACCGAACTGATTAGGGTTTGGCAGTGGCTTATGACAGGTGAAACTCGGTGGCGCCGGATAGGAAGAATCGGTAGGACCGAGTTTGGCTTAGGGTTTGGGTCATATGTGGATATGGGAAAGTAGTTGAGGATTTTGGAGCATATCATTAAGCACATGAAGCAAGAGGCTCATTAAGCAACACCTCATCCCTCCTTGATAGTATTGGCTTTTCCTATGGACTCAATGTGATCTTGGATCACCAAAATGTAAAAGTGAAGAGTCTTGAGCTTGAAGCTTTAGCCAATCCCTTGTCCTTAGCATCTTGAAGGAGTTCCCACAACCTTTAGTCCATGCCACTCCATTATTGAACTTATCTGAAACATGCTAGATAGAAGTGTTAGTCCAACAAGAGATATGTTGTCATCAATTATCAAAACCACCTAGGGAGCACTTGTGCTTTCAATCTCCCCCTTTTTGGTAATTGATGGCAACATACATCAAAGCTTTAGATAAAGATATAAAGAACAGCAAGTAAAGCTTTGGAAGAACATGTAGCAAGCATAGGCTCCCCCTACATGTATGCACTCATGTAAATATGAAATATAGAGGCATGTGAGAGCATAAACATCTTAGAGTAGGCAATGTGTTACATGTATCTTGGCCATATGCATCAGAGCAAAAGATTATCAAGGAAAATACCTTCATGCTCATGAGTCCTTCTTGCAAACAGTATGTACATAAGCAAGAACTCCTCATACTCATGATTTTGATGCATATACTTACCTTGTGGTCTCGAGTTGGCTTAGGATGGAATGAACCTGCACAAACAAGGTTAGATAACACAGGTACATCCACTAGCCATAGCAAACAAAAGAAACCACAAGAATACCAAGACTGGGATGACATGTAGAGAGTGAGTACAAGGTACCACATTGGATTCAACATGTCCCCAAGAATAAATATATGCAATGAATTTGGCTGATTTCTTTTCCCTTAGGTGTCTTGCTCCCCCTGAATCTTACATGGGTTATTGGGAGAAGATAGGAAACAGAAAATCAAAGCTGAAGGTTATGAATAGAACTAAATTCAAATGAGTTCATATGAACATGTCTTTCCCCCAAAAAAGACATGTGGCATCTCTCCTCTTGAACATCAAGCATCTGGGATCCTTGAGTATTCTCTCCCCCTTGGAGATTTCTTTCTCCCCCTTAATATATGGGATCCTTGAGTATTCTCTCCCTTGATGTGATCTCTCTCTCCTACAAGCTTTGATGCGATCTCTCTCTCCCCCTTTGACATCAATTTCCAAGAAGGTTTCTCCTGGAATCCGTCGAATAGGTTTGGTCCTTGAGATTCAGTACAAAGCAGGGAATAAAACTGTGATGCTTGTAGAGGACAAGATTCATTGAGTGGAGCTGGGTCAGAAGAAATATAGAATATGTGGCAGACTGTTTTTCCTGTTGCAAAATCGGTGGCACCGAGTGGCATATTTCGGTAGTACCGAAGGGATTCGGTTGGACCGAAAATGGTAATTCGGTGAAACCGAGTTCATCACAGAGAAAAACACTTGTCACCTCAGCTCACTAGTCAGGTAAGATCTCACAAAGATTTGCAATGAATTAGCTGAAGGATTTGCAGGGAATTTGATGCAGAAATATGCAGAACAAAAAGGGTAAAAGGTTTCTAGATGAAGTTTTTTTATTGAAAAATAAAGAAACAAATATGCAAGGGACAAATGCAATAACTCAGAAAGGAACACAAGAGAACTTCATCTAGAATTGGGCGGTGACATAGTCACCTATGTTAGAGTATATTGACTTAGGAGTCAAGTTAGAACACTTGATCATAAGTCATACTCATCGTTTAAGCTCAAAATGGGGTTACCATTTTTTAGTTTAAGCATTTTGTTGTATTCACATCTTGTTGAGTTGCTTTGACTCATGTCTTGGAGTAAAGCTTCTCAAAGATGGAATAACATACCTTGGGTAGTGATGTAGTTCTTGCTCATGTAGTTGAACTTGTGTTGGTGCTCAAGGTTGATGTAGTTCATCAAGAGTTGGGAGCACCACTTGGAGTTTGAGTTCATCTACCTACATGGGTTAATTCTTGCAAGGAAGAGCACTTGTGTATCCAAAAATGACAATCATGAAGCTTAATATAGAATTTGTCAAAGGATATGTTTGAATGGTTTTGTGCTTCCTTGTCTTCAACCACTATTGTGTAGAGTCTTGGTCTTGTAGAGATTGCTCAAGATGTGAGTGAGTCGCAATCTCATGGAATTAGATTCAACCAAGCACCTACATGGGTTAGACAACATGCAAGGTGCAAATATATCCAAGACATAACATAGTTATCATAAGAGATACATCATGGATTAGTCATAAGCTCATGTCTTGCATGTATCCAATGGAGTTTCTACTCCAAATTCGAAGCATCAATGATGTTCAATTCTCCTCTCAACCTGCAAAACACTTTCTCATCAAGCGGTTTAGTGAATATATCCACTAATTGCTTATCGGTGCGAACATGCTTAAGATTGATGTCACCCTTAGCAACATGATCTCGAATGAAATGATGACGAACTTCAATATGCTTAGTTCGAGAATGTTGTACAGGATTATGACCAATTTTGATAGCACTTTCATTGTCACAAAGCAGTGGAACATGTTTCACATAAATCCCATAATCTTTAAGAGTTTGAGTCATCCAAAGTAATTGAGCGCAACATGAACCAGCGGCAATGTATTCAGCTTCGGCGGTGCATAAGGATACCAAGTTTTGTTTCTTGGAAGACCAAGACACAAGAGATCTACCAAGAAATTGACAAGTACCCGAAGTGGACTTTCTATCAACCTTGTCTCCGGCATAATCCGAGTCGGAATAGCCAACAAGATCAAAAGAAGACCTCTTAGGATACCAAATGCCAAAATTTGGTGTATGGATTAAATATCTCACTATCCTTTTCACAGCCTTAAGATGACAATCTTTAGGAGCAGCTTGATATCGTGCACACATGCATACACTTAGAATAATATCGGGACGTGAAGCACATAGGTATAACAATGAACCAATCATAGAGCGATAAACCTTTTGATCAACTGGTTCACCATCTTTGGTTAAATCATTATGTCCACTAGTAGGCATGGGTGTAGACATACCTTTGCATTCTTGCATATTGAACTTCTTGAATAAGTCCTTGCTGTACTTTGTCTGAGAGACAAATGTACCTTCCTTAGTTTGCTTGATTTGCAACCCAAGAAAGAATTTGAGTTCACTCATCATAGACATCTCAAACTTCTCTGACATTAGCTTTCCAAACTTTTCACTAAAGAGAGGGTTAGTTGAACCAAATATGATGTCATCAACATAAATTTGGCATACAAATAGTTCTCCATTAACCCTTTTAGTAAAAAGAGTAGAGTCAATTTTACCAATTTCAAAACCACTTGTAGTAAGGAACTTGGTCAAGCATTTATACCATGCTCTAGGAGCTTGTTTAAGACCATAAAGAGCTTTGTGAAGTTTGTAAACATGATTTGGTTTCTTAGGATTGACAAAGCCGGGAGGTTGTTTGACATAAACTTCCTCCTCTATTTCTCCATTTAGAAAAGCACTCTTAATGTCCATTTGGTACAAGGTGATATTATGGTGATTAGCATAGGCAAGTAAGATGCGAATGGACTCAAGTCTAGCAACGGGAGCATACGTCTCACCATAGTCCATACCTTTGACTTGTGTGTATCCTTGGGCGACGAGACGTGCTTTGTTGCGGGCCACTTGTCCATCTTCATCTTGCTTGTTGCGAAACACCCATTTGGTACCAATGATGTTGTGGTTGTTGTCGGGCTTCTCAACCAATGTCCAAACTTGGTTTCTCTCAAAATTATGTAGCTCTTCATGCAGAGCGTTTATCCAATCCGGATCTTCCAATGCTTCTTCAACCTTCATTGGTTCAATGCTAGAGATGAATGAATAGTTTTCACAAAAGTTAGCTAAACGAGTTTTTGAGCGAGTGATTCTCCCGGTTTGTATATCGTTGAGGATTTGCTCGACGGGATGATCTTTGGCAATTCTTGCTCGAACTCATGAGAGCTTTTGCTTGGGTCATCGTTGAACATCTTCTTCATCTTGTTCTTCTTCTTGGCCTTCTTCATTGTTGACGTCGTCGTTCTCTTGTCGTGGTGGAGAAGGAGGTTGTTGATGTTCGTCTTGACGTATTTCCTCGTTTTCTTCATCTTGATGTGTCCCACTTGTGGATGCTTCCGTGTTGATTCTTGGTTCACCTTGTCGTGAAGTAGAAGCTTCCACTTGGACGGATGAAGTACTCTCCTTCACCTCCGTTGGACAAATTTTGCCAATGGACAAGTCTCGAATTGCTTTTGGAGGGTCTTTGTCTCCTACATCAATTGGCAATTGCTCTACTTGCGAGCCATTAGATTCATCAAACTTCACATCTACCATCTCTTCAACCTTTCGGGTGAAATTGTTGTAGACACGGTAAGTGTGAGAGTTTGATCCATAACCAAGTAGAAAACCTTCATGAGATTTAGGAGCAAACTTTGAACGACGATGCTTATCAAGAATGTAGCACTTTGAGCCGAATACTCGAAAGTATCCAACTTGGGGTTTGTTACCGGTGAGAAGCTCGTATGCCGTCTTGCCGAGTAGCTTGTGAAGATATAAGCGATTTGTTGCGTGACAAGCTGTCTCGACCGCTTCTGCCCAAAAGTGCTTTGGCGTCTTGTATTCATCAAGCATCGTTCTTGCCATTTCGATGAGCGTCCGGTTCTTCCTCTCAACAAATCCATTTTGTTGAGGTGTGTACGTGGCCGAGAACTCGTGTGAAATCCCTTCTTCGTCAAGAAAGGTGTCCACATTTGCGTTCTTGAACTCCGTTCCGTTGTCACTCCGAACCTTCTTGATCTTCACATCAAACTGATTTTGGACCTTCCTAGCGAAGTTTCTGAAGATCTTGTGGACCTGCGACTTGTCATTAAGAAAGAACACCCACATAAATCTTGAAAAATCATCAACTATAACTAGACCAAAAGAATTTCCACCGAGACACTTGTAGGCGTTGGGACCAAAAAGATCCATGTGAAGTAGCTCGAGTGGCCTCCTTGTGGTCATGATGTTCTTCACGGGATGTCTTCCTCCAACCTGTTTACCTGCTTGACAAGCACTGCAAAGTCTATCCTTATCAAATATGACATCATTAACTCCAAGGATATGATTTCCTTTAATAAGCTTGTCAAGGTTTCTCATGCCAACGTGACCTAGTCGTCTATGCCACAACCAACATTTTGAGGATTTAGCAACAAAGCAAGTTTTAGGTTGTGCCTTTTTAGAGAAATCGACAATGTAAAGATCACCTCTACGCATACCCGTAAAGACCATTTTATGATTGTCTCGACGAAATACTTGGCAATCTACCTCAGTAAATAGGACATTCAAACCGAAATCAGCAAGTCTAGATACTGAAAGTAAGTTGTAGCCAAGAGATCCAACGAGCATGACATTTTGAATGGAACTATCATGTGAGATGGCCACCTTACCAAGGCCAACCACTTTACCCTTTGAATTATCACCAAAGGTGACATATTTTCGAGGGCCGTTGTTTTCAGCAAGCTCACGAAACATCTCTTTATCTCCGGTCATATGATCAGTACATCCACTATCAAGAACCCATTCCTTTCCTCCTGATTCATATCCCCGAAGATTTGCCATAAGACCAAAATGTCTCATTGCATCATCGAGATCGAAGTCACTATCATCATCATCATAATATTCATGTTCATCATGATCTTGTGACTCATCATTTCCTAGAGAGGGCAATTCATTAGATAAATGATCAAAGTGGTTACATTTATGAATTCTTATAGCTTTGAATATGATATCATTAATGATTCCAACATCTCCTTTAGCATGCTTAAGATTGGCAAGTTCAAGAAGACATTTACCAAAACTAGGATCACTAGAGTTCATCTTACTCAAGGCAATAGATTTATGGAGAATTTCATCCAAAGTTTTTAAGGAATGATTGGGAAACCGTTCCTCAAGAAATTTCCATATAGTATAGGCGCAATTTTGAGTAGGCAAACTAGCAATCAAATTTTTGGGCAATCCTCTAATGATGAGCTCAATAGTTCTAAGATTGTGAATCATGTCAATATCTTCATCTAGGGTAGGATGCAAGGGATCAATATGGGTGCACAAGGGCTAGAAATATACTTGTTCAAATGATATTGATTGAGGATTACAAGCATCTCATTTTTCCACTCATGAAAATACTTTCCATCAAGAATAGGCACTCTATGTCTAAGACACCCTAGAGTAGACACATCCATCTTCCTCCAATGGTGATTAAACCAAGGCAATGGAGACCAAAGCTCTGATACCACTTGTAGGATCTAGAAGTAGATGTGTCTAGAGGGGGGGTGATTAGACACTTAGTGCTAAAGTTGCAATTTTTAAGCCTTTTCGGTTTAAGTGGAGTTTAGGCACAATTTCAACACACACAATACATATCAAGCAAGCATGCAAAGAGTATATGAGCAGCAGAATGTAAAGCATGCAACTTGCAAGAATGTAAAGGGAAGGGTTTGGAGAGATCAAACGCAATTGGAGACACGGATGTTTTTCCCGTGGTTCGGATAGGTGGTGCTATCCTACATCCACATTGATGGAGACTTCAACCCACGAAGGGTAACGGTTGCGCGAGTCCACACAGGGCTCCACCCAAGGGTAACGGTTGTGCGAGTCCACACAGGGCTCCACCCACGAAGGGTCCACGAAGAAGCAACCACCCACAAAGGGTCCACGAAGAAGCAACCTTGTCTATCCCACCATGGCCATCGCCCACACAGGACTTGCCTCACCAGCGGTAGATCTTCACGAAGTAGGCGATCTCCTTGCCCTTACAAACTCCTTGGTTCAACTCCACAATCTTGTCGGAGGCTCCCAAGTGACACCTAGCCAATCTAGGAGATACCACTCTCCAAGAAGTAAAAAATGGTGTGTAGGTAATGAACTCTTTGCTCTTGTGCTCCAAATGATAGTCTCCCCAACACTCAACTCTCTCTCATAGGATTTGGATTTGGTGGAAAGAGGGTTTTAGTGGAAAGCAACTTGGGAAGGCTAGAGATCAAGATTCATATGGTAGGAATGGAATGTCTTGATCTCAACACATGAGTAGGTGGTTCTCTCTCAGAACATATGAGTTGGAATGGTGTGTGTGTTCTGATGGCTCTCTCATCGAATGAGAAGGAGGTGGAGGGGTATATATAGACTCCACACAAAATCCAACCGTTACACAGTTTTCCAATATCGGTGGGACCTAATCAATAAACTCGGTCGGACCGAAAATGTAAACCTAGTGACTATTAGAGATTTCGGTGGGACCGACTGGATCAACTCGGTGGGACCGATGTGCTAGGGTTAGGGTAAATCCAAAACTCGGTTTGACCGATTACTCAAACTCGGTGGGACCAATTTGGGTAATAAGTGAAACTGAGATTTGGTCAAGCAAACTTGGTGGGACCGAGAATATTGCAATGGGTAACAGAGAGTTTGCAAGCCCATCTCGGTGAGACCGAGATCCCATCGGTGAGACCGAACTGATTAGGGTTTGGCAGTGGCTTATGACAGGTGAAACTCGGTGGCGCCGAATAGGAAGAATCGGTAGGACCGAGTTTGGCTTAGGGTTTAGGTCATATGTGGATATGGGAAAGTAGTTGAGGATTTTGGAGCATATCATTAAGCACATGAAGCAAGAGGCTCATTAAGCAACACCTCATTCCTCCTTGATAGTATTGGCTTTTCCTATGGACTCAATGTGATCTTGGATCACTAAAATGTAAAAGTGAAGAGTCTTGAGCTTGAAGCTTTAGCCAATCCCTTGTCCTTAGCATCTTGAAGGAGTTCCCACAACCTTTAGTCCATGCCACTCCATTATTGAACTTATCTGAAGCATGCTAGATAGAAGTGTTAGTCCAACAAGAGATATGTTGTCATCAATTATCAAAACCACCTAGGGAGCACTTGTGCTTTCAGATTGCCTAACTTGCGACATTGCTTTCAATGCGGTTATGTCTCTAAGTCGTGCCTCGACACGTGGGAGCTATAGCCGCATCGAGGGTGTTACATTATGCAACTAGTGCATCTCAGTCGGTGGAACCAGTCTCACGTAAGCGTACGTGTAAGGTCGGTCCGGTCCGCTTCATCTCACGATGCCGCCGAATCAAGATAAGACTAGTAACGGCAAGTAAATTGACAATATCGACGCCCACAACTGCTTTGTGTTCTACTCGTGCATAGAAACTACGCATAGACCTAGCTCATGATGCCAGTGTTGGGGATCGTAGCAGAAATTTAAAATTTTCTACACATCACCAAGATCAATCTATGGAGTAATCTAGCAATGAGGGGAATGAGAGTGCATCTACATACCCTTGTAGATCGCTAAGCGGAAGCGTTGCAAGAACGCGGGTGAAGGAGTCGTACTCGTAGCGATTCAGATCGCGATTGATTCCGATCTAAGCGCCGAACAGCGGCGCCTCCGTGTTCAACACACGTGCAGCCCGGTGACGTCTCCTACGCCTTGATCCAGCAAGGGGAGAAGGCAAGTGAGGGAGTCCTGGATTAGGGGGTGTCCGGATGGCCGGACTATACCTTCAGTCGGACTCCTGGACTATGAAGATACAAGATTGAAGACTTCGTCCCGTGTACGGAAGGGACTTTCCTTGGCGTGGAAGGCAAGCTTGGCGATACGGATATGCAAATCTCCTACCATTGTAACCGACTTTGTGTAACCCTAACCCTCTCCGGTGTCTATACAAACCGGAGGGTTTTAGTCCGTAGGACAACATACACAACTACAATCATACGATAGGCTAGCTTCTAGGGTTTAGCCTCTCCGATCTTGTGGTAGATCTACTCTTGTACTACCCATATCATTAATATTAATCAAGCAGGACGTAGGGTTTTACCTCCATCGAGAGGGCCCGAACCTGGGTAAAACTTCGTGTCCCTTGACTCCTGTTACCATCCAGCCTAGACGCACAGTTCGGGACCCCCTACCCGAGATCCGCCGGTTTTGACACCGACATTGGTGCTTTCATTGAGAGTTCCTTTGTGTCGTCGCCGTCAGGCTTGATGGCTCCTACGATCATCAATGGCGATGCAGTCCAGGGTGAGACCTTCCTTCCCGGACAGATCTTTGTCTTCAGCGGCTTCGCACTGCGGGCCAATTCACTTGGCCATCTAGAGCAGATCAAAAGCTATGCCCCTGGCCGTCATGTCAGATTTGGAAGTTTAAACTACACGACTGACATCCGCGGGGACTTGATCTTCGACGGATTCAAGCCACTGCCGAGCACGCCGCACTGTCACGACGAGCATGATCTAGCTCTGCCGCCGAACAATGCCCTGGAGGCCGCACCCGCATCGGCTTCGACCCTTAATTCGGAGCCAACTGCGCCGATCGAGGATGGGTGGTTGGATGCCGCCTCGGGGGCTGCGATCCCAACGGCGATCGAGCCGAACACCAGCCCCGCACTCTGCGAGACTCGTGACTCCAAGGAGCCGGACTCCTCTTCGGACTCCGAACCCTCTGCGCCCCTGCCGATCGAATCCGATTGGGCGCCGATCATGGAGTTTACTGCCGTGGACATCTTCCAGCACTCGCCTTTCAGCGATATTTTGAAGACACTGAAGTCTCTCTCTTTATCAGGAGAGCCCTGGCTGGACTACGGTCAGCAAGGTTGGGATTCAGACGATGAAGAAATTCAAAGCCCACCCACCACCCACTTTGTAGCCACTGTCGACGACTTAACCGACATGCTCGACTTCGACTCCGAAGACATCGACGGTATGGACACCGATGAAGGAGACGATGAATAACCAGTGCCTATCAGGCCCTGGAAAGCCACCTCGTCATATGACATATACATGGTGGACACCCCAAAAGAAGGAGATGGCGATGGAACAGCGGAGGATGACCCCTCCAAGAAATAGCCTAAGCACCGGCGTCAGCGGCGCCGCTCAAAATCCCGCCAAAACAAATACGGTGATTCCAGCACGGGAGATAATAATACTCCGGAAAGTACCGAAGAAAACCCCCTCCAGCAAGATTTAGCACAGGAGGATGGAGAAACCAGCCCTCATGAGAGAGCGGAAAACAGAGAGGTCGAGGACGATAATTATATGCCTCCCTCCGAAGACGAGGCAAGCCTCGACGACGACGAATTCGTCGTGCTAGAGGATCCCGTCGAGCAAGAGCGTTTTCAACGCAGGCTTATGGCCACGGCAAGAAGCCTCAAGAAAAAACAGCAATAGCTTAGAGCTGATCAAGATTTGCTAGTCGACAGATGGACTGAAGTCCTTGCGGCCGAAGAGCATAAACTCGAACGCCCCTCCAAGAGCTACCCAAAGTGCAGGTTGCTACCCCGATTGGAGGAGGAAGCACTTGATGCGGCCGACTGGCCACCTCTAGGCCGCGACAGAGAGGCCTCTCGGCCCTCCACTCAAGCCGCACCCCGTACCAAGGCACGGGAATATGCGCCGGACTTACAAGATATGTGGGAGGACAAGGCAAGGCAAACAAGATCGATCTACGGATCGCGTGGGCGGCCCACGGCTCGAGACGGTAACCGTCACGCCGGCTACAAATTTGGCAGGGCCGAACATAGTAGACAAAGCTCATTGGAGCTACGTCGTGATATAGCCCAGTACAGAGGCGCCGCACACCCACTATGCTTCACAGATGAAATAATGGATCATCAAATCCCCGAGGGTTTCAAACCCGTAAATATCAAATCATATGATGGCACAACAGATCCTGCGGTATGGATCGAGGATTATCTCCTTCATATCCACATGGCCCGCGACGATGATTTCCACGCCATCAAATACCTCCCACTCAAGCTTAAAGGACCAGCTCGGCATTGGCTTAACAGCTTGCCAACAGGATCAATCAGTTGTTGGGAGGACCTGGAAGCTGCATTCCTCGACAATTTCCAGGGCACTTATGTGCGACCCCCAGACGCCGATGACCTAAGTCACGTAATTCAGCAGCCAGAGGAATCGGCCAGGCAATTCTGGACACGGTTCCTAACAAAGAAAAATCAAATAGTCGACTGTCCGGATGCTGAGGCCCTAGCAGCCTTCAAGCACAATATCCGTGATGAGTGGCTTGCCCGGCACCTTGGACAGGAAAAGCCGAAGTCTATGGCAGCACTCACGACACTCATGACCCGCTTTTGCGCGGGAGAAGACAGCTGGCTTGCTCGTAGCAACAATATGACCAAGAACCCTTGTAATTCGGATACCAGGGACAGTAGTGGCAGGTCGCGTCTCAACAAGCAGAAGCGCCACATTAACGGCGACAATGCTGAGGATACAGCAGTTAATGCCGGATTCAGAGGCTCTAAATCCGGTCAGCGGAAAAAGCCATTCAAAAGGAATCCTAGGGGCCCGTCCAGTTTGGATCGAATACTCGACCGCTTGTGCCAGATACATGGCACCCCCGAAAAGCTGGCCAATCACACCAACATGGATTGTTGGGTGTTCAAGCAGGCAGGCAAGTTAAACGCCGAAAATGAAGACAAGGGGCTGCATAGCGATGACAGCGAGGAGCCCCGGCCGCCGGACAACAGTGGACAGAAGGGTTTTCCCCCACAAGCTAGATCATGCTTTAACATATGGCCGGATTGAAGGGGCTGAGGTGGACAGAAATGTTTTCCCCAACAAGGGGCTGAGGTGGACATATGGCTTTGGTTTGCAAAGAGCTGGCAACCGGTGAATCGTTGGGCTAAGTCCTGAGCGTCTGCCCGGGCCGTCGGCCAATAAAAGCCTGTACGGAAGGCCTTGCTTACAAGGGACCGAGCTGCAGTGTGATGACCGCTGAGTCCAGCATGAATTTCATCCAGGAGGTTCCGCCCCTCCTCTTCGGAGATGCACCTTTGAAGGACTCCGGTAGTGCTTTTCTTATAAAGCTCTCCCTCGTGGACTCTGTAGGCTTTGGATCGCCGCATTATGCAGCGTGCCTCATTTTGGTCCTCGGGGAGTTCCTGCCTAGTAAGGTAGGCGAGGAATGGTTCTATCCACGAGGCGATGACGGCCATTATTACGTGGGCTGAAGGTGTTATTTCATTGGCAGAGCCTCCGATTGTGTCAGGAAGTTCGGTGTCGGGCAGTGCGTTTGGGTCCGGGCTGTTATTGTTCGGCTCCCCTTCCCATACTACGGATGGCTTGAACAGCCTTTCCAAGAAGATGTTGGGGGGACTACATCGCGTTTTGCGCCGATGCGTGCCAGGACATCTGCCGCCTGATTTCCCGGGCTATATGGTGAAATTCAAGCCCCTCGAACCGAGCTGACATTTTTAGGACGGCGTTGCGGTAAGCTGCCATTTTTGGATCCTTGGCATCGAAGTCTCCATTTATTTGGGATATTGCGAGGTTTGAGTCCCCGCGCACCTCTAGGCGTTGAATGCCCATGGATACTGCCATTCGAAGACCATGTAAAAGGGCCTCATATTCGGCTGCATTATTGGAGTCCGTGTACATAATCTGGAGTACGTATTGAACTGTGTCTCCTGTGGGGGACGTCAAAATGACGCCGGCCCCCAGTCCGGCCAACATCTTGGAGCCGTCAAAATGCATGATCCAATTTGAATATGTGTCGTACTCTTTAGGGAGTTCGGCCTCCGTCCATTCTGCGACGAAGTCGGCCAAGACTTGCGACTTGATGGCTCGCCGTGGCTTATAAGTTATGTCGAACGGGAGGAGCTCAATGGCCCATTTTGCAATCCGGCCCGTTGCGTCACGGTTGTTTATAATATCGTTAAGTGGTACTTCCGAGGCTACTGTTATTGAACACTCTTGAAAGTAGTGTCGTAGCTTCCAGGATGCCATGAATACCGCGTACGCAATCTTTTGATAATGCGGGTACCGTGATTTGCAGGGAGTGAGGACAGTGGACACATAATAGACCGGCTTTTGAAGGGGGAATTTGTGTCCGTCCGCTTCTTGTTCGACGATGAGCAATGCGCTTACAACCTAATGTGTTGCTGCAATGTATAATAGCATTGGTTCGCCAATGTTTGGCGCGGCTAGGACTGGGTTTGTTGCCAGTATGGCTTTTATTTCATCGAGTCCGGCCGTGGCTGCATCCGTCCATTTGAAGTGTTCGGTGCGCCGAAGGAGGTGGTAAAGGGGTAGGGCCTTTTCTCCCAAGCGGGAGATAAAGCGGCTTAGAGCCGCCACGCATCCGGTTAACTTTTGTATTTGTTTGAGGTCCTTTGGGATATCCAGTTGCGACAGAGGTCGGATCTTGGCTGGATTTTCTTCAATTCCTCTACCGGATACAATGAAGCCCAAGAGCTTTTCGGCTGGAACGCCGAAAACGCATTTTTCCGGGTTGAGCTTGATGTCGTATGTTC
Organism: Triticum dicoccoides; assembly: GCF_002162155.2. Taxonomy (NCBI): domain Eukaryota; kingdom Viridiplantae; phylum Streptophyta; class Magnoliopsida; order Poales; family Poaceae; genus Triticum; species Triticum dicoccoides. The sequence continues at coordinate 153,722,182 of NC_041382.1, read as the reverse complement.
GGAGGTTATCAAATGTGAGCCTCAAGTTGTCTACTAGAGATTCAACATGTCTTGTTTTGACGACCACATCATCTACATATGCCTCTACTGTTTTGCCGATCTGGCTTGCCAGACATGTCTGAATCATGCGCTGATATGTTGCACCGGCGTTTTTGAGCCCGAAGGGCATCGTGTTGAAGCAGAATGAGCCGTATGGTGTGATAAATGCCGTTGCGGCTTGGTCTGGTTCTGCCATCTTGATTTGATGGTAGCCGGAATATGCATCGAGGAAACACAACGAATCATGTCCTGCGGTAGCATCGATAATTTGATCGATGCGGGGGAGGGGGAAGGGATCCTTTGGGCAAGCCTTGTTAAGGTCTTTAAAATCAACACACAGGCGCCAGGATTTGTCCTTCTTTGGTACCATCACCAGGTTTGCTAGCCAGTCCGGATGTTTTATATCTCTGATGAATCCGGCCTCCAATAGCTTTGCTAGCTCCTCTCCCATGGCCTGTCTCTTAGGTTCGGAAAAACGCCGAAGAGCCTGTTTGACAGGTTTGAATCCTATTTGGATATTTAAGCTGTGCTCGGCTAGCCTACGTGGGATTCCTGGCATGTCTGAAGGGTGCCAGGCGAAAACGTCCCAGTTCTCTCGTAGGAACTCTCGCAGTGCGGCGTCTACATCAGGGTTTAATTGTGCCCCGATGGAAGCTGTTTTATTGGGGTCCGTTGGATGGACTTGGAATTTGACTATTTCGTCCGCCAGTTTAAAGGAGGTGGACTTGGATCTTTTGTCGAGTACCACATCGTCCCTATTCACCGTAGAGCGTAGCGCAGTCAGTTCCTCAGCCGCTAGGGCTTCGGATAGTGCCTCGAGGGCCAGTGCGGCTGTCTTGTTTTCGGCGCGGAGTGCTATGTCCGGATCACTAGCGAGAGTGATGATTCCATTAGGCCCGGGCATCTTGAGCTTCATGTACCCGTAATGGGGTATTGCTTGGAAGATTGTAAACGTTTCCCGCCCTAGCAGAGCGTGATAACCGCTGCTGAACGGAGCCACATGGAACGTGACCTCTTTGGACCTGTAATTATCCGGCGTGCCGAACACCACATCTAGTGTGATTTTTCCTGTACAACGTGCTTCCCGACTGGGGATTATTCCTCTAAAGGTTGTGCTGCTTCGCTCATTGCGGTTCCAGTCTATTTCCATTTTTTGAAGGGTTTCCTCATAAATGAGGTTCAATCCACTGCCGCTGTCCATGAGTACCTTGGTAAGAAGAAAGCCGTCTACTATTGGACTGAGGACCAATGCGGCTGGTGCTCGGGCTGTTCGGAATTTAGGTTCATCACTGGCGTTAAAGGTAATAGCCGTGTCACTCGATGGGTTTATTGTTGCTACTTGGTAGACTTTGGCAACGCTGCGGAGTGTCCTTTTTCGCATATTATTTGATGCGAAAGTCTCGAAGACTGTTAATACCGAATTGGTGTCTCTGGGGTGGCTTTCTGTGGCCTCCGGAATTAGGAGATTTTCGCCAATTTTGGCCACCTGCCGGAGTATCCAACATGCTCTGAGGCTGTGAGTTGTTGTGGCATCCTCTGTACTGTGAATTTTACAGGGTCCATTGAGCCATCCTTCCAGTGTGGTTCCATGCCCTGTAGAGGGTTTTTGCTTTTTAGTGCTTGACCCGGGTGTATGGTGATGATGCATCCTTTTATTTTGGACTGGGTTTGTATTCAGGGCCAGATTGTCCCAAAATTTGATTTCGGTTTTCCACGCACTTTCCATCGCACAGTACTTTCGTACAATGGATGCCAAGTCAGCGAAGTGTGTAATATCACGGCGACTTATGGCGTTGAGTATTCCCTTGTCCATGCAATTATTGCAGAACATTGAGATTGCGTCTTCCTCGCGGCAATCCCTTAGCCTGTTCTTAACCAGGAGGAATCTGGCCCAGTAATGATGTACTGTTTCATCGGGCTCTTGCCTAATTTTGGATAGATCGCTTATGTTGGGGTGGGTGGGTGGAATTAAATCCGAAGCCTCACCCCATCTGAGGCTCAGAGGCCGAGGAATTTCCGAACTCAAAAATTTGGATTCCTGGATGTTGTCCAATGAATCCAGCCCGTTGCCTGACTCTAAGTTCAGGTCTTGAGTGATATCCTCCCCTCCGCGGGAATCCGGCTTGGAGGGATCGGGAATCCGGACGTAGCGAGTCCTTAAGATAGATGAAGGGTCGCCGCACTGTCCTCTACCACGGCAACGTGATGGGTGACTTGGGGAGAGTTAATCTCTCTCAAATCGGGTTTAGGCCCAATCTGGTCCTAATCCGTAGCGACTCCCAGGGCGGCAAAGCGATCCAAGAGCTTGTTTATGGTGGAGAGCTCCATTGGATCTAACTGCTCGGCGAGTTTCGAGCTGACATGAAGATTGTTTTCGATGGCTCGAGAGGTCATCATCGGCGCAGAAGCCGAACAGGCGGTTATAAGAAAACCACCTAGCCGGAGGGTTTGGCCGACAGCCAAAGCTCCCTTAGCAACGGTGTCATCTTTAAATACGGGGCGAGGTATCCTTCCTGATGGCGACGACACAGAGGAACTCTCAATGAAAGCACCAATCTGGCTAGGTTAGGGGGTACCGAACCACAGTATACACGGTAGAGCCAGTCGCCCCAAAGTTCAACCCATGGTCCTCCTGCCCGATCACCTTTGATCGAAGGGACCATCCCACTAGCATCTGTCATGGCGGATTCGCCGCATTGGTTCTAGACCCAATTATTGACGGATTTCATCTCACTAGAGTCCTTATGGACGGCGGCAGCATCCTGAACCTGCTTTACCAGGATACAATACGGAAAATGGGCATAGATCCCTCGAGGATTAAGCCCATCAAAACGACCTTTAAAGGCGTAATACCAGGTGTAGATGCCAACTGTACAGGCTCAGTCACGCTTGAAGTGGTCTTCGGATCTCCAGATAATTTCCGAAGCAAGGAGTTAATCTTCGACATAGTCCCATTCCACAGTGGCTATCACGCACTGCTCAGGCGAACCGCATTCGCCAAGTTCAATGCGGTACCGCGCTACGCATACCTTAAGCTCAAGATGCCAGGCCCTCGAGGAGTAATTACAGTCAATGGAAACACCGAATGCTCCCTCCGAACAAAGGAGCACACGGCGGCCCTTGCAGCGGAAGTACAAAGTAGCCTCTCCAGGCAGTTCTCCAGTCCGGCCATTAAACGGCTGTACACCATCAAGCGTGCCCGGAGTAACCTACAACAAGACCGCCTGGCATGATCTAAGCAGACATAGCAATGCGGCCCCAACCCCAACCCTCGCAAAAATACGACACCAGTACTTATAACTACGCTCTAGAAATACCATGGGTACAGGGGGAGGGGCACCATCACGGCATGCCCGAAACACAGCTTAAACCGCACCAGGGGCTGGCGATTCTTTAATTTTCTCTTACTTTCAGGACTCCACGCTTTGGAAGGCCTGTTCGGCAGTTCAATTGCCGCACAAACGATGCAAGAACCAGGGAAGCAGACAAGCCACGCCGCATTACGGAACTCCCAGGTGGTCTCTATCACAAGCAGTATACCTGTTTTGCATACTATTCTGCAGCTTGCCCCTAGAACGGACATGTTACATAGTCCAACATTTTGCTTATCACATTATTTGTATCGTTCTGCTTTGATCGCAGCCCTCTTTAATAAACAGTGCATAGCTTTTGTCTATTTTTGCGTTACTCTTTTATATATATATATATATGTTCCTTAACGACATATTGCACCCGTACACTCTGGTACGGCCTAAATACGCCAGGGGCTTTAGTACCCCTCAATATGGTGTGAGAAGTCTGAACACTTTAACAAGTGCGGCACCCCGAACTTATAGCATTATATGCATCGGCTCCGAATCATGTCTTGGGTCAATAGTTGGGTTTGCCCGGCTCCTATGTTTTTGTGCCTTACGTTCCGCTATATCGGCTAAGGTAGCACTGGGAGAACCACTGCGATTGTGCCCCAGTTGAGCTGGGTCGAGCACCTCAGTGGAGAAAGCTAAAACTGACTGTCATGATGAAGCGAGAGCTGGTCGCTGTTCGAGAGGTTTTTCGAGTCCCTAATGACTTATGCCGCTTAGAGCGAGGAGCCGGCTCTGTCCGGCCAAGGCGTGGATAGCCCCCCGAACTCGATCTTCCGAATACCAGTGGCTTCGCCGAAATTTAAAATTATAGAATTCTATGGCTAAGTGAGAGTGTTCACACATTATAGTCCGATTGCCTTCTTCGTTGGGCTGAGCGCCTCCCTCGAAGGACCCAAACATAGGAAAAAGAGCGCTTAGGTTTATCCCTGAACACCCCAGCACTAACGGCACGGGGGCAGAAGCCGACGACTTGCCATCTCTCAGAATTGATAAACAGCCGCACAGAAGGTAATATTTTAAATTCCAACAGCATTGCTTAGCGCATATGAACAAGTTTCCAGCGCACGGGACAAAACGAGCAAGTTTCACTCAAAAATTACATCCCTAGAACATTCATCCGCCGCAAGGCAGGCACCCATCAGAACATCCTTATAATAATTCTCGGTCTTGCGATGCTCTTTCCCTGGCGGTGGCCCATCCTGCACAAGCTTCTCAGCATCCAGCTTGCCCCAGTGCACCTTAGCACGGGCAAGGGCCCTACGGGCACCTTCAATGCAGACAGAGCGCTTGATGACTTCGAGCCTTGGACAGGCCTCCACCAGCCGCCGCACCAGCCCAAAATAGCTCCCAGGCAGAGCCCCTCCAGGCCACAGCCGAACTATGAGGCCCTTCATGGCCTGTTCGGCTGCCTTGTGGAGCTCGACCAGTTGCTTCAGCTGGTCGCTCAGGGGCACGGGGTGTCCGGCCTCAGCATACTGAGACCAGAACACCTTCTCTGTCGAGCTACCCTCCTCGGCTCGATAGAATGCGGCGGCATTGGACACACTCTGGGGAAGATCTGCGAACGCTCCTAGAGAGCTCCGGATTCGGGTAAGTAACAAGTAACTCACGTTTATGTGTTTGCTTTGCATAAAGAATGCCTTACCCGCCGCTATCTTCTTCACCTCATCCAACTCCTGGAGGGTCTTCTGGGATTCGGCCTTGGCAGACTTGGCATTTTCAATAGCCACCGCGAGCTCGGACGCTCGCGTCTTTGAGTCAAGCTCCAAACTCTCATGTTTTTCCATGAGAGCCTGGAGCTCTTGTCGTACCTTGCCAACCTCGGCTTCATACTTCTCCCACTCGGTGTGCTCCGTGGCCGCCCTCTTCTCGGCCTCGACCAGCGCTTGCTTAAGGGTCGCCACCTCAAACGTGGCCCCTACAATAGCCACGATAATCCTGTTATTTTTTGCAATTGCACCTTTTTATATATATTTAAACAAGGTATTTCTTACCTTCATTGTCCTCGAGCTGCTTCTTGGCACACCCGAGCTCTTGCTCGGACCGCTCGAGGTTCTGCTTTAGCGTGTCCACTTCCGCAGTCAGTGCGGCGGATGCAAGCAGAGAAGCCTGCATACGCATATTGACTCCTTTTTGTTAGACTCCTGCGAATTTTATTTGATCCTCTATTCGGCTTTTCTTCCCGAACGCCAAACAGAGCGTCAGGGGCTACTGTCTATGCGGTAATATTATTTACACATTCTTTACTTACCTCAAAGCCTGTTAAAAGGCTAGTACAAGCTTCAGTCAGTCCGCTCTTGGCAGATTGAACCTTCTGGACCACCGCACTCATAATGGTGCGGTGCTCCTTGTCGATGGAGGCGCCTTGGAGTGCCTCCAACAGATTGTCCGGCGCCTCCGGTTGGACGGGGGTCACCGACACGGTGGGCTTGCTCCTCTTGGAAGGAGGACCCCCGCTGGACTCTGGAACATTTGAAGGTTCCGGAGCGGTGTCCGGCCTAGAGCCGGACTTGGAGCCCTGGGGGGTTTCATCCCCTTTACTCCTGGAGTCGGGGAGGTAGCCTTGCGGCGCTTCCAGGACCACCTCCTCCCGGCTTGGAACCTGTTGGGACAACACTTCGGTGTCGTCCGTAGGGCGGGGGGAGGAAGCCGTCGGAAGCGAGTTCACATCCGACGAGTCCAGTGAGCCGCTCGACGACGCGTCGAGCCGGTCTTTGGGTGGGCTGCATAAACATATTCGACATAAGGGAAAGCTGTGCAATAAATGAATACTATGAATTACTCTGGTATTTGGATACTTATGATTTTGCCAGGGGCTTGGCCCTGGGCGGCCACTCCTCTCCGCCGTCGTCGGTGTTGGTGGAGTAGTCCGGAGGAAGGGTTTTCCCCTTCTTGGACCCTCCGGCCTCCCTAGAGAGGGCGGCCTTCCTTTTCTTCTCTCCTCCCGCTGTAGGGGGAGAGGTCTCTTATTCTTCCTCCTCGTCTTCATGGGAGGAATGCGCCTCAGAACCGTCGGATGATGGATCCGACACCTCCTGGCGCCAGGCACTCTTTCGAGTCCCCGTGGCCTTTTTCGCGGCCTTCTTCTCTGGCACCACATAGGGTGCCGGAACCAGCAGCTTCGCCAAGCGAGCGTCCGCTGGGCCTTCGGGCAAAGGAGCCGGACAGTTGATCTGTCCGGACGTCACCTGCCAATCCTGTCAAAGGTAAGGGAGCTTAGATCCCGCGTGGAGTCAAACTATGAAAAACTGATACCCTGTAAAAGGAAAAAAAACAGCTTACCGCATGAGCGTGATACTGCGTACTGAATCCGTGATCCTCGGTAGAGGATGCGGGGGCCTCGGTGCCCTTGAAAAGCACCTTCCAGGCATCTTCATACGTCGTGTTGAAGAGCCTGCTCAGAGTTTGGTGCCGTGCCGGGTCGAACTCCCATAGGTTGAAAGCCCGTTGTTGACACGGGAGGATCAGGCGGGTGAGTATAACCTGGACTACGTTGACAAGTTTGAGCTTCTTGTCCACCAGGGTTTGGACGCATGTTTGGAGTCCGGTCAACTCTCCTTTTTTACCCCACGACAGGCCCGTCTCCTTCCAGGAGGTGAGCCGCGTAGGGGGTCCTGATCGAAACTCGGGGGCTGCGACCCATTCGGGGTCGCGCGGCTTGGTGATGTAAAACCACCCTGATTGCCACCCCTTCAGGGTCTCCACAAAGGAGCCCTCGAGCCATAAGACGTTGGCCATCTTGCCCACCATGGCACCTCCGCACTCCGCCTGGTTGCCGCGCACCACCTTCGTCTTGACATTGAAAGTCTTGAGCCATAGGCCGAAATGGGGGCAGATGCGGAGGAAAGCCTCGCACACGATGATAAACGCTGAGATGTTGAGGACAAAGTTTGGGGCCAGATCGTGGAAATCCAGGCCATAGTAGAACATGAGCCCCTGGACAAATGGGTGAAGAGGGAAGCCCAGTCCATGGAGGAAATGGGGGAGGAACACCACCCTCTCATGGGGCCTAGGGGTGGGGATGAGCTGCCCCTTTTTGGGAAGCCGGTACACAATGTCGTTAGACAAGTATCCGGCCTTCCTCAGTTTTTGATGTGTCCCTCCGTGACGGAGGAGACCATCCACTTGCCTCCCGCTCCGGACATGGCTGGAGAAGGTTGAGGTGGGGAGTGTGGACTTGGGCGCTGGAGCTCGAGTGCGCGAGAATGGATAAGCAAGGGAGGAAGAAGGCGTAGGTGAAAAGGTCGATCCTTATCCCCTTATATGGGTGGACGCAACTACGTGTCCCCACCAGCCTGGTAAAACTCGCTTATCTCCAAGCGCCGTAATCAATGGCACGGTTGGGTTACCCACGCCCGTATTGATGAGAATCCCCAAATAAGGGGACATGATCTCTGCTTTAACAAGACGTGCCAAGGAAACCGCCTCGCATGACGCGCTGAGGTGGGATAATGAAACGACTCGGATAAAGGCTTGGCCGTGGTGTGTCACACTACAGAATACGTCAGCAGATTAGATTTGTGTAAATATTATTCTCTCTATGGCAATATGTGGAAACTTATTTTGCAGAGCCGGACACTATCTTTGTGTTCAAAATCTTCTATGAGGTACTTGGAGGAGGAACGCGCCTTGCAATGCCAAAGACAATCTACGCGTCGGACTCGTCATCATTGAAGCCTGGTTCAGGGGCTACTGAGGGAGTCCTGGATTAGGGGGTGTCCGGATGGCCGGACTATACCTTCAGCCGGACTCCAGGACTATGAAGATACAAGATTGAAGACTTCGTCTTGTGTCCGGAAGGGACTTTCCTTGGCGTGGAAGGCAAGCTTGGCGATACGATATGCAGATCTCCTACCATTGTAACCGACTTTGTGTAACCCTAACCCTCTCTGGTGTCTATATAAACCGGAGGGTTTTAGTCCGTAGGACAACATACACAACTACAATCATATCATAGGCTAGCTTCTAGGGTTTAGCCTCTCCAATTTCGTGGTAGATCTACTCTTGTACTACCCATATCAACAATATTAATCAAGGAGGAAGTAGGGTTTTACCTCCATCGAGAGGGCCCGAACCTGGGTAAAACTTCGTGTCCCTTGCCTCCTATTACCATCCGGCCTCGACGCACAGTTCGGGACCCCCTACCCGAGATCCGTTGGTTTTGACACCGACAGAGAGGTTGGGGAAGACTCCGTCCAGCAGCAGCACGACGGCGTGGTGGTGGTGGAGGAGCGCGGGACTCCAGCAGGGCTTCTCCAAGCACTACGAGAGACGAGGAAGGAGAGGGGTAGGGCTGCGCCAACAGGGAGATCGAATCGTGTGTTGGGCTGCCCCTTTGCCTCCACTATATATAGGGGGAGAGGGAGGGCTGCACCCCCACCTAGGGTTCCCACCCCAAGGGGTGCGTAAGCCCTAGATCCCATCTAGGGTGGCGACCACAAGGGGGAGAGGGGGAGGCGCACCTAGGGTGGGCCTTAGGGCCCATCTGCCCTAGGGTTTGCCCCCTTCCCCTCTTGGAGGCGCCTTGGGCCTTGGTAGGAGGCGCCCCAGACCACCTAGGGGCTGGTCCCTTCCCACTATTGGCCCATGTATGCCTCCGGGGCCCGTGGCCCCTCCCGGTGGACCCCCGGACCCCTCCGATGGTCCCGGTACACTACCGGTGATGCCCGAAACACTTTCGGTGGCCAAAACCATACTTCCTATATATCAATCTTTACCTCCGGACCATTCCGGAACTCCTCGTGACGTCCGGGATCTCATCCGGGACACCGAACAACATTCGGTAACCGCGTACATACTTTCCCTGTAACCCTAGCGTCATCGAACCTTAAGTGTGTAGACCCTACGGGTTCGGGAGTCATGCAGACATGGCCGAGACAACTCTCCGGTCAATAACCAACAGCGGGATCTGGATACCCATGTTGGTTCCCACATGCCTCACGATGATCTCATCGGATGAACCATGATGTCAAGGATTCAATCAATCCCGTATACAATTCCCTTTGTCTATCGGTACGATACTTGCCCGAGATTCGATCGTCGGTATCCCGATACCTTGTTCAATCTTGTTACCAGCAAGTCCCTTTACTCGTTCCGTAACACATCATCCCATGATCAACTCCTTGGTCACATTGTGCACATTATGATGATGTCCTACCGAGTGGGCCCAGAGATACCTCTCCGTTACACGGAGTGACAAATCCCAGTCTCGATTCATGCCAACCCAACAGACACATTCGGAGATACCCGTAGTGTACCTTTATAGCCACCCAGTTATGTTGTGACGTTTGGCACACCCAAAGCACTCCTATGGTATCCGGGAGTTGCACAATCTCATGGTCTAAGGAAATGATACTTGACATTAGAAAAGCATTAGCATACGAACTACACGATCTTTGTGCTAGGCTTAGGATTGGGTCTTGTCCATCACATCATTCTCCTAATGATGTGATCCCGTTATCAATGACATCTAATGTCCATGGTCAGGAAACCGTAACCATCTATTGATCAACGAGCTAGTCAACTAGAGGCTTACTAGGGACATGGTGTTGTCTATGTATCCACACATGTATCTGAGTTTCCTATCAATACAATTCTAGCATGGATAATAAACGATTATCATGAACAAGGAAATATAATAATAACCAATTTATTATTGCCTCTAGGGCATATTTCCAACAGGCGCACCATCCCACAAGGGGCTGGTTCCCCTCCCACTTCAGCCCATGGGGCCCTCCAGGGTAGGTGGCCCCACCCGGTGGACCCCCGAGACCCTTCTGGTGGTCCCGGTACAATACGATTACCCCCGAAACTTTCCCGATGGCCGAAACTGGACTTCCTATATATAAATCTTTACCTCCGGACCATTCCGAAACTCCTCGTGACGTCCGGGATCTCATCCCGGACTCCGAACAACTTTCGGGTTACCACATACTAATATCTCTACAACCCTAGCGTCACCGAACCTTAAGTGTGTAGACCCTACGGGTTCGGAAGACACGCAGACATGACCGAGATGACTCTCCGGTCAATAACCAACAGCGGGATCTGGATACCCATGTTGGCTCCCACATGCTCCTCGATGACCTCATCGGATGAACCACGATGTCGAGGATTCAAGTAATCTCGTATACAATTCCCTTTGTCAATCGGTATGTTACTTGCCCGAGATTCGATCGTTAGTATCCCAATACCTCGTTCAATCGTGTTACCAGCAAGTCACTTTACTCGTACCGTAATGCATGATCCCGTGACCAAACACTTGGTCACATTAGGCTCATTATGATGATGCATTACCGAGTGGGCCCAAAGATACCTCTCCGTCATACGGAGTGACAAATCCCAGTCTCGATCCGTGTTAACCCAACAGATACTTTCGGGGATACCTGTAGTATACCTTTATAGTCACCCAGTTACGTTGTGATGTTTGGTACACCCAAAGCACTCCTATGGCATCCGGGAGTTACACGATCTCATGGTCTAAGGAAATGATACTTGACATTGGAAAAGCTCTAGCAAACGAACTACACCATCTTGTGCAATGCTTAGGATTGGTTCTTGTCCATCACATCATTCTCCTAATGATGTGATCCCGTTATCAATGACATCTAATGTCCATAGTCAGGAAACCATGACTATCTATTGATCAACAAGCTAGTTAACTAGAGGCTCACTAGGGACATGTTATGGTCTACGTATTCACACATGTATTATGATTTCCGGATAACACAATTATAGCATGAATAATAGACAATTATCATGAACAAGGAAATATAATAATAATCATTTTATTATTGCCTCTAGGGCATATTTCCAACAGTCTCCCACTTGCACTAGAGTCAATAATCTAGTTACATTGTGATGAATCGAACACCCATAGAGTTCTGGTGTTGATCATGTTTTGCTCGCGGAAGAGGTTTAGTCAACGGATCTGCGACTTTCAGATCCGTATGTACTTTGCAAATATCTATGTCTCCATCTTGAAAATTTTCACGAATGGAGTTGAAGCGACGCTTGATGTGCCTGGTCTTCTTGTGAAACCTGGGCTCCTTGGCAAGGGCAATAGCTCCAGTGTTGTCACAGAAGAGAGTGATGGACCCCGATGCATTGGGTATGACTCCTAGGTCGGTGATGAACTCCTTCATCCAGATTGCTTCATGCGCTGCCTCCGAGGCTGCCATGTACTCAGCTTCACATGTAGACCCCGCCACGATGCTTTGCTTGCAACTGCACCAGCTTACTGCCCCACCATTCAAAATATACATGTATCCGGTTTGTGACTTAGAGTCATCCAGATCTGTGTTGAAGCTAGCGTCAATGTAACCCTTTACGACGAGCTCCTCGTCACCTCCATATACAAGAAACATATCCTTAGTCCTTTTCATGTACTTTAGGATGTTCTTGACCGTTGTCCAGTGTTCCATGCCGGGATTACTTTGGTACCTTCCTACCAAACTCACGACAAGGTTTACATCAGGTCTGGTACACAGCATGGCAGACATGATAGACCCTATGGCTGAGGCATAGGGGACAACACTCATCTTTTCTCTATCTTCTGCCGTGGTCAGACATTGAGCTGAGCTCAATTTCACACCTTGCAACACAGGCAAGAACCCCTTCTTGGACAGATCCATATTGAACTTCTTCAATATCTTATCAAGGTATGTGCTTTGTGAAAGACCTATGAGGCGTCTCGATCTATCTCTATAGATCTTCATGCCTAATATGTAAGCAACTTCTCCAAGGTCCTTCATTGAAAAACACTTATTCAAGTAGGCCTTAATACTGTCCAAAAGTTCTATATGATTCCCCATCAAAAGTATGTCATCCACATATAATATGAGAAATGCTACAGAGCTCCCACTCACTTTCTTGTAAACGCAGGCTTCTCCATAAGTCTGCATAAACCCAAACGCTTTGATCATTTCATTAAAGCGAATGTTCCAACTCTAAGATGCTTGCACCAGCCCATAGATGGAGCGCTGGAGCTTGCATACCTTGTTAGCATTCTTAGGATCGACAAAACCTTATGGCTACATCATATACAATTCTTCCTTAAGAAAGCCATTAAGGAATGCCGTTTTGACGTCCATTTGCCATATCTCATAATCATAGTATGCGGCAATTGCTAACATGATTCGGACGGACTACAGCTTTGCTACGGGTGAGAAGGTCTCACCGTAGTTAACCCCTTGAACTTGTCGATAACCCTTAGCGACAAGTCGAGCCTTATAGATGGTAACATTACCATCCGCGTCCGTCTTCTTCTTAAAGATCCATTTATTCTCTATCGCTCGCCGATCATCGGGCAAGTCTGTCAAAGTCCATACTTTGTTTTCATACATGGATCCTATCTCGGATTGCATGGCTTCAAGCCATTTGTTGGAATCTGGGCCCGCCATTGCTTCTTCATAGTTCGAAGGTTCACCGTTGTCTAACAACGTGACTTCTAGGACAGGGTTGCCATACCATTTTGGTGTGGAATGTGTCCTTGTGGACCTTCGAAGTTCAGTAGCACCTTGATCTGAAGTACCTTGATCATCATCATTAACTTCCTCTCTAGTCGGTGCAGGCACCACAGGAACATCTTCCTGAGCTGCGGTACTTTCCGGTTCAAGAGGTAGTACTTCATCGAGTTCTGCTTTCCTCCCACTTACTTCTCTCGAGAGAAACTCTTTCTCCAGAAAGGACCCGTTCTTGGCAACAAAGATCTTGCCTTCGGATTTGAGGTAGAAGGTATACCCAATGGTTTCCTTAGGGTATCCTATGAAGACGCATTTTTCCGACTTGGGTTCGAGCTTTTCAGGTTGAAGTTTCTTGACATAAGCATTGCATCCCCAAACTTTTAGAAATGACAGCTTAGGTTTCTTCCCAAACCATAATTCATACGGTGTCGTCTCAACGGATTTAGACGGTGCCCTATTTAAAGTGAATGTATCTATCTCTAGAGCGTATCCCCAAAATGATAGCGGTAAATCAGTGAGTGACATCATAGATCGCACCATATCCAATAGAGTGTGATTACGATGTTCAGACACACCGTTACGCTGAGGTGTTCCAGGCGGCGTGAGTTGTGAAACGATTCCACATTTCCTTAAGTGCGTACCAAATATTCTCCCCCATGATCTGACCGTAAGAATTTTATCTTTCGGTCACGTTGATTATCTACCTCATTCTGAAATTCCTTGAACTTTTCAAAGGTCTCAGACTTGTGTTTCATCAAATAGACATACCCATATCTACTTAAGTCATTAGTGAGAGTGAGAACATAACGATAGCCACCGCGAGCCTCAACGCTCATTGGACCGCACACATCAGTATGTATAATTTCCAATAAGTTGGTTGCTCGCTCCATTGTTTCGGAGAACGGAGTCTTGGTCATTTTACCCATGAGGCATGGTTCGCACGTGTCAAATGATTTGAAATCAAGAGACTCCAAAAGTCCATCTGTATGGAGCTTCTTCATGCGTTTGACATCGATGTGACCAAGGCGGCGGTGCCACAGATATGTGGGACTATCATTATCAATCTTACATCTTTTGGTATTCACACTATGAATATGTGTATGTAACATCCCAAATTTTCAATTTGGAATGTTATACACTGGATCATCATTGCATATCATATTTATTGCATTTTGGCTGATCCTAGAAATTTTTTGCAACTCAAGGACCCTCGGAGAGAGTTGGGGATTTTGTTATTTTCATATTTGAGTTGTCTCAAATTTTGAAAATAGGATCTTTTGATTTTATTTATTTTATCTTCAATTATTTCTATTACAAAAATATGAGAGAGGGAATAAAATGACTTTCCCAAAATAAAGAAATATTGAGGATTTAATAAAAAATCAAATAAGATTTTATTTGTTATTTTATTTGAATTTAGGAAAAATGTGCGTTTATCAAAATTGCATTTAGGCCCCAAATAAATGTTCACTTCGCCCGGCTTGATTATAGAAGTCGGGGAAAATTTATTTCGGGATTTTTGGAGTCCGTTTAGTATTTCTTTCGTTAGTTTTTTTG
>NC_041382.1:153684983-153707471 GCF_002162155.2 Triticum dicoccoides | reverse complement strand
CGCCGCCCCACCGAGCCGCCTCGCCGCCGACCCCGCTGTCCCGCGGCCCGAGGTAGCCGCTGTCGCCGGCGGTTTTCCTCAGAAAACCGCCCGGGTTTTTTTATAACCACAGTTTTTTTTGATCCGTTTTTTTATTAGAACGGTTTTTTTAAGGTTTAGTTATTTAGCGAGCGTTCGCTCATTCATTCGTTTTAACAAACGTGTTCGTCGTTTAGATCCAGTTAATGAACGTTCGTTCGTTAATCTGTTCATCATTTTTCTTTTTCTCGGATTTTCCGCGATTATTTCTGATCGCGATTTCTGATCCGATTTTCGTTTTAGTATAACTTCTCGCTCGTTTATCGGAATCAGGCGATTCAACCGCCTGGAGTTTCGTCTCGAAACCCTCTTTCCGTTTAACCAACTCAAACAGGATTTTGCTTCTGTAAAAATTGCCTTAGATCCAGAATAGTAAATGAAGCCTGTTTCTTTTGTTGTTTGTCTTTTATTGCTTTGTTCGATTGGATTCTTTTTGCCAACCGGAGTTCTTAAGTTGAACCTTCTAGTTAGATCTCTTATTTGAGTTTTACCTGTGCATTAGATGAGTACTTATTGTGTGCTTGCTTGTTTGCGATAGAGTACCCGGAGTGCGCCGCTTGTTACTTTGAATCGCTAGGTTTCCCGGATCGTCAGCAAGGCAAGTAACACTTTGATCATACCTCGTACTACCCAGTTTTATTGCATTAGATCAACTTACACATTGCATGATTAGGATCTAACTAAATTGCGGGTTTGGGAAGTAGTTGAGGTAGTACCTATTACCTGTTTATTATCAAACCTTTGGGAGTTACTTCTACGTTGCTTATTATGCCATGCTATGCTAGTAGACGTGGATTGGGTGAGTGTCTCCATGACAGATGTGAGATGGTTAATTAATGGTTTATTTAAGGTGGCAACTTAAACACACATCTGGGTGGATTGAGGTACCTGGGTATTCCAGGATTGCATGTTTTCTTTTGGACCGCCACCCAAGTTCAAAGGGATCATGAGACTATTCATGCTAGAAAAATTCGTGTGCATCCACAAGCTATTATGGGCTCTAGCATAGTTGACTAAGTCGTGCGAACTCTTACAGTGGTAGACTAGCAGATGTAGGGGATGTAGGTGGTACGGTCTACCCACCGTAAGGTGCTAGCTCTTCTGAAAGACTATGTCTCGGTCATCTGTTTCTCAAACACCGTGTAGTGCGAGAAACCAAACGGAGGCGATCGAGTCTTGTGGGGAAAAGTGCGCAAACCTCTGCAGAGTGTATAAACTAATCACGGTTAGTCGTGTCCCCGGTTATGGACATCTTGAGTATCTAGTACCTAGATTATCATGTGAATCTCAACATGTTACTATAAAATTTAATTTGATGGGTTTGTTTAATGATGATGTTTAATTGGGATTGAGGATGTTGTCAACCATTCTCAATGTTTAACAACCACCACGATAGTTAAATAAATTTATTCCTTTGCAGTAGGGAAAAAATAGCTTTTCGCAAAACTGTAACCATAGAGCTTTCCACCAGCCAAATATGCATGTAGAATAGCTGTTTCTTCCCATTACTCTATGTGTTACATTGTCAGCATATTCCATGTGCTGACCCGTTTCGGGCTGCACCGTTAATGTTGCAGACTTTTCAGATGACGACTAAGGAGTTTTAGGTCGTGGTTCTATACTTAGTGATGCTGTTGGAGTTGATGGACTCACTTATCTTCCAAGCCTTCCGCTGTTATCGTCATTAGATGGCCTTAAGCCATATTTATTATAATAAGTTCTCTTTTGAGACACACGATGTAATAAGTGTGTGATTGCTACTCTGTTATAAATCCTTCAAGTACTATGTGGTGTCAGCATTACTGATCCAACGATGACATCGGAGCACAGAGATTGGACCGTTTGAGGTCTGGTCGCTACAAGATGGTATCAGAGCACACGATGACTATAGGACACAACCACTAAGCTAAAGACCTAGATCACTACTCACTCTCTTCTCTTTCTGACTCCTCATCTTTTCTACTCTTTTAGGATGGCGGATGCAAGGAACAAGTTCACGCAACCGGATGAAGATACACCCTTTGGACGTCACTTGAAGGAAGTCACTAGATATCTGAACATAGGAGTACCAAGCTTCACCGGAACCTACAACGCCACTTTACCTGAAGAAGAGCGCTGGATGATTCAAGTTCAAGTGCCAGGAAGGACGTTCATGCCAGTCACTGAGCCCATAGAGTTTTCTTTTGGTGCACCAACTTGGAGTGTAGGAAAGAGCATGGCAGCTCACATCGCCATGGGACGCATCGGAGAAGTCTACCGAAATGATCTCAAGGATACTATCTACCAGATTTGTGGGCGGCGATATGAGCACTGGGAGATGATCAGCACCAGACAGGATAGATCAATTGCAGCTTTTATCCAGGAGTTAAACCAGCACATTCGACGTCAGGAGAACCAGATGTGCGCCGACATGATAGACCTGAAGAAGGCAAAGACAAGAATCAAGGAACTGGAGGAAGAACTCAAGGCTACACGTGAAGATTATGAAGAGGAAATTGAAGTATTAGTGGAGAAGAATGCCGACCTAACAATGAAGATTGGAATATTTATGGGAGGCCCTACACCAGTAGAAGAAGACGAAGAACCCAAGGAGATTCGCCCGGAAGACTACATTATCATCGACGACACCGACTCGGATCCAGATGATAGCGATGATGACTATGTTGATGAAGCTGGAGCAGATATCATGGAGTCTACAACCGAAGAATATTTCTAGTAGCCCACCTCATCAGTAGTAGTAGTCCACCATGTAAATATTATAGTCCGAGCACTTTCGCGATAGTTAGATCGATGGTATGCCCTTGTTTGATTGAATGAATAAAGTGAATTGTTTGCTTCTGCCTCATGTGCATATGGGTAGTGTTTTTCTCTTTAGACCCCCTCTATTCTTAAATCTCATCTTTTCTAAACCCTTAGATGCCTCCGAGATGTGACCCTGGATTTACCTTTCCACCGGAGCTCACCCAGTTGATCCAGCAGCAGAACACATTGATGCAGTTGCTAGTCCAGAATCAGAATCAAGGGAACAACAACAACAACAACAACCCACCACCACCACCACCACCTGTTGATCACTTAGCCCGTTTTCTTAGGCTGAATCCGCCGGTGTTTTCCAGTAGCACCGAGCCAATAGTAGCAGATGATTGGCTCCGCAAGACAGCTAGGGAGTTGACCACAGCAGGATGCACGGATGCGGAGAAGGTGAAGTTTGCCACACATCAGCTTGAAGGACCCGCAGCATCATGGTGGGAGAATTTCACAGCCACTTTCCCTGTCGATACTATCACATGGGACCAGTTTCAGAAGGCTTTTCGAACTGCCCATGTTTCAGCAGGAGCTATGGCCATGAAGAAGCAAGAGTTTCGTAACTTGCGCCAAGGAGGACGGACAGTTGGCCAGTATGTGGAGGACTTTAGTAAGCTAGCACGTTATGCCCCAGATGACGTTGCTATGGACGCAGCTAAGCAGGAGAAATTTCTGGAAGGACTGAATGATGAGTTGAGCATGCAGTTGATGGTAGCAACCTTCAACAACTACCAGGAATTGGTAGATCGTGCTCTCATGATTGAAGGGAAGCAGCAGCAAATTGAGAACCGCAAGAGGAAGTATGCACAAGGAAAGTACAATTCATGAGCTCAGCAGAAGCCACGACTTACCCCGAGGCCGGGAGGACATTTTCAGCATACCCATGGAGGAGGTAGCTCGCACAATCACAATGGCCCCAAGAATGGTAATGGGAATGGAGGAAGCAACGGCCAGAACCGCACCAACCCATCAACCCCAGCCAAGAAAGACCTGAGCCAAGTCACTTGCTTTAAGTGCCAGAAGACCGGACATTATGCCAATGAATGTCCTGAATCACATAATGGAAATGGAAATGGAAGCTCTGGGAAGAAGCCGAACCCTTTCAACAGGGGACAGGTGAACCACGTTAACACGGAGGAGGTTGAAGAGCAGCTGGATGCAGTAATCAGTAAGTTTTTGGTTAAGTCATTTACTGCACTCGTTCTTTTCGATACTGGTCCATCGCATTCATACATATCAAGGGGATTTGTGGATAAGTATAAACTGCCAACCCAAGCCCTTAGGTCACCCATGTTAGTAACCTCGCCTGGAGCAGAATATATGGCTAGTCTATGGTGTGATCGGTTACCATTAAGGATTGGTAACTATGTTTTTCCCTCAGACCTAATAGTATTGGAATCCCAAGGATTGGATGTGATATTAGGCATGGATTGGTTATCAAAGTATGAAGGGAATATTGAATGTGCGAGTAAGTCAATTTTCCTTACCACCCCAGAAGGGACAAGGATCAAGTATGTATCCCGACATGTACCAAAGAGGACTCAAATAAATTGTTTAACCGGAGTTGTGCAGGAGGAAGTACCAGTAGTGAAGGATTTCCTCGAAGTATTTCCAGAAGAGTTGCCAGGCATGCCACCGGATAGAGATATTGAGTTTTTGATTGAGCTATTGCCAGGCACAGGGCCAATATCAAAGAGACCATATAGGATGCCTGCAAAGGATTTGGTGGAAATTAAGAAGCAAATTAAGGAGTTACTGGATAAAGGATATATTCACCCAAGTTCTTCACCTTGGGGATCATCAGTACTTCTAGTAGAAAAGAAGGATGGATCGTTAAGGATGGTTGTCAATTATCGAGGATTGAATGAAGTAACCATCAAGAACAAGTACCCACTACCGATGATCAATGATCTGTTTGATCGGTTGCAAGGAGCTAAGGTATTTTCCAAGATTGATCTGCGATCAGGATACCACCAGTTGAAGATTTGGGAACAGGATATACCCAAGACGGCTTTTACCACCAGGTATGGGATGTATGAGTATACCGCTATGTCATTTGGTCTGACTAACGCACGTGCATATTTTATGAACATGATGAACAAAGTGTTTATGGAGTTCTTGGATAAGTTCGTCGTAGTGTTCATTGATGATATCCTGGATTACTCAAAGAATGAAGAGGAGCATAAGGAACATTTGAGTTTGGTTCTTGGAAAGCTCAGAGAACATCAATTATATGCCAAGTTTAGCAAATGTGAGTTTTGGTTGAAGGAAGTTGGATTTCTCGGACACGTTATATCCGGAGAAGGTATAGCAGTAGATCCCACTAAAGTTGATACTGTGACCAAGTGGGAAGCACCAACCACTGTGGGAGAGATCCGGAGTTTTCTTGGACTCGCAAGATACTACCGGAGGTTTATTGAGAATTTCTCAAAGATTGCGAAGCCTATGACGGAGTTGTTGAAGAACGATACCAAGTTCATATGCATGGAGGAATGTGAGGCTAGTTTTCAGGAGTTGAAGAAACATTTGGTTACTTCACCAGTGTTGATTTTGCCAGACCAGACCAAGGATTATGGGGTGTATTGCGATGCCTCACGTCGAGGACTTGGAGCAGTGCTTATGCAGGAAGGGAGAGTTGTTTCATATGCCTCACGACAGCTTAAGCCTCATGAGTTGAATTATGCTACGCATGATTTGGAGTTAGCAGCCGTAGTGCATGCACTGAAGACTTTGAGACATTTTCTGATTGGAAACCATTGCGAAGTGTATACGGATCATAAGAGTTTGAAGTATATTTTCACATAGAAGGAGTTGAATCTCAGACAAAGGAGATGGTTATGACATCAGTGAGTGACATCATAGATCGCACCATATCCAATAGAGTGCGATTAGGACGTTCGGACACACCGTTACGCTGAGGTGTTCCAGGCGGCGTGAGTTGTGAAACGATTCCACATTTCCTTAAGTGCATACTAAATTCATGACTTAAATATTCTCCCCCACGATCTGATCGTAAGAATTTTATCTT
This sequence comes from Triticum dicoccoides, assembly GCF_002162155.2. NCBI lineage: Eukaryota > Viridiplantae > Streptophyta > Magnoliopsida > Poales > Poaceae > Triticum > Triticum dicoccoides. Next base: position 153,701,560 of record NC_041382.1, on the reverse strand, counting down.
TCGGTCACGTTGATTCTCTACCTCATTCTGAAATTCCTTGAACTTTTCAAAGGTCTTAGACTTGTGTTTCATCAAATAGACATACCCATATCTACTTAAGTCATCAGTGAGAGTGAGAACATAACGATAGCCACCGCGAGCCTCAATGCTCATTGGACCGCACACATTAGTATGTATAATTTCCAATAAGTTGGTTGCTCGCTCCATTGTTCCGGAGAATGGAGTCTTGGTCATTTTACCCATGAGGCATGGTTCGCACGTGTCAAATGATTCGAAATCAAGAGACTTCAAAAGTCCATCTGTATGGAGCTTCTTCATGCGTTTGACACCGATGTGACCAAGGCGGCAGTGCCACAGATATGTGGGACTATCATTATCAATCTTACATCTTTTGGTATTCACACTATGAATATGTGTAACATCACGTTCGATATTCATTAAGAATAAACCATTGACAAGTGGGGCATGACCATAAAACATATCTCTCATATAAATAGAACAACCATTATTCTCGGATTTAAATGAGTAGCCATCTCGCATTAAACGAGATCCAGATACAATGTTCATGCTCAAAGCTAGCACTAAATAACAATTATTGAGGTTTAAAACCAATCCCGTAGGTAAATGTAGAGGTAGCGTGCCGACGGCGATCACATCGACCTTGGAACCATTCTCGACGCGCATCGTCACCTCGTCCTTCGCTAGTCTCCGCTTATTCCGCAGCTCCTGTTTTGAGTTACAAATATGAGCAACCGCACCGGTATCAAATACCCAGGAGCTACTACGAGTACTGGTAAGGTACACATCAATTACATGTATATCACATATACCTTTAGTGTTGCCGGCCTTCTTGTCCGCTAAGTATTTGGGGAAGTTCCGCTTCCAGTGTCCCTTTCCCTTGCAATAAAAGCACTCAGTCTCAGGTTTGGGTCCATTCTTTGGCTTCTTCCTGGCAACTGATTTACCGGGCGCGGCAACTCCCTTGCCGTCCTTCTTGAAGTTCTTCTTACCCTTGCCTTTCTTGAAACTAGTGGTTTTATTGACCATCAACACTTGATGTTCCTTTTTGATTTCCACCTCCGCTGATTTTAGCATTGAAAATACTTCAGGAATAGTTTTCACCATCCCTTGCATATTGTAGTTCATCACAAAGCTCTTGTAGCTAGGTGGGAGCGACTGAAGGATTTTGTCAATGACCGCCTCGTCCGGGAGGTTAATGTCTAGCTAGGACAAGAAGTTGTCCAACCCAGACATTTTGAGTATGTGCTCACTGACAGAACTATTTTTCCTCCATCTTACAACTGTAGAACTTGTCGGAGACTTCATATCTCTCGACCCGGGCATGAGCTTGGAAAACCATTTTCAGCTCTTCGAACATCTCATATGCTCCGTGTTGCTCAAAACGCTTTTGGAGCCCCGGTTCTAAGCTGTAAATCATGCCGCACTGAACGAGGGAGTAATCATCAGCACGTGACTGCCAAGCGTTCATAACGTCTTGGTTCTCTGGGATGGGTGCTTGACCTAGCGGTGCTTCTAGGACATATGCTTTCTTGGCAGCTATGAGGATGATCCTCAGGTTCTGGACCCAGTCCGTACAGTTGCTGCCATCATCTTTCAGCTTGGTTTTCTCTAGGAACGCGTTGAAGTTGAGGTTGACATGAGAGTTGGCCATTTGATCTACAAGACATTTTGCAAAGGTTTTTAGACTAAGTTCATGATAATTAAGTTCATCTAATCAAATTATTTAATGAACTCCCACTCAGATTAGACATCCCTCTAGTCATCTAAGTGATACATGATCCGACTCAACTAAACCGTGTCCGATCATCACGTGAGACGGACTAGTCATCATCGGTGAACATCTCCATGTTGAGTGTATCTTCCATACGACTCATGTTTGACCTTTCGGTCTCTTGTGTTCCGAGACCATGTCTGTACATGCTAGGCTCGTCAAGTCAACCTAAGTGTTTTGCATGTGTAAATCTGGCTTACACCCATTGTATGTGAATGTTGGAATCTATCACACCCGATCATCACGTGGTGCTTCGAGACAACGAACTTTCACGACGGCGCACAGTTAGGGGAAACACTTTCTTGAAATTATTGTGAGGGATCATCTTATTTACTACCGTCGTTCTAAGCAAATAAGGAGCAAAAACATGATAAACATCACATGCAATCAAATAGTGACATGATATGGCCAATATCATTTGCTCCTTTTGATCTCCATCTTCGGGGCGCCATGATCATCATTGTTACCGGAATGACACCATGATCTCCATCGTCGTGTCTTCATGAAGTTGTCTCGTCATCTATTACTTCTACTACTATGGCTAACGGATTAGCAATAAAGTAAAGTAATTACATGACGTTTATGTTGACACGCAGGTCATAAATAAATTAAGACAACTCCTATGGCTCCTGCCGGTTGTCATACTCATCGACATGCAAGTCGTGATTCCTATTACAAGAACATGATCAATCTCATACATCGCATATACCATTCATCACATCCTTTTGGCCATATCACATCACACGGCATATGCTGCAAAAACAAGTTAGACGTCCTCTAATTGTTGTTGCAAGTTTTTACATGGCTCCTATAGGTTTCTAGCAAGAACGTTTCTTACCTACGCCAAAACCACAACGTGATATGCCAATTTCTATTTACCCTTCATAAGGACCCTTTTCATCGAATCCGGTCCGACTAAAGTGGGAGAGACATACACCCGCTAGCCACCTTATGCAACTAATGCATGTCAGTCAGTGGAACCAGTCTCACGTAAGCGTACATGTAAGGTCAGTTCGGGCCGCTTCATCCCACGATTCCGCTGAATCAAGATAAGACTAGTAACGGCAAGTAAATTGACAAAATCGACGCCCACAACAACTTGTGTTCTACTCGTGCATAGAAACTACGCATAGACCTAGCTCTGATACCACTGTTGGGGAACGTAGTAGAATTTTAAAATTTTCTATGCATCACCAAGATCAATCTATGGAGTCATCTAGCAATGAGGGAGAGGGGAGTGCATCTACATACACTTGTAGATCGCGAGCGGAAGCGTTCAAGAGAACGGGGTTGATGGAGTCGTACTCGTCGTGATCCAAATCACCGATGACCAAGCGCCAAACGGACGGCACCTCTGCGTTCAACGCATGTACGGTTGGGAACACGTCTCCTCCTTCTTGATCCAGCAAGGGAAAGGAGAGGTTGATGGAGATCTAGCAGCACGACGACGTGGTGGTGGAAGCAGCGGTGATCTCGGCAGGGCTTCGCCAAGCTCCAACGAGAGAGAGAGGGGTGTTACGGGGGGAGAGGGAGGCGCCAAGGGCTTGGTGTGCGGCTGCCCTCCCTCCCTCCCACTATATATAGGGCCCCTAGGGGGGCACCGGCCCTAGGAGATCCAATCTCCAAGGGGGGGGCGGAGGCCAAGGGGGACTTGCCCCCCAAGTCAGGTGGGGCGCCCCCCACCCCTAGGGTTTCCAACCCTAGGCGCAGGGGGAGGCCCATGGGGGGCGCACCAGCCCACCAGGGGCTGGTTCCCCTCCCACTTCAGCCCATGGGGCCCTCCGGGATAGGTGGCCCCACCCGGTGGACCCCCGGGACCCTTCCGGTGGTCCCGGTACAATACTAATTACCCCCGAAACTTTCCCGATGGCCGTAACTGGACTTCCTATATATAAATCTTTACCTCAAGACCATTCCGGAACTCCTCGTGACGTCCGGGATCTCATCCGGGACTCCGAACAACTTTTGGGTTACCGCATACTAATATCTCTACAACCCTAGCGTCACCGAACCTTTAGTGTGTAGACCCTACGCGTTCGGGAGACACGAAGACATGCCCGAGATGACTCTCCGGTCAACAACCAACAACGGGATCTGGATGTTGGGGATCGTAGAAGAAATTTAAAATTTTCTACGCATCACCAAGATCAATCTATGGAGTAATCTAGCAACGAGGGGAAGGGGAGTGCATCTACATACCCTTGTAGATCGCTAAGCGGAGGCGTTACAAGAACGCGGTTGATGGAGTCGTACTCGCGGCGACTCAAATCGCGGAAGATCCGATCAAGCGCCGAACGGACGGCGCCTCCTCGTTAAACACACGTACAGCACGGGGACATCTCCTCCTTCTTGATCCAGCAAGGGGAGAGGAGAAGTTGAGGAAGAACTCCAGCAGCACGACGGCATGGTGGCAATGGAGCTCGTGGTTCTCCAGCAGGGCTTTGCCAAGCACTATGGAGGAGGAGGAGGTGTAGGAGGAGGGAGGGCTGTGCTAGGGAAGAGGTCACGGCTGCCCTCCCACCCCTCCACTATATATAGGGGCAAGGGGAGAGCGGGAGGCGCCCTAGGGTTTCCCCTAGGGAGCGGCGGCTAGGCAGATTGGATCTCCCTAGGGAAAATCCTAGGGAGACTTGGCCCCCAAGCCAAGCAGGTGGAGGCTTGCCTCCCAAGCCAGGTAGAGGCGCCCCCCCCCCCAAGTAACGTGGGAAAGGGTGTGGGGGCGCACCAACCCTTAGTGGGCTGGTTTGCCCCTTCCCCTTTGGCCCATGAGGCCCTCCCACACTTGTCGGGGCTCCCGAAACACCTTTCGGTCATGCTGGTCATAGCCTGATACCCCCGGAACACTTCCGGACTCCAATACCCTTCGTCCAATATATCGATCTTCACCGCCGGACCATTCCGGAACTCGTCGTGATGTCCGAGATCTCATCCGGGACTCCGCACTACCTTCGGTAACCACATACTATTTCCCATAACAACTCTAGCGTCATGGAACCTTAAGTGTGTAGACCCTACGGGTTCGGGAACCATGAATACATGACCGAGACACCTCTCCGGCCAATAACCAACAGCGGGATCTGGATACCCATGTTGGCTCCCACATGTTCCACGATGATCTCATCGGATGAACCACGATGTTGGGGATTCAATCAATCCCGTATTCAATTCCCTTTGTCTATCGGTATGTTACTTGCCCGAGATTCCATCATCGGTATCCCGATACCATCTTCAATCTCGTTACCGGCAAGTCTCTTTACTTGTTCCGTAACACATCATCCCGTGATCAACTCCTTGGTCACATTGTGCACATTATGATGATGTCCTACCGAGTGGGCCCAGAGATACCTCTCCGTTTACACGGAGTGACAAATCCCACTCTCGATTCGTGCCAACCCAACAGACACTTTTGGAGATACCCGTAGTGCACCTTTATAGCCACCCAGTTACATTGTGACGTTTGGTACACCCAAAGCATTCCTACGGTATCCGGGAGTTGCACAATCTCGTGGTCTAAGGAAATGATACTTGACATTAGAAAAGCTTTAGCATACGAACTACACGATCTTGTGCTAGGCTTAGGATTGGGTCTTGTCCATCACATCATTCTCCTAATGATGTGATCCCATTATCAACGACATCCAATGTCCATGGTCAGGAAACCGTAACCATCTATTGATCAACGAGCTAGTCAACTAGAGGCTTACTAGGGACTTGGTGTTGTCTATATATCCACACATGTATCTGAGTTTCCTATCAATACAATTCTAGCATGGATAATAAACGATTATCATGAACAATGAAATATAATATAATAATAACTAATTTATTATTGCCTATAGGGCATATTTCCAACAGTCTCCCACTTGTACTAGAGTCAATAATCTAGTTCACATCGCCATGTGATTAACACTCACAGGTCACATCGCCATGTGACCAACATCCAAAGGGTTTACTAGACTCAATAATCTAGTTCACATCACTATGTGATTAACACTCAATGAGTTCTGGGTTTGATCATGTTATGCTTGTGAGAGAGGTTGTAGTCAACGGGTCTGCCATATTCAGATCCCTATGTATTTCGCAAAACTTTATGTCATATCGTAGATGCTGCTACCATGTTCCACTTGGAGCTATTCCAAATTGTTGCTCCATTATACGTATCCGGTATCTCTACTCGGAGCTATCCAGATAGGTGTTAAGCTTGCATCGACGTAACTCTTTACGTCGAACTCTTTATCATCTCCATAACCAAGAAACATTTCCTTATTCCTCTAAGGATAATTTTGACTGCTATCTGGTGATCCACTCCTAGATAACCTTTGTACCCTCTTGCCAGACATGTGGCAAGGCACACATCAGGTGCGGTACTCAGCATGGCATACCGTATAGAGCCTATGACAAAAGCATAGGGGACGACCTTCGTCCTTCCTCTTTCTTCTACCGTATTCAAGCTTTGTGTCTTACTCAACTTCACACCTTACAACTCAGGTAAGAACCCCTTCTTTGACTGATCTATTTTGAACTCCTTCAAAAAATGTCAAGGTGTGCGTTCTTTGAAAGTATCATCAGGCGTTTTGATCTATCTCTATAGATCTTGATGCCTAATATGTAAGTAGCTTTATCCAGGTCTTCCTTTGAAAAACACTCTTCAAACAACCGTTTATGCTTTCCAGAAATTCTACATTATTTCGGATCAACAATATGTCATCCACATATACTTATCAGAAATGTTGTAGTGCTCCCACTCACTTTCTTGTAAATACAAGTTTCCAGCAAACATTGTATAAACCTAAAAGCTTTGATCACTCCATCAAACCATATATTCCGACTCCGAGATGCTTGCTCTAGTCCATAGAAGGATTGCCGGAGCAAGCATACCTTTTAGCATCCTTAGGATCGACAAAACCTTTTATTGTATCACATACAACTTTTCTTATGAAAACTGATAAGAAAACTTGTTTTGACATCCATCTGTAAGATTTCATAATCGAAAAATAAAGCTAATGCTAACATCATCCCGATGGACTTAAGCATCGCTACGGGTGAGCAATTCTCATCGTAGTCAACTCCTTGAACTTGTGAGAAGATTCTTTCCCATAAGTCGAGCTTCATAGATGATAACATTACCGCCCACGTCCATCTTCTTCTTAAAGATCCATTTATCTCAATGGCTTGCCGATCATCGGGCAAGTCCACCAAAGTCCATACTTTGTTCTGATATATGGATCCTATCTCGGATTTCATGGCTTCTAACCATTTGTCGGAATACGGGCCCACCATCGCTTCTCCATAGCTCGTAGGTTCATTGTTGTCTAACAACATGATATCTAAGACAGGATTAGTACATATCCTTGTCGACCTACGAGGTTCGATAGCAACTTGATCCGAAGCTTTATGATCATTATCATTAACTTCCTATTCAACAGATGTAGGCTCCATAGAAAACATCTTTCTGTGTTGCACCACTCTCTGGTTGAAATAAAGGTTCGACAACCTTATCAAGTTCTATCTTCCTCCCACTCAATTCTTTCGAGAGAAACTCCTTCTCGATAAAGGACCCGTTCTAAGCGACAAACAATTTGCCCTCGGATCTGAGATAGAAGGTATACCCAACTGTCACCCTTGGGTATCCTATGAAGATGTGTTTGTCCGCTTTGGGTTCGAGCTTCTCCGGCTGAAGCCCTAAGCATCGCAGCCCCAAACATTAAGAAACGACAACTTTGGTTTCTTGCCAAACCAATGTTCATACGATGTCATCTCAACAGACTTATATGGTGTCCTATCTAAAGTGAATGCAGCTGTCTCTAACACATAACCTCAAAATTAAAACGGTAGATTGGTAAGAGACATCATAAATCACACCATATCTCATAGGGTTTGATTACGACGTCCGGACACACCATTACCTTGTGGTGTTCTAGGTGGCTTCAACTATGAAACAATTCCACAATATCTTAAGTGATTGCCAAACTCATAACTCAGAAAATCCCCTTTTGATCAGATCGTAGGAACATTATCTTATTGTTATGATGATTCTTAACTTCACTCTGAAATCGCTTGAACTTTTCAAACGTTTCAGACTTGTGCTTCATTAAGTAGATATACCTATATCTACCCAAATCATCAGTGAAGATGAGAAAATAGCGATATCCACCGCACGCTTCAATTCTCATTGGATCACACGCATCAGCATGCATGATTTCCAACAAGTCACTTGCGCGTTTCATTGTACCTGAAAACGGGGTCTTAGTGATCCTGCCCATGAGGCATGGCTCGCATGTGTCAAGTGATTCAAAATCAAGTGACTCCAAACATCCATTGACATGGAGTTTCTTCATGCATCTTACGCCAATATGACCTAAGCGGCAGTGCCACAAGAAAGTGGTACTATCGTTATTAACTCTACATCTTTTGGCGTGAACATGTCTATTACTATGACCGAGATTCAATGTACCATTCACATAGGGTGCATGACCATGAAAGGTATTATTCATGTAAACAGAATAACCATTATTCTCTAATTTAAATGAATAACCGTATTGCAATGAACATGATCTAATCATATTCATGCTCAACGTAGACAGCTGATAACATTTATCTAGGTTCAATACTAATCCCGAAGGCAGATGGAGCATGCGATGGTGATCTCATCAACTTTGGAAACACTTCCAACACACATCGTCACCTCGCCCTTAGCCAGTCTCCGTTTAGTCCGTAGCTTTTGCTTCAAGTCACCAATAATACTAACTGGACCGGTATTCAATACCCAGGTGCTACCAGGAGTACTAGTGAGGTAAACATTAATAACACGTATATACTTTGAAGTTGCTAGCCTTCTTATCTACCATGCATTTGGGGCAATTCCGCTACCAGTGACCGTTCCCCTTACAATAGAAGCACTTAGTCTCGGGTTTGGGTTCAACCTTGGGTTCCTTCACTGGAGCGGCAACTGGTTTGCCATCCATGAAGTTTCCCTTCTAGCCCTTGCCCTTCTTGAAACCGGTGGTCTTGTTAAACCATCAACACTTGATGCTCCTTCTTGATTTCTACCTTTTGCCGTCTTAAGCACCGCGAACAGCTCCGGGATCAACTCCATCCCTTGCATGTCATAGTTCATCATGAAGATCTAGTAGCTTAGTGATAGTGTCTAGAGAACTCTATCAATCACTATCTTATCTGGAAGTTTAACTCCCACTTGACTTAAGTGATTGTAGCACCCAGAAATTCTGAGCACATGCTCACTAGCTGAGCTATTCTCCTCCATCTTGTTGGCAAAAGAACTTGTCAGAGGTCTCACACCTCTCAACACGGGCATGAGCCTGAAATCCCAATTTCATCTCTTGGAACATCTCATATGTTCTATGGCGTTCAAAACGTCATTGGAATCCTGATTCTAAGCCGTAAAGTATGGTGCACTAAACTATCCAGTAGTCATCAGGATGTGTCTGTCAGGTGTTCACAACATCCACAAACGACGTTGTAGGGGTTTGCACATCGAGCGGTGCATCAAGGACGTAAGCCTTCTGTGTAGCAGTGAGGACACTCCTCGGACTATGGACCTAGTCCGCATCATTGCTTACAATATCTTTCAACTTGATCTTTCTCTAGGAACGTATTGAAACAGGGAGCTACAGCGTGAGCTATTCATCTACAACATATTTGCAAAGACAATTTAGACTATGTTCATGATAATTGAGTTCATCTAATCAAATTATTTAATGAACTCCCACTCAGATAGACATCCCTCTAGTCATCTAAGTGAAACATGATCCGAATCGACTAGGCCATGTCCGATCATCACGTGAGACGGACTAGTCATCAACGGTGAACATCTCATGTTGATCGTATCTTCTATACGACTCATGTTCGACCTTTCGGTCTTCCGTGTTCCGAGGCCATGTCTGTACATGCTAGGCTCGTCAAGTCAACCTGAGTGTTTCGCATGTGTCCCGAGGCCATGTCTGTACATGCTAGGCTTGTCAACACCCGTTGTATTCGAACATTAGAATCTATCACAGTCGATCATCACGTGGTGCTTCGAAATGACGAACCTTCGCAACGGTGCACAGTTAGGGGGAACACTTTTCTTGAAATTTTAGTGAGGGATCATCTTATTTAAGCTACCATCGTTCTAAGCAAATAAGATGTAAAACATGATAAACATCACATGCAATCAAAATAGTGACATGATATGGCCAATATCATTTTGCTCCTTTTGATCTCCATCTTCGGGGCTCCATGATCATCGTTGTCACCGGCATGACACCATGATCTCCATCATCATGATCTCCATCATCGTGTCTTCTTGAAGTTGTCTCATCATCCATTACTTCTACTACTATGGCTAACGCTTTAGCAATAAAGTAAAGTAATTACATGACGTTTATGTTGACACGCAGGTCATAAATAAATTAAGACAACTCCTATGGCTCCTGCCGGTTGTCATACGCATCGACATGCAAGTCGTGATTCCTATTACAAGAACATGATCAATCTCATACATCACATATATCATTCATCACATCCTTTTGGCCATATCACATCACAAGGCATATGCTGCAAAAACATGTTAGACGTCCTCTAATTGTTGTTGCAAGTTTTTACGTGGCTGCTATAGGTTTCTAGCAAGAACGTTTCTTACCTACGCGAAAACCACAACGTGATATGCCAATTTCCATTTACCCTTCATAAGGACCCTTTTCATCGAATCCGATCCGACTAAAGTGGGAGAGACAGTCACCCGCTAGCCACCTTATGCAACTAGTGCATGTCAGTCGGTGGAACCAGTCTCACGTAAGAGTACGTGTAAGGTCGGTCCGGGCCGCTTCATCCCACGATGCCGCCAAATCAAGATAAGACTAGTAACGGCAAGTAAATTGACAATATCGACGCCCACAACAACTTGTGTTCTACTCGTGCATAGAAACTACACACAGACCTAGCTCATGATGCCACTGTTGGGGATCGTAGCAGAAATTTAAAATTTTCTACGCATCACCAAGATCAATCTATGGAGTAATCTAGCAACGAGGGGAAGGGGAGTGCATCTACATACCCTTGTAGATCGCTAAGCGGAAGCGTTACAAGAACGCGATGATGGAGTCGTACTCGCGGCGATTCAAATCGCGGAAGATCCGATCAAGCGCCGAACGGACGGCGCCTCCGCGTTCAACACACATACAGCCCGGGGACGTCTCCTCCTTCTTGATCCAGCAAGGGGAGAGGAGAAGTTGAGGAAGAACTCCAGCAGCATGACGGCATGGTGGCAATGGAGCTCGTGGTTCTCCAGCAGGGCTTCGCCAAGCACTATGGAGGAGGAGGAGGTGTAGGAGGAGGGACGGTTGCGCTAGGGAAGAGGTCATGGCTGCCCTCCCACCCCTCCACTATATATAGGGGCAAGGGGAGAGGGGGAGGCGCTCTAGGGTTTCCCCTAGGGGGCGGCGGCTAGGCAGATTGGGTCTCCCTGGGGAAAATCCTAGGGAGACTTGCCCCCCAAGCCAAGCAGGTGGAGGCTTGCCTCCCAAGCCAGGTGGAGGCGCCCCCCCCCCCCAAGTAACGTGGGAAAGAGTGTGGGGGGCGCACCACCCCTTAGTGGGCTGGTTTGCCCCTTCCCCTTTGGCCCATGAGGCCCTCCCACACTTGTCGTGGCTCCCGAAACACCTTTTGGTCATGCTGGTCATAGCCTGATACCCCCGGAACACTTCCGGACTCCAATACCCTTCGTCCAATATATCGATCTTCACCGCCGGACCATTCTGGAACTCCTTGTGACATCCGAGATCTCATCCGGGACTCCGAACTACCTTCGGTAACCACATACTATTTCCCATAACAACTCTAGCGTCACCGAACCTTAAGTGTGTAGACCCTACGGGTTCGGGAACCATGCAGACATGACCGAGACACCTCTCCGGCCAATAACCAACAGCGGGATCTGGATACCCATGTTGGCTCCCACATGTTCCACGATGATCTCATCGGATGAAGCACGATGTCGGGGATTCAATCAATCCCGTATTCAATTCCCTTTGTCTATCGGTATGTTACTTGCCCGAGATTCCATCGTGGGTATCCCGATACCTTGTTCAATCTCGTTGCCGGCAAGTCTCTTTACTCGTTTCGTAACACATCATCCCGTGATCAACTCCTTGGTCACATTGTGCACATTATGATGATGTCCTACCGAGTGGGCCCAGAGATACCTCTCCGTTTACACGGAGTGACAAATCCCAGTCTCGATTCGTGCCAACACAACAGACACTTTTGGAGATACCCGTAGTGCACCTTTATAGCCACCCAGTTACATTGTGACGTTTGGTACACCCAAGGCATTCCTACAGTATCCGGGAGTTGCACAATCTCATGGTCTAAGGAAATGATACTTGACATTAGAAAAGCTTTAGCATATGAACTACACGATCTTGTGCTAGGCTTAGGATTGGGTCTTGTCCATCACATCATTCTCCTAATGATGTGATCCCATTATCAACGACATCCAATGTCCATGGTCAGGAAACCGTAACCATCTATTGATCAACGAGCTAGTCAACTAGAGGCTTACTAGGGACTTGGTGTTGTCTATATATCCACACATGTATCTGAGTTTCCTATCAATACAATTCTAGCATGGATAATAAACGATTATCTTGAACAATGAAATATAATATAATAATAACTAATTTATTATTGCCTCTAGGGAATATTTCCAACACTCGATACCCATGTTGGCTCCCACATGCTCCTCGATGACCTCATGGGATGAACCACGATGTCGATGATTCAAGTAATCCCGTATACAATTCCCTTTGTCAATCGGTATGTTACTTGCCCGAGATTCGATTGTCAGTATCCCAATACCTCGTTCAATCTCGTTACCGGCAAGTCACTTTACTCGTGCCGTAATGCATGATCCCGTGACCAAACACTTGGTCACATTGAGCTCATTATGATGATGCATTACCGAGTGGGCCCAGAGATACCTCTCCGTCATACGGAGTGACAAATCTCAATCTCGATCCGTGTCAACCCAACAGATACTTTCAAGGATACCTGTAGTATACCTTTATAGTCACCCAGTTACGTTGTGACATTTGGTACACCCAAAGCACTCCTACGGCATCCGGGAGTTACACGATCTCATGGTCTAAGGAAATGATACTTGACATTGGAAAAGCTCTAGTAAACGAACTACATGATCTTGTGCTATGCTTAGGATTGGGTCTTGTCCATCACATCGTTCTCCTAATGATGTGATCCCGTTATCAATGACATCCAATGTCCATAGTCAAGAAACCATGACTATCTATTGATCAACGAGCTAGTTAACTAGAGGCTCACTAGGGACATGTTATGGTCTATGTATTCACACATGTATTATGATTTCCGGGTAACACAATTGTAGCATGAATAATAGACAATTATCATGAACAAGGAAATATCATAATCATTTTATTATTGCCTCTAGGGCATATTTCCAACACCTTTCACCCACACACTCCTTCTTCCTCCCCCAAACACGAATATCCAGCTCAAGCACGAGTTCCAGCTCATCTTGCTGCCATTTTTGATCTCCTTGCTCAAAGCACCTCTCACAAAACTGCTTGGGGAGATTGTTCCTTGGTATGTGACTCCTCCATTAGTCCAATTAGTTTTTGTTCTAGTGCTTTATTCATTGCAATTTTTTGCTACTTAGGTGACTCTGTTCTTGAGATTGCATGTCAAATTTATATGGTTCCAAGTAGTTTTATGCATGATATAGGCTCTAGGCACTTGTATGAGTAGTTTCTATCAATATTATCGAGTTTGGTTTACTTTTATTTTGAAGTTACTAAAAAATTTCAGAATTTTTCAGAGGAAGAAAAATGCTTAGGAAAATGTTCCGGGGTGGTTCTTCAAGAAAGCAAGGACCCAGGCTTGCAATGCGTGATGCTGATGAAGAGCCACCAAGAGACGCTCCAGTGCGTCCTTGTGAATGGCCTTCTGAGAATTTTATGGATCGAGCGGGAATAAAGGAAGAATTTAACGCACATTTGTGTAACATTGATCTTGTGAGCTTTGAGGAAGAGAAGTGCAGTTAGTATCACAACCTCACCGGTACCTTTGTGAGGAGGTTTGAATTTTTCAACTTCACATAATTCCCCAACTGTCATGTTTGATCTTTATGAAAATTCTTATACTATGGACTTAGAGGACTTTATCACTGCTTGCAAACTTCCACAATGAGGTAGTATAAGGGATCCTCGCAAATCTGAATTTAGAGATTTGCTTGCTAGCATAACTGTGGGAGAATCTAGAGATATAACCCAAGCCACCATAGGGAGCATTCACTTTCCTGCTATACATTATTTTGCTCTCTTCATAGGTACATGCATAAATGGTAAAGATGAAGCATGTCATATGTGTGTTCCTGACCTTAGTATTCTTAGGAGTGCTGTGTTAGGAGATAAATCTTATAATTTGGGAGTCATTGTTGCACGTAGGTTGCATCTTAATAGATTTCATGGAGATTTCTTTGGAGGAATTTATGCAACCCGCATAGCTAATTTTCTTGGTATAGCCATACGCGAAGATGATATTGAATTACCTCCTGCTTACCTAGACTTTAATGCCATGGTTCACCACCAGTTTGTCGAGACGAATGAATCACCTCTCCAGTATCGACTAATCTTTGATAGACGTTGTGCTGTCCATATTACTCTCCCTGCTCCTGCCTTCTTTGATCATCAGGCGAAAGGAAGATATACTATTACCAGAGAGGAGGCAGATGAGTACGAGAGGATAGCAGAGGCCGCTTGTCACCACGCTGCAGCTCAGCAGGCGATAGCCGCTGCATCGCAGTACGACCCCAACTATTATTATGGATATCCGCCAGGCCAGCCGTGGCCATAGACCAACTTAGGCCAAAAGCCTAAGCTTGGGGGAGTACGTATTTCCCACCGACATTACATTTATGTTCACACACTCATTGCTAGATGTCGGTGCTCATACTTTTCATTGTATCATCCATGCTAGTTTATTTTCCTTTTTATGCTTTCTTCTTGTGTGTTTGATAAACCTTAAGAAAAACCAAAAAAATTAGTTGTAGCTTCTAGCTAGTTTTAATTTCCATGCTTGTAGTAGTAATTAAAAAGAAAACCCAAAAATATTTCATGTTCTTCTTTTGCTTGTTGGGGGCTTTCCCGTGTAAATAGTTTTATTTATTTTCTTTTCTTTGGGGTCGATAGGAGAAGACCATGATTAAATTGTTGAAGTGGCTCTTATATGCATACTTTTTGATCTGACAAAAGAGCCCATATTGCCCTGTCTTCTCCTGTTTATTGAATGCTTGCAGATTCCAGCTTAGTCCAATGCACGTGCACTATTATTATTATTCACATTATTCGATCGTGCAAGTGAAAGGCAATTATGACGATATATGATGGACTGACTGAGATGAGAAAAGCTGGTATGAACTCGATCTCTTTTGTTTTTGTAAATATGATTAGTTAATCGTTCCTGATTCAGCCTATTATGAATAAACATGTTTGCAATGACAATTAGAGATCATAGTTTCTTATGCCATGATTGATTAGCTATGAGTTATAATGGTTTACCTTGCGTGCCAACATGCTATTAAAATGGTTGTGATGTGGTATGATAGGGTGGTATCCTCCTCTGAATGATTTAAGTGACTTGACTTGGCGCATGTTCACGCATGTAGTTGAAACAAAATCAACATAACCTTCACGATATTTATGTTCATGGTGGATTATATCCTACTCATGCTTGCATTCGGTGTTGATTAATTTTAGTGCATGTTCATGACTATTGTCGCTCTCTAGTTGGTCGCTTCCTAGTCTTTTGCTAGCCTTCACCTGTACTAAGTAGGAATTCTGCTTGTGCATCCAATCCCTTAAACCCCAAAGTTATTCCATATGAGTCCACTATACCTACCTATATACGGTATCTACCTGCCGTTCCAAATAAATTTGTATCTGCCAAACTCTAAACCTTCAAATAAATATCCTATTTTGTATGCTCGAATAGCTCATGTATCAACTAGGGTTGTCTGTATCTTCCATGTTAGGCGGGTTATTCTCAAGAGGAGTGGACTCCGCTCCTCACTCACGAGATAAATGGCTGATCACCGGGATGCCCAGTCACATGCTTTATGCAAACTAAATCAAAATAATTGCAAACAAAACTCCCCCTAGGACTCTTGTTAGTTGGAGGCACTCGTTGATTGATACTTGTTGGTGGAAGGGGGAGTATAAACTTTACCATTCTGTTTGGGAACCGCCTATAATGTGTGTAGCATGGAAGATATCGCCATTTCTTGGTTGTTATGTTGACAATGAAAGTATACCTCTCAAAATATTATTCACCTCTGTTTCAAAACCGAGCTCTGGCACCTCTACAAATCCCTACTTCCCTCTACAAAGGGCCTATCTATTTACTTTTATGTTGATTCATTGTAACGCCCGGATAATTAGGCTATAGCAAAACTCTCCTAATGATGCCATGTCATCAGTGATTACTGTTGCAAAACTTTTGTTAGTTCAAACCGATTCAAAAATCAATTCAGAAAATGGCAAACAACAAAAGTTTTTAAAAGTTGAAACAAAAATGTTCGGTGGGTGCCAAATATTGCACTGGTAATTATGGTGAAGTAAACACATTTTTAGAAAATGCCTAAATACTTTAAAATGAAATAAAACAGAAAAGAAAATAAATAAAAAGAAAAAGATAAACTAAAACTAAAACTAGAGAAAAGGAGAAAGCCCCCTGCCCCTCGGGGCTTCGGCCC